>NW_026712570.1:1800000-2273186 GCF_030625045.1 Achroia grisella | reverse complement strand
TTGATGTCCGATGGTCGCGGGTTCATTTTCGCACGGCAAATGTGTAATTGTATTCATAGAAAGATGACGGTTTGTATCGGTCTGGGAAGTGTTTTCTTTGTAGTGTGTATAATATGTATAAGATGATGGAAACAGATTTCCATGGTATTTGTATCAGTTATCTAGGACCCATAACACAAGCTTTAGGTAGCTTAACTTGGGTCTAGATGGCGTTGTGTAAATTGTCTTGAGATTATTATTATTATTTAAAATACAAAAATTCTCATCTCCCCTCTTAAGGAGAGGAGATGGCAACTTACCCCCGGCAAAAGCACAGTCGGCCGGGGTTCAGGGCCAGAGAAACCGTCGCACAATTATTATTATTATTATAATAATTAGGAACGAACTATCAAAATTTATAAACATATCACTTTTAAATATAAAAAATTAAACGAAAGAGGTTTCACAACAATTTGTTACCAGCAGCTAATCTTACACAGCGAACTTATCTTAATTGTATGGGTAACCCTAATTAACCTTATTAGAGTAACTGCCGAGCAAGTTTAAACCTATTAGCATTACATACGATGCGACGACGGATCAAGAATATTATTGCTAATAACGATTTCAGTTATAAGTAGGTTCGCCAACTCTGATGATGATTTTTTCGGTATAAAATGTACTAGCTACTTGCCCCGGCTTCGGACGGGTCTACATGTAGTATACATATACCTAAACCTTTCACTAGAATCACTCTATCTATTAAAAAAACCCGCTACAAAATCCGTTGCGTAGTTTTAAAGATTTAAGCGTACATAAGGATGGACAGACAGCGACTGCGACTTTGTTTTATACTATGTAATGTATAAACAATTGGGACGGATAAATCTAAATAGGGATTTTTGAAAAACGGTTTTAATATAATGTTTTTGACTGTATTGAACTTGTAATCCTGCTTCTACGCTTTTCTAGTTAGGTTCTACCTACTTTCGTAGTGTTACCAGCTACGAATATTAATTTAATACTAGAACATGAATAAAACATACTATTGCAATTTTCATTAAAACTAAAAATTAAAATTTTTTTGTTTAAAATCACTTTCAATGTTAATTTTGAGTTAACGAAGTTTCTTATTTAGCACAATACTCAAGTATTCCACATATGTGTGAAGTTAAAAATCATTGTCTTCACAAGAACACGGTACATAGATTTCTAAAATTAGGATGTCCGGATTAAACCGAGACAGTTGGGGGGGGAAAGGGATTGTTAGCAATGGGAACTAGTAACTCACATTGCTAGCAATGTACCATGTTAGGTCGACCTCCACGCGGTTCCCACTGGAAACCATCGTGATGAATTCTAGGTGAATTTGTCATGATGGGCTAACTGACCTGACTTCATGTTCATCTTATCATCCTCCACTGGTGCCCCGCCAGCGTAAACCGTTAGCGCAGGTGAGTGTCCCATTCCACTATCATTCACAAAAAAAAAAAACCGAGACAGTTGGTAACCCTAGTTACAACGGTACTAACTACGCTGTAAGCAAAATAGATAATTAAGTAAATTCCTATAGCATCTTTATCACATTAACAACTTGAACGTTCATTAGCGATGTAACACAACGTCTGTCGATTTTCAAAAATGATTAAACGATGTTCAATATTTATAAATGACTAGCTGTGCCCGTGACTTTGTCCGAGTGTTATAGTGACTGACCAAATAGTAAAAAAATATTCAATAATGTAACCTAAAGATGTCAAATAAAAAAATTCATCGTCCTAGCATTATGAATGACGATTTTCCATAAAAAAATTCATCTCTATTTTATTTTTACCCCATAAGCATATTTTTTTAATAAACTTTGATTGTCATATTTATTTAGGTTTAATTAACAGCCTAAAAAGCTAAAAGCTAGAAGCTTGAAACTTATTCAAGCTTCTAGCTTGAATAAGTTTTATCTTGTTCTATCTTGCTTATTGAAGTAAAGGACGGTTGGTAATACTGGCCACAAATAAAAACTGTGGCCACTTAAATTTCAAATATAGAATAAAAAAAAAACAATTGAAAATAAGAACTGGAATAAAAAGGACGTTCTATATTTTTATCTGTATAAAACAAAAAAAATATAGATTTAATTAATATAATATAATTGTTTTTATGAAAATATACACTCTAGAGTGCGTGGCCACTAAACTGTACTACACATCGGGACGTTCCTGAGCGAAGGTGAGTAAGTTTGGTGTTACATTGCTTACTTTGGGGTGTTCTGAGTGTGAAACACGTTCTTCCCGGGTGAAATCACATTTCTCCTGCCCTTTACATTAATTATTTTCTTTTCAATAAATACAGTCCACTCTTTATTTTATTTATTACTATAAAAAAATGACTAAACCCTTCGGTATAATTCGAATATTAAAAAACAAGGTTACGACCCTCTTAAGCAATAATTAGTGATAATTCCATGAACTGATGTTATTTACTTATGATCACTGAGACCAATTGGAGTTTACGATAAAAACAAAATCTAAAAGTAAATTGGTCTTCCCTAGAAACAAGGTAAGATTTCAATCTGAAACGTTCAATTAAATGGCTTTTCAACTAATTGGTAAGTATAGAATGTCAAAAAACTAAGTGCTTTTTTAATACGACTAGGGTTACTTGTGTAATGAAATGAGTCTTTTTGAAACTATAATGGTATCTATCTGACGGCTTAAATCATTAACAGGATTCAGTTAACAATCAGGTCAGCACTTAACGCCCTGGTGGAATATTTTAAATAATTACTACTTTATAGGAGTATATAATAATAATAATAATTGTCCATCCTCATCATTCATCATTTATACTGACATTGTTTGGTGATTTTTACCCGCAATCATAAGTCTATTACCCCATCAAAGGGAGATATAATATATATATATATATATATATATATATAAAGAAATAATAATAATAACAATCTTTATTAGTCTCATACAAAAACTAATATAAGTGTTGCTCATACAATAATATAATTTAAAACTAATGAAGGAGACAAAACGGTCTATAACTCAGTGAGGGCAGTGAGTCCACCCTCTCTGCTATTCTGTTATAGCCTTTATCGGTAAATAATACAATATGAGATCGACGACAACGATAGCACATTAAGTTAAGTTCTAAACTACAACTATATAATATAAAAAAATTGCAGTTAATTCCACTGATTATCTAACAAGATGTATGGGTAAGGATAGTGAATAATCATGTTGCAAAAAGTTGTCTAACTTTCTGTAAAACTTAAAGCCAGTCAGGTAGCAGTTATTAACATAATTCATATGGCAATAGATCAAGAAAACCCGCGGTAACAAGCACTCCAGATAATGAAGTGGACTCTCGGGGCGAAAAAATATCCGGGACGAGGGTTGGAAATATTCGTGTGAGAATACTCTGCGCAAATTGGTTTGAATGTTCCGAGTTGCCTCCCCATTTTGTTATATAAACGATCTGGAATAATAATTGTTTAGGCTCACTATTATGACGTCATCAAATTAGAAAGAGCGAATTGTAATACTATGCGTTGTAATTATGGAAGTTGTAAAGGTAGGAAGTTATAAATATAATATCTCAGAACAATTCATATAGCGCCATCTAGTGCCAAGCTAAGCAGAGCTTATGTTATGGGTACTAGACAATTGATATAATTACACAGTTACGGTTTTTTAAAATTTATATTAAATAATCAATATTAAATACATGATGATGTTAACGATGATGATGATGAGGCCGATTTCGACCACGGTGACTGGTTCAACTACGGTTTTGCCGTTGATGTAGCTTATGTAGCCAATTTTGTTTATAAAAATCCTCGCACATTGCGGGCATGAGAGTACACCATTCGCATAATTATAGCTGTAGCCGCAGGTGGTCGGGCTTTCATTAAATACATACATAATGTACATAGAAAAAATCCACACCGATACAAACAATCACATTCAAGAATACAAATGTTTGTACCGAGCGAGGAAACGAACCCACGACCTTCGGGAGTTGGCTGTCAATATATAAATTACAATGAAATTTGTTTATATAATAAATATAATATAAGATTACAATATTTTACTAAAAGGTCACGGAGAGAGCGTAGAGATCTGAAAGTTTCGACCTTGTTCAGACTCCAGACTAAAGACAAAGATACAATATGGTAAGGATCCTAAGTTGTAATTAAAGGTTATTACATTATATATTATTAATAAACTCATATTTTTTGTCTTAGTCATTCAAAACTCGCTAGATTAATGTTAATTATTCATTTAAACCGTCGCTATACAACTAAATATACTTATATTAATAGCGTAATACACTGTATCTCTCGTGTCTATTCACTAACTTTGGACTTTGACTAATTAATACACCCAGATCCTTTATGTTTAAGGTCCAAAGTTGAACCAAGATAACGCTTGGGATTATAAAATTAATTACTAAAAGCTTTGATTGCTGGCTTGAAAATATTTGGGCAGAGTAATTCATTTTTCCCCAAAACGGTTATTGATGGTATCTTTTTGGGATTATTACCCTTTTCTGGGTAATTTAGCGGTTTAATTTAGATTTGTGGTAATATGGATTACACGTGGGTCGTTACCTCGTTTAAA
Organism: Achroia grisella; assembly: GCF_030625045.1. Taxonomy (NCBI): domain Eukaryota; kingdom Metazoa; phylum Arthropoda; class Insecta; order Lepidoptera; family Pyralidae; genus Achroia; species Achroia grisella. The sequence continues at coordinate 2,268,579 of NW_026712570.1, read as the reverse complement.
TTTAAAGGTAGTATGGGAACAAAATATTTTAAACGTTAGCAGTCATGTATTTTAATTATAATTTCTATTTTTCAGAAGTTAATTTCATTACTCAGTGGATTTTTATCATTTTGTTTAATTCTGCTACTATTAACCTGTGTGAGATTTTAAACATTCAATGCGGAAATTTGATCATTGTTATTTGAAGCATTACGACCTTTCCCACTAGTGATCAAACTCCGACCATTATTGGATGTATACCCATACTGACCCACGTGTTTTCCCTCTAAACGAGGATTCATGATAGAGTTAGGATATAGTTTGGAGGCCTAGTGGGACTGTACGGCGACCAGAGTACGACGAGTCTGTTAGATCAGATAACGGTTGAAGTTTGATCATTAGTGGGAAAGGTCGTAACACTTCGAGTAGCAGTGGTGAGGTTTCCGCGCTGAATGTTTGTGGTCTCATACTTGCTAATAGTAGCGGAATTAAACAAAATAATACAATAATAATATGTAAATTACATAATAAATTTATACTCACCTGAAGCAAAAACTTTGCTCCCCTTTTCACGGAAATTGCGTAGATGAAAGTGCATGAAACGCACACTTATAGTTAATATAGAGAAGGAATGTAGAAAGCTAATACTTTTCAAAGATATGTATCGCATATATATTAAATATATAAAAAATGAATTAAACACAATGCTATGTATTTGATACATACATGCATACAATTATTAAGATTAAGGTTTTATTGTATACAAAGACTACGTCTTGGACAATACGACCTTAATGATGTTCAAACGTATAAATTAAATTAATCATGGTTGTATTTCGCCTATTGGGTTACCACTAGTACCTTTTAATAGTTAATTAACCAAGGTGCTTGGTGACAAATATAAGTGAAGCTCTACCTCTCTTATATTTGCTCAAATATATGCAGACGACTTCTTACAAAATCTACTCTATATACAAGATTTACATACGACGTTGTACCAACATTTGATGACGGAATTTGAAATCCTAATAGCATCTTGCCTGATGTTGGCATTAAACTAAAACTTCTCGCACAGGAATCTTCAGTAACGAGACACTTATTCACTAATTGCTTTACTTTTTAATAGGTATAATCATTCAGATTCAACGGGAGTTGTCATTTAGAGGTTGGGCTAGAGAATGGGAGAATATCGATACTATTTGGAAGAATTGTTGACTAGTAATGTACATAATTCATTATCTGAACCCTACTTAAATTATAAATTCCAAGATATATCTGTATATATCTGTTTGCCGTTTTATTAACTTCATAAGATTAAATGGCTTGTAGTGTAGGTCCCTTGGAGCACTCCTGTGGGTCCTACTAATGCGTGTGGTTGTACTAACAATTATTAACGTATTATTTACGCTTGAAATAAAATAAAAAGTGCAAGATAGTATATTAAGTATATAGTATAATATTTACAACATGTATGCGCGAGAGCAGCTAGAAGCGCAGTGCTGTGCATCTGCCGTCGCAACTGAGTCGGTGTAGGGTCCCCGCGCATTTTGGGCGTTGGCGTAACATAAATATTTTTAATAGCGGAGAGGAATTTAGTCTGCCACAGGCTGAACAGATAATAATAACATTTAATGTGAAAGCAGATTGTATAAAGAAGATGAATATAGATTTTTCTTTATCTCAAAAATATTCTAGAATGGTGATAGTTTGTACAGACGAATTTGCGGGTAATACATAGGTATTTTTTATATAAAAGAACTAAAACTATACCTACGAAACAGCAGTTTTGTTAAGCTTCTCCTACGCTTTTGCATCGAGGCACCAATGGATGATAATGAGGCTAACTGACTTGACTTTATGTCAGGTTAGTTAGCCCATTGTGGCATTTTTTTTTTATTCAGTTGTTTGGGCTATTGTCAGATGTGTAGCACATGTAGCAATGCGACCTACATAGATCTATTGTGCTCGCCCTTTTTAAAGTTCGCTACCTAGACCCATCAGGGACAAGAATTGAAGGATATTCTTATTGTGGCATTAACTTCGTTACTAATAATCTCATCCCATCTGAACCCAGTTTACAAACATTAATATGAACGCTATGGAAGTACACGTTGAGAATCGCTTTTTTCTCTTCTTTTGGCTCCGGCGAGAATCGCTTATATTCAAGTCACAGTAGCCCTACCGGGACTTAAATACTTTTTACTTTATAATTTCTTTACTAACTTTTTTTGTAAGATTAGACAATCTGTCCAGAATTCCTTAATTATTTAATAATATGGAAACGATATTGAAAGCTTACATTAATAAATAATTTAATAACTCCTTTTTAGTCGCGGTTTCTTATTTATATATCTAAATGTTAACAGACTTCGTTTGTTTGTTTTAAGACAGATTTTGATCAGAACTGACGGTAGATTTGACTTACCATAAGGGTTTATAATTAGACTTACATGAATAAATAATAATATCTCAGTATAATTCACACAGCACCATCTAATCCCCAAGCTGAGTAGAGCTTGTGTTATGAGTACTAAACAACTAATATATATTTTTTCCCTACCGTCCAGTTCAGTATACAGATTCAATTGAGAAGAACTGGCAATAAACTCAGTTGAATTTTTTAAAGTTATTTTTTGTAAATACATACATAATATACACAGAAAACACATAGACCGATACAAGTAATCATACTTATAAAGTTACATTTGATTTTATTTGATTTGATAAAAGGTAGCCTGTCCGTTCTACATAGTTATACACATTTTCACATCATACTACGGTATGTTAAATGTTACGATGACGTGGTATCTATGTTTACAGCACTAATTAATATAAGTTATATGGAAGTTTCCATTTGATTCTCTGGTGAAAAAACTGTCATTCTACAATAGTTACTTTAAAAAAAAATATTGTCGCACGCTCAAATGCAATCTACACATATAAATAAAATTGGAGTGTCTGTTTGTAATATTGAAACCGTTTTTTACTACATATATATGAGTATAAATACGGTACATACACCAAAACAACATTTTTTACTATTTTTGTCTGTCTGTCTGTATCTGTTTGTTTCGGCTAATCTCTGATATGGCTGTTCCGATTTTGACGGGACTTTTATTAACAATTAGCTGATGTAATAAGGAGTAACTTAGGCTACTTTTATTTTAGAAAAATAAAGTGAAATTTCACGCGGACGAAGTCTCGGGATCAGCTAGTTATTAATACAAAACTAGGGACGTCAACCTTATGTATGTCATTAATTATACGCTTTAAACATCCTTTATTAGTCGAGTGAATCTTTCCTTAATTATTAATAACCAAATAAAAGTATAAATACATGAAAATCAACTTTAGGACTATGGTAATAGGGTTAAATATATTAGCATGACTAAGCGGAAATAATGTTCGGTTTGTATAAACTTCGGGGATTACTTAGTTAACATGGTCATTATTCCTATTAGCATAGGGTTGTCAATTATTTGGATGTGATGAAGAGAATAATATCAGTTTGATTGTATGTATTTTTTTAGTCTGAAACCATTTATAACTGCACTATGCACTCAGGCGTTCAGGACCCTTGGATTTGTATTGCGACAGGCACACCAGTTAGACAACATACTTAGTATTAAAATACTATATAATGTCTTCGTACGCAGTAAATTAGAAAGTAACGCAATTATCTGGAACCCACATGAGTCAAAATACATACTCATGGTGGAGAAACTCCAAAAAAAGTTTATACGATATGTATATCAAAGGCAGTACGGTTATAGAGTCACATACCCCAATATATATCCTACTATGTTTTTTTGGGGGTGGTGGGATATGACACACGCGAAGTAAGACGGAAGATTGCATTAATGGAATATGTAGTCAAAGTCATGAGAGGTGAAAAATGTAACCAAGCGATATATAGGGCGTCCATAAGAGCGCCCAATAATTACGTACAAGCAAGAAGACGAAACTTGTTTGATGTTCCATGGAGAAGAACAGAGCTGGCCAAACAGGCTCCTATTTCTCTGGCATTGAGTCTACTCAACGGTGTCGTTAGTCGCTTTCCAGATCTAGACATATTTACTTATAATTTGCTGGAGTTTCGTAGGATGGCAGTAGATTATTTATGTAGTATGGAAAATGGAGATTAGGTATTATTATTATTATTGTTTTTTTTCTCTTTTGTTTTTCTTGTGTAATTAGTGTTCATAATTGTGTGTATTTGTATATTATCTTCCTAAGTGGGCATATTGGGAGACTGTAAAGCACTTAGTACGATGTAAATAAATAAATAAAATAAAATAAAATAACATTAGAGGGTATTACGGTTTTGACGGAAAGTTAAGTTAAATAAATTTCTATAAGTAAATAAAATAGTTTCTTTATTACAATCTAAAACTTTATACACTTTCTGACAAATGCGAGGACGGTCGAGTATGAAATGTCGCACACTTACGGTTCACGTAGTGATAAAGTGCGGAATGCACCTATTTTTTTTTATTTGTACGTATAAAATACATAAAACAAGTTGCACACTCTACCACGTATTTGACACACGTATAGAATTGACAATAGCATCTTATTAATGGTCAAACTTATAATACTAATTATGGTCGAATTTCGATCATTAGGGGACCATTAGTGTGAATAAATAGTTTGAAAGTTATGACGTTTTCCTATTTTGCGAATAGTCACGTGATCATAAGAAATATCAACGCTGTGTTACCGGCGCGCACGATATGGTCGTCATTGTGACGGTTCACCTATACCCATAAGTATATTATAAATATTTAGTTCAAAAATTGTATTAGATTTTAAAAACAATTCATTTTAGGACTTTAATTCACTAACTAAACATTGATTTAATTTCTATAAACTAGATTATTTAAAAAATAAAATAATTATAAATAGAAACATCATATGGTTTAATAAATAATATATATTAAATAATTTTACGTAAAAACAATACAAAAATAATATTAAATAAAAAAATGTTTCAATCTTATTTCATAGAATTCATCAGCTCAAAACGATAGCTTTGATTTACGCACACTAATGTATATCATTATTAACACATACACATTGGTAAACAAAAATGTCTATAAATAGCCAATATGGGTGTTAGAAGGGATTAGTCGGGAGTGACCGTGAGGTGAGCAAGTGTTTAATTAATTATTTTATTAGTGGTTCCTGTCGAGCATCTCGGTAAGTGATTTAATTCTTTTTACTTTAAATGAGGCAGTCTGAAATTTATTGAGAAGATACTATTTAGGATGTGTTGATCCAGCTAAATTTATAATTGCAAATAATAGGATTATTAAACTCGGTTAGATGTATGTTAAGTCGACTTATGGCCATAATCTAAGCCTTGTTTAAATGTTAGATATTAAAGTTATAATAAGATTGAGAGCCTCTATGGTTTGGTGGCTTAATGTACGCTGTTTCCTGAAGTCGCGGTTGTTCGAGTTACATGCGTAGCGCATGTAAATTATTATGCAGACATACATACATGTGTATAATTTTGTTATTTTCTATTATTGAGTTATTGTGTGCATGTTAGTATTATAAAATAATTTTCTCTAGGTATTACATATGTTTATTTACTTTTTTATAATTTGTGTGATTTTATTATTTTTATATTATTATTTTATTTTGTGCATGTTAGTATTACAAAATTATTTTCTTTAGGTTCTACATGTGTTTATTTCCTTTTCTATAAATTGTGTGTTTTACTATGTGCTTAAATCCTATGTAATTGTACATCATACAATGGGTAAAATATATATTAGAATAATTGAATCTTTACGTACGTTATAGTCTCTAGAAATTCGTGTATCGGTTTATATTAATTTATTAATTTATTAGGCATATACGTTATACAGCGTTTGGTACTTTCTTGTTAGATGTTAAGGAATTTTCTCATGTTAAAATCTTCAACGTTTATAGGTAATTTAATATTTACAATAAGAATTCAGATAATAGCAAATTTACTTTAAATAAATAAAAGTAATCTAATGGAGTTATAATAGAACTTTGTTGCACTTGTGTAGCTATTAATAATTCAATTACTTGCCAACGGTAAATATTTCCCTTACTAAATTCATCTATTAATTATTTATTTCAAATATTTTATTACTCACACTGAATAACTAGCTTTGTAGTGTTCCTTGTTTGTGATAGTAATGCAAGGTTGCTATTTCAAATAGAAGGATACTGCCTGGTTGGGATTTAGTACTTACCCATACTACAATTATATACATTCTACAAAAGGTGTCGCATGGGGGAGTTCGTGGTTACTGAAGGCTTCACTAGAAGGAGGAAAATATTTATATCGATGATTGAACTATTGAAGTGACATTTTCCAAGAGTTTTTGATGATATATTATGATCCGTAAATCTCTATGGAGGCTTCAGTAAGGAAGTATAATTTCTGAATTAGTTGTGGAAGTTTTCATCAGGAGGAGAGAGAGGCTCAGATCGATGAATCTATGATGAAGTCACATGTTCCATCATTTGAGGAGAGATGGGTCAAAGCTCGCAATGAAGGTTTTAGACCACGATCCCTGTGGAAATTTCTACAACCAATAGGGACTTCTGTTTAGTTGATAACTATGTGGTTATCTAGGTCTCACACCCTGAACTTTACTATATGTGCGTTATATGTGTGGTGTATCAATATAGAGATATATTGCTACCTTGGACATATGGTGTTATGTAGGTAAAGATTTAGGACACATATCACATTTATTATATAATACAAATTATTACACTGCACAAATATGTATATAATAGATGAATTAATCCGTAATAAATATTATCTATATCAATCAGCTGAAGCAATAGCAATGCTGTTCAATATGACTCCTTTATAGATATAGAGACGTATTACGCTTTTCGTAAATAGTGGAATTCCCTAATTATAATATATAGTTGTGAAAATTGTAGACATTGGGGGGATTTATTAGATGAGATCTGGGAGTTTACCAGAAGTAGTGAAGGTGAGTGTTAGTGCATTTTAAAAGGGTCCTTTAAAACCTACACCCGTGTCACAAGTCTCGGGCACCACTTGTGGTTCTCTCCCTGAACCATCAGTGGCCAGTATGAGGGCCTAAATCGTCATCATAATTAGTGGGTTTAATAAACGTATACATATAAAAGTATAATTATTAATTAAACCGGTATCTATTAATTCTTATTGGACTTTGGTTCTTTATTAATTAAGATATTTATTATTATTTTCCTTGTTCCAATCAATTCAATAAAATAAAAGTTTATTTTAAGGTCCTTGGCCTTAATAACAAATACTAATTACTTTAGTGTATATGCTCAACTTAAGCATATTAGGACTCTTAGTCCTTTAATTTATATATACATATTATATATATATGTTTATGTATACATAAATATAATCACTTCTATGGGCTTCGGTCCTCAATCTATATATACTTATGATTATCCATTTTATGGCTAATCATTTCATCAATTATATTAGGCTTTGGCCTTTACATCTAAGGACTCCGGTCCTGTATCACATCGACTGTCCGCCTAGTGGATGTTCATACATCACTTTAATCCATGTCATAGACCTTTGACATTATTATCTATATTATTCTGATTATTTCACTATGTGATTAATCAAATCTTACTGATATATATTTGGACGTGCAGTCCTTCTATAACTAAACATTATCTTCTGGTTGGTTCATCATGTGGATTATTCAGATATCTCTATTTAGATTTGGGACTTATAGTCCTCGCTTATAATATCTCACTAATATAATGATTACTTTGCTATGTAAGTAATCTTATTTAAATATAAACAATCATAACAGAGTCTAGCTCTGATTAACGAATACACAATCCTTATTTCCTCGAGTATTCTTGGTATTAAGGAAATTTATAAATTATACATGCTATGTTTGTAATATAGCAATTATCAACATTATATATTGGATTGACCAATATTGTGGTGTTGATGGCATCGGGCTATCATACCACTCTACTATTTATCGTACTGCAATTACGGGTGATCTCCAATGTCACATTATAGGCTGAAAGGATACTGGGATCCATTAGTAAGTTCTGGCTTTTGAGTGACTTCCTAGTTTCTGTTACGACTCGTATCTTCAGTCTGATCTCCACTGTCACACTGGGGCCGGGGTGTTCCCCATTAGGTGGGCTCTGTGACTGAGTGATGCTGGGATTTAGTTTCGAGGTCGGCAGTCTATTTGACGGTCTCTCTATCGCCTCATGGAACTGAAGGGGTCAATATCCATAAGTAAGCTTCTGTGTCGTGAGTGATCCTGAATTCAGTTCGATTTGCCTTTGGCAACTATATCTTTATTTATTTACTTGAAGCATCACAAGCTTGGTGAAGCCACTTGTAATGTTGATTTAATAATATAAACTAAACTTGTTTTGGTTCTGAGAATACTCATCCCATCTCACCTTCAAATGGTGTATATCGCAATCCTACTTTGCATATTCCATATTCAAGGGGGAAGGAACAAGTTAGTTGGTGAGTCTTCCACTTGAGGCTTGGCGTGTGGATGGAGCCAGTCTCCTCTGCCCCTTAGGGGGCCCTCTTAATTATTAAAACCATAATGATTTTACTTTAAATTATTTACTGTATAATTATTATTCATAACATATACTTTGTATCATAATTTGTATTATCGAGATATGTATTTATCTCGTAGTTATTACTCCATCATATACCAATCAAAGAATCTATAGTTACTACACATACACAACAGGTCCTCCGATACTAGACGATCACATATTATTATTTATATGGCCAAATGATTGAGTGTTCTCGTTTCTGATCTATATATTTAAATAATTATTATATTATCCAATTAATTAGAAGAAGAGGTTAAAATATTATCAAAAAAAAAATTATTAGGGAAAGGGGCGATCGTTACATCATGATCAATTTAGCATGATCATTCTTTCAAGATACATAATTATATATATTACTAGCTGTTCCCGCGACTTCATCCGCGTGGAATTTAACTTTATTTTTCTAAAATAAAAGTAGCCTATGTCACTCCTTATTTCATCCGCTACCTGCCAAAAAAAGTCCCGTCAAAATCGATCCAGCCAGATTAGCCGGAACAAACAGACCGATAGACAGACAGACAAATATTGTAAAAAATGTTATTTTGGTGTATGTATCGTATTTATATTCATATGCAAGTAGTAAAAAACGGTTATTTCAATATTACAAACAGACACTCCAATTTTATTTATATGTATAGATAATACATATAAGACAATACACAATAAAAATACATACAAACCAAGTCGCCCCCTCTGATCGAATTCCCGTCGAATTTAAATAACGATGGCCTGAACCGAGGTTCGATCCCCTGGTGATGCTCTCAGACTAAAGTCGTATCGGTCAGGTATGAGTTGATCTCCAAACGCTCCGTAAGTTCCTCCGGAGTACCATCTGATCTGGCCCCTATCGTTTGGTGAAGCTGTAAAGGACTACTGCGGCCAGAAGTGTTAGAATACTTCGAAAGTCGAAGTGGCGGGCAGTTCTAGTATATTATGTACCTGTACCACATATATTAAGTATCTTGGGAATGATTAGAATTCGTGTTTTGTAAAACATAATCATACATTCGTTCTTTTACAGGCTATATAACGCGGCAAATGAGTTCTTTATTTCAAGCAGATATTTTAGGCGAAATAAAATCTGATTAGATGAGATATCGACGAAATATGGCGGCTGTTTCCCGCAGGGCTTCTCGTTATCAAACCTCTGGTAATACCTGACTCATGAATAATGCAAACTACTCCCAGTGGATAGATCAATTTTAGGAATAAAGCTGTCCATGAGATCTTTAAGACTTCGCACCCGGGTGATGGGGAATCTAAAGCAGATTAAATTAATTTGATAGACTATTACCCCAGATTTTGGGTAAATTATCTTTAATCTGGCGACATTGTGTTAAATGACCTTAAAAATGTTCATAATACAACGGTGATTTTAGAGGTCTAAACCACGAAACGTGGAAGGAAAACTGTAGGTAATGTTGTCTCCGTTCATCCGCCTTTGTCACAATGCTAAATTTTAGCATCTACTATTGCTAACGCTTGTATATATATAATATTTATGATAATTATAATAATACCCTCGAAAATTTACACAGTGCCATCTAGTCCCAAAATAACCAGAGTTTCAAATTTCAAATTCAAATTCAAAATATCTTTATTCATGTAGGTCTATTACAGACTCTTATGATATGTCAAATCTACCGTCAGTTCGGAATGATATCGAGATGAGAAGAACTGACAAGAAACTCAGCTCGTATTTTTTTCAAATAATAGTGGAACATGTTTATAATAAATATAGTTTTTAAAATTCAAATTTGGGAGAATAGAGTGACCACCAGCATAGGCTATCGCAAAGAACAAAAAATTTAATCAGTGTTCACAACCTGAACAGACCAGTCCCCACAAGTAGCACCCGTTCACGAGTATGACGTATGAGCCAGCCATCATTGTACTCAACCATATTTGAGGGAGCACATCGACCCGGCCCACCACGCCGCCACAAGTTTGAACTTTATAGCGGAGCATGACTGTTTCAGGTTATTCCACTACGTCAATTATATTATTTACAGCATAGGCTGTACCGATCACAGTTTTCACCCATTACAATATTAAATTTACATTATTTAATTTACAATATGTCATTATAAATTATAAAAAATCATTTATAATAAGTTTCTTTAATGTTATTACATTATTCATGTCAATGGGAAAAATTATATGCCTCATAACAAAAGTTAAAATTGTAATTAAGTCCACACATTGTAGTCATTTAAGTAGTTTGTGTTATGGATACTAGTATCCATAACACAAAAAAAAAAAATTATCGTTTGTCTAGACAAACGATAATTTTTTTTTAAATATATATTTAATACCCAGACGGTTACAAACAATCATAAACATGACTACAAAATGCGTGCACTGTGCGAGGTATCGAATTCGCGATTATTGGAAAAAAAGACGTGTGCTAAACCGCTAGACCACTGAGACCGTCTAATACCGAGGTTCCCAAACGTTTTTGTGTCGTAGACCGCTTGCCATATTTTTCGATTTTTAGACCCCCCATTCTTACCTGGTACTGATTTTGTGATAATTTCCAACTGTAGTAAAGTTTAGTGTTAAAAACATAAAGTAAAACAACAAGATGACCGCTGTCGTACACCCCTTGCAGTTTGTCATAGACCTCTGGGGGTCGGTATAGACCACTTTGGAAATCACTGGTCTAATACATTACGCTTATTATAAAAATATATTTTAGCTAGGGTCCTTTAGTCTCAGCTATTTCTATCACCATGTTGCTTTATTCAGATTTTTTTGTATGTATGAACATGGAATAATATTACGGTTGTGTTTCGTTTGAAGTGTAAGGATATAACAGTAAAATGACATCCTACGGACTTAGTCCTTCAGAATAATAATTCATAAGGCAACGTCATGGATATGTACATTACACCGATCTGTCAATGTTCTTTAATCGTCATAATAAGTAATTTTATTTTTTATTCCTTCAAAACTCCGTCATTTATTTTTATGTTCTTTAATCGTCATAAATTTATTTTTTATTTTTTCATCAATTTTATCAATTCATGTAATTGTTTTTTTAATATATGTAACCACTTTCAGATTCGGCTTTTAGAGATTGTGTTATTTAGATTTACTGGTAATTTATTTATTCGTTTGCTGTGTGCGTCGCTAAACTATTGTGTATTTGAGTGTATTGTTAAAGCATTGATAAAATTTGAAATAAAATAACATTACGTATGTTATTTTATTTAAAATTTTATCAGTATATGTTCAGTGATTTACTTTTTTTAATATAAATATTTCAAAACCCTAATTAATTATTTATTTAATAAAATAAGTACGTATATTTTTACACATTGACTCTCCAAACTGCAGAACAGTTTGTTGGCAAGATATAGCTCAGTTCTATTAATACTTACCTACCTAATAACATAAATACATAATACATATAATTGTATTCGTCAATTATTTAAGTCTCTCTATACATCTGAGGATGCCTTGATATGTTACTTATATTATTATTGTTTTTATTTGTTATTGTTGATTTCTCACTCAGTTTTCAGTGTAGGTCATACATACGCTGAGAATTAAGTAACAAAACAAACAAATTGCTTATAATTAATCTATATATAGTAATTCAACCATAACTCTCGGCTACAATATTAAACGAGGGATTAATTCATTTCTGTAGGCGTAATATTCAAGCAAAATGAGCTCTAATATCCAGCAGATAGCCGCAAAATCCCTAAATCAACCTTGGTTTTAGACAAATCCGTACCTTCACGCTTCACACATAGGGGTGTAGCCGTTGTAATTAGTCACATATCCTTGCCTTTGACGTACCTATCGAAGGGTTTTGGGTACAATACGAGGGATAATAGAATTATGCTACGCAAATATATGTTTTATCCCTCTCTCATATGACATATATTATGTATGTGAATGATGGGGAGGTAAGGCAGAAAACACACTGCTATGCAGATCATAATATATATAACTCAAACTATCAACGCACAGCCCAAACTACTGAACAGATCGGGCTGAAATTTGACATGCAAGTAGATGTTATGACGTAGGCATCCGCTAAGAAAGGATTTTGATTAATACTACCCCCAAGGGGATAAAATAGGGGGTGAAAGTTTGTATGAAACTTTGTCAGTTTTAAACTGATTGGGCTGAGACTTTGCATGCATATAGTATATAGTTACTATGACGTAGGCATCCTCTAAGAAAGGATTTTGATAAATTCCACCCCTAAGGTGATAAATTAACGCGAGCGAAGCCGCGGGCAAACGCTACATATAAAATATATTTTTTATGAGTGATTATGGAATGGTGCACCCGCCTGCGCTAACGGTTTACGCTGGCGGGACACCAGTGGAAGATGATAAGATGACTATGAAGTCAGGTCAGTTAGCCCATCGTGACAAATTCACGAAGAATTTATCACGATGATTTCTAGGGGGAACCGCGTGGAGGTCAACCTGACATGGTGTATTGCTAGCAATGAGATCATCATTCCATATTACTAACAATCCCCTTTCCCCCCTATAAAGTACATAAAGACAAATAGAATAGAATAGAAAATAGAAATCCTTTATTCAAATAAACTTAATTTATTTACAAAGTTAACGATTGTTTGGATCAACTTTATAATATACTAACTATGGCCGCAGTTTCGCCAATTGATATTTTTAGCCTGTGTTATTCTGGTATATAAGCTATATCACTGTAAAGTTTCATCAAAATCCGTTCAGTATTTTTTGTGTGAAAGAGTAACAAACATTCATCCATACTGACAAACTTTCGCATTGATAAGATTTTTTTTTATTATGACATACATATTCAATAAAGCCTTTTAAAGATTTGCAACTGAGACAATGGTTGACTCCTAAATAATCATTTAGGAGTCAGTTTAGTTTAGTTTTGGCTTTAGTTGCTCGGACAAGGGATTTTGAGTATACTCTTTCAACGCTATGTTATTTTATTTAAATACTCATACTGAATAGAAGGAAAAAAATAATAGATAAAAAAAATCAGTTGACTTTTTAGACAGTTATTCTCAAACTACAATCTTCAAGTACCTGACTAGCGTTCCTGCTATCTAGTAATAAAAAAAAAAAATTATTGCAGAAGTACTTAAAACGTCATTTACATATGATTAAATGATTACAGCTTCAATTTTAACATCAGGACAATAAAAATTGCCAGTTCTTTTTAACTTAAGTACCTTGCTAGCCACACTGACGCCTACCGTCAAGAAATAAAAAAAAGATGTATCACAGAAGTAGCCAGAACTGTCATATCTACAGGATTAAATTATTTCAACATCAAATTTGATGTCAAGACAATAATAAGCTAGAAATAAAACTACACAGCATAGTTTTAAATCACAATAATTAAATAGATTTATTAGATTTTTATTAATAATAGAATAGAATAGAATAGAAAATCATTTTTTCAAATAAACTTACATTGAAGCAATTTTGAATAGTCAATACATTTTTTTAATCTACCGCTCATTCGGAAATCTGTCTCATCACAAGAAGAACGAGCAAGAAACTTGCGTGTTGCACTTTTTAAATAATTTTATTATTCCTTTACATTTTTAAGTTTAAGTGTGAATGCAAACCACCAATTAGCACTAATTCAATTAAACTCAAATAGAAAAAATATTGAATATATAACCAATTAGTTAAACAATTAATAAGAGGAAATCAGTCATAGTGTTTAGAGCAGACCAGTCCCTATAAGCAGCACCCGTTCACGAGTATAACGGATGAGCCAGTCCTCACTGCGCTCGACCATATTTTAGGGAGCCCAATGACCCGGCCCACCACGCCACCACAAGTCTGGACATTTTAGTGAGCATGACTAGTCAAAACACTAGACCACGTCATAGCTACTTACAATTGCCATCTGATAGTTATAGTATTCACATTTTACATAAAAATGCATGCGGCAATCACTAATGACAATAATCATCATGGACTAATGAGCGTAATTCCGTTTTGTCACGCCACTCTGCGTATTCCACGACTATGGGCCGGCAATGTATTCCCACTTTAGAGGGAAATCTTAAAATTGGCAAATAAATTGCGCGTGCAAAATGTTATTGTGATAACTTTGCGGTAAGGGAATTCAAATCGTGTGTGTAATTTTATAAGTAATGGGATGGTGTGTTGCCATGCTCTTTGATGTCAGTTTTATATTCCATCATCTATCTACACTAATATTATAAATCGGTCTGTCTTCTTTTAGGTAATTTTAAAATGGCGTTGGTTGTCTACCGGTATAGGAGACTGCTTTTCTTCCATTAGTAACGGGTTCGATACCTCGCACGGTACAAATAATTGTATTTATGAGTATGATTGTTTATATCGGTCTGTGTAATTACGAAAAAAAAATATATCCAATTATTTGTATCAGTTATCTAGGACCCATAACACATGATTTGGCTAGCTTAACTTGGGACTAGATGGCGCTGTATGAATTGTCCAGATATTATTATTATAAATCTATCTGTCTTTTTTTGGGAAGAGGAGTTCTTCCAGTGAACGTTTGAGAAGAATTCTCTCAAACGTTGACTGGAAGAAATCACTCTTTTGGGATAAGTCTGCCATTGTACGCATTTATTCTGTAATTCAATTGTATCTTTTTATTTATAATTGTCTTATGCAATAAAATATTACAAACAAACAAACATATATTCCACAGCTGGATCGCCTAAATGGAACTTTGCACAAAATAATAAAAAAAACCGCTCACGTAATCCTGGAGTGCGTAGCAGGCCACACAATGAACACAAATCCTCGGAACAGCGAGGTCGTTCTGTAAAGCCTGTGCAGACACCAGGCTTCTGCGCTTCTGGGAAGAGCTTGGCTACTTTAGGAGTCTCAGCACTACACGCACAACGGTCCAGATGAGACGCTAAATGTGGAGAATAGAGTCCATATTACATTAGAACTTTGTATTTAATGAAACTTGGATATTGTTTCTTTAAGTATTTTTAATCTGTAAGAGACTTCATAAACCAGGTGTGTGTAGAAAATCAAGTTAATATAAATGAAAAAGAATCCCATAGAGATTATATTACAATAGAACTTTGTATTTATTTAAACTTGGATATTGTTTCTTCAAGTATTTTTAATCTGTAAGAGACTTCATAAACCACGTGTGTGTAGAAAATCAGATTCACATAAATAAAAAAGAATAGAGTCTAATAGAGATTATATTACAATAGAACTTTGTATGTAATTAAACTTGGATATTATTTCTTCAAGTATTTTTAATCTGTAGGAGACTTAATAAACCACATGTGTGTAGAAAATCAGGTTAATATAAATAAAAAAAGAACAGAGTCTCAATTACATTACATTAGAACTTTGTACTTATTTCAACTTGGATATTGTTTCTTCAAGTATTTTTAATCTGTAAAAGCGATAATACGTGTGTGTGGAAAATTGTGAGATGAACATATATCACACATGTCTGCAGCCATCTTGGCGGTATGACGTATAGCTCTTTCGGGCCCAGTCAAGCCAATTTTTATCGGCAAACTTTTATCCAGTCGTAATTTCCCCGGGGGCACGCTCGTTACAGCGACATCACGGTAATTCGACAAGTTGCTGTTGATTCGTGTTATTAATTGAGTCAAATTATATACTGCTTCGATACATTTGAACTGACGGCCTCGGTGGTCTAGCGGTTTAACATACCGCCTTGCTTCCGATGGTAGCAGGTTCAATTTCTCGCACGGTACAAACATTTGTATTTATGAGTATGATTGTTTGTATCGGTCTGGGTGTTTTCTATGTATAATGTACATGTATTTATGAAAAAAAAAATATCAGTTATTTAGACCTGGGTCTAGATGTTAACTCTAGCTGACGCTGTGTAAATTGTCCTGAGATTATTATTATATTATTTAAAGATTTCTTTATATGTAACGAATAGGCATATGTTAGACCATCTGATGGTAACTGTTAAAGCGTCGTCTATATACATGAACAGGCTGTCAATTCGCCAAAATAGCTATTAAGTGACATTGCTACGATGTCACGTAATCGACATTCGATACAAATATTTTTATAGATATGTAAAGTTGCTTCCTTTCTTTTCATCCTCACTAAAAAATGAATATAAAATTATAAAAAATAGGCTTAAAAAAACAGCAACAAAAATTTAAAAAAATGTATAATAAAAAAATATTAAAAAAAATAGTGCTCAATACAGTACTAATTCTTTGTTAGATTAAATTTAGTATTGTATTTCCTTATATTTTAATTTCCGCTGTAATAGGCTTAGAAATCAACAAACTGGGGGTTGTTGCCCCCGAGGTTGATGCTTTGGTAAAGAGCTTCGCTCGAGGTCCCAACCTTTATCCCCCTAGGGCGGTACGGAAGACCAATGCCAGTCAGTCACGTTTCCTTTGTAAATATACTCGCGTTACTGACAGATGGCGTCATTTTCACTTCGTTATATAAGCAGATTCTGCAGATTTTGCCAAATTGAAGAGGAATCGTCACTACACATCCTATGTGGTTGTAGCCCACTCATACAGAAACGTAATATCTCATTTGGAAATATACACTATATCTTGAGGAGATAAAAAGCATCGCTCCTAAGAATATTGACTATATTTGTCGACCTCGGTGGTCTAGCGGTCAAGGACACCGCTTTACGACCGATGGTCGCGGGTTCGATTCCTCGCACGGCACAAACATTTGTATTCATGAGTATGATTGTTTATATCGGTCTGGGTGTTTTCTATGGACATATAATATGTATGTATTTACAAAAAAAAGTCCCTGACGGGTCTAGGCAGCGAACTTTGAAAAAGGGCGAGCACAATAGATCTATGCAGGTCGCAGTGCTACAGGTTAAAGCGATAGCCCAATCACGGGGGAAGGGTATTGTTGATAATGGGAACTAGTAATTCCCTTTGCTAGCAATGTACCATGTCAGGTCGACCTCCACGCGGTTCCCCCTGGAAACCATCGTGGTTAATTCCTGGTTATATAATCACGATGGGCAAACTGATCTGACCTCATGTTCATCTTATCTTCCACTGGTGCCCCACCAGCGAAAACCGTTAGCGCAGGCGGGTGCACCATTCTATTATCATCCATAAAAAAAAATAACCCAAACATGGGTTGTTTAGGCTATTGCTTGAACCAGACTATAAAAAAAATAGTACTAATTAGTCAACGAAATAACCGAGATACTCGGTTATTGCGTTATCCGTTCTAAGATGTCATTCCCCATTTTCATTTGCCTTATATCTCCTTTCAACCTAAACTCTCCAACACAATCTGTTTGGCGATTGAAAAAGGTGAGATAGAGGGATCTTTACTGTAGAGAGACCTTCTTTTACTTAGGAGGACTATTAACAAAGTCGACCTAGGTAAGATCTTCTAGACCATAGATAAATAACCAGAGTGAATCTTTCTACGAGTCATCTGTGAGGTATCTCTATCTCGAATAATCTTGCCGACTAGCATAAGAAAGGTTTGCATAAAACAAGAATAGAATCAACTTAATAGCACATTTAAATATAAATTTTATTGCATATTTCACAATATTTTGATTGTAATTACAACAAGCAAGATAAAGCAAGAAACTTCTTATTTGCTTGTTTAAGCTAAGTTACACAAAATATAGTCTATGAATATAAACTAACAAATATTACGAATTAATAAGAGATAAAATATATATATTTTTTATAACATAGGGGACAAACGAGCATGCGGCTCACCTGATGGTAAGTGATTACCGCCGCCCATGAGCACCCGCAACACCAGGGGAATTGCAAGTACGTTGTCGGCCTTTTAAAAAGGAATAAGCTCTTTCTTGAAGGTTTCAATATCGTATCGGTTCGGAAATACCAACGCTGGAAAGTGATTCCACAACGTGTGGTCGTACAGCTTGCTCTACCACTTAATAATATTAACTACTGTTAACTGCAACTTCGTCTGTTTCGACTGCTTTGAGTAATAATATGGCTAGTTCTCATTTTAAATTTTCGCTTCATCTAAATTTCATTAAAATTTGTTCAACCGTTTAGTTCTGAAAGTAGAAGTTAAGTTTCCGCACTGAAAATTTGTGGTTTCACACGTGCTAATTGTAGCGGAATTAAACATAATAAGTAAATAAATGATTCCGGTAAGCAGAGCTTGTGTTATGGCTACTAGACAACTGATATAAATACTTAGATACTTTTTATTTTCTAAATAAATACATAATATACATATGAAACACTCAGACCGATACAAATAATCGTACTTATGAATACAAATATTTGTGTGCCCGAGAATCGTACGAGCGACCTTCGGAAGTAAGGCGTTGTGCTAAACTGCAAGACCATCGTGGCCATCAAATTACATTACCTTTTGCACTACCTACGTGTTTTTTACGGTTAAAAAAATACGGAAAGCAATTACATGTACAAATAGAGTTCTTTTCACTAACCTTTTTAGAATGTTGTAATACCCGCTCGGTTTTGAATACCAGCCGTGGAGTATTTGTAACTGTGCCTGTTAAGTGAGACTTAAAATTGAAAAGAGATCCTCTATAAAGATTACCTACATAGCTGAAACGTTTACTTAAATTGGGGTCACTAGATAAGCGATTATATAGTACTAGCTGACCCGCGCCACTTTGTCTGCATCACACTTACATTGACAATTTACATAATATCTTGTTAAATCAAAGCCTATGTGTTATTTAGACATATAAGCTATATTACTGTGAAGTTTTATCAAAATCCGTTCAGTAATTTTTGCGTGAAAGAGTAACAAACATCTATCCATACTCACACACTTTCGCGCTTATAATATTGCTAGCTGTGCCAGCGGTATCACACTTATTCAAATTAATAATAATAATAATAACTTTATTATGCAAAAAAAAAAACAAATACAAAAGGGACTTAACTAAGGTTATATATCTATATTAATTCATATATATACAATAGTTCTTAAAACTATTTAATATCAAGTCCAGTGCAGTAGTGTCTAAACTAGGCCTAGCCTGTATCTCAGACACCATTGCCCACCTAAAGATAACATGCTATACGATTCTTTAGAGTTGAACGAAAAAATAAGACAAATGTAGGGTATACTTAAAAATAAAATAAATCGTATCGTTGAGGCAATGAATGCGTCACATCGTATGGTCCAACTACAATCGGTGCATAGATACTTGCAAGTGCGACCACTAAATGTAGAAATTTATATTATTATAAAACAAGTTTATTACAAAAAAAAACGGTTATACATATATTTATATGTTACATAATTGAATATAAAGTATAGCCTATATGTTATTCTGATGCATAAGCTATATTACTGACCGAGACATAAAAGAAATATGTGACTTTATATTTCTGACTGATCCTCCGGTGAAGAAAACATCGATATCAAACATAAAAAATAATCCAAAAGACGTCGGTAAGGTTCCCCTCCGGTTCCCCTCTAAGGTTGGATTCAAATATACCTATCTAAATGTAGGCAAGTCAACTGTTTTTTTAATGGATGATAATGGAATAATTCCCTTGCTTATGCTAACGGGGAACCAGTGGAGGATGATAAGATGAGTATGTGGTCAGGCCAGTTAGACCATCATGGCAAATTCACCAGGAATTTAACGTGATGGTTTCCAGGATGGAGGAAGCGTGTGGAGGTCAGCCTGACAAGGGACATTGCTAGCAATGTTACTAACAATCCCTTTCCCCAGATGTCAAGTGTTGCGTTCACCAACGTGGACCAACGTGGACCAACGTGGACCGACGTGGACAATTGATCTCTGAATACCCTAACTGAGAGGGAGCAAGTGGATAGTAATGTGGACTGTTGACCCCATTGCTAACAATGTACTATATCAGGTTGTATATATAGTAATAATATTGATATAGTAATGATATTGTACAATGTACAATATCATTACTATATCAGGTTGACCTTCACGCGGTTTTTGTGTACCCTCAGTTTCTTTACCATGACAGTTACAAAGACCTAATCTTAAGATACATTGCTAGCAATACTTACCATGTCAGGTTGACCTCCACGCCGTTCCCACTGGAAACCATCATGACAATTTCTTGGAGAATTTGTCAAGTTAGTCTAACTGACCGGACTTTATGCTCATCTTATCATCCTCCACTGGTGCTTTACCAGCGTTTACAACCGTTAATGTAGGCGGATGTGTTATTCCTTTATCAGCCATAAAAAATACCCTGTATGAGACAACTGTTGTCACAAGTGGCGTCAGTGACGTAATTTTTTTTTCACTAAATATTTTAAAAATATCATCAGGTGATGTTGATATATCATAAGTTGATCTATCACTTGATTTATCATAAGAGTCTATAATAGAACATTTGTTTGCATATCACTATGCAATAAAATACATTGATCTTATTTTTTATGTGTGTACAAAAGGCGAGAGAAGCCATATCAAAAGTTAGTGAACAATAAAACCGTTTAGATCATTCGATTGGACGTTTATGGTATTACGAGTGTAATAAATTTATGTTCGGTCTGTGAAATGCTTCAATCCACGAAAATGGAGATTCAGGAGTTCAGTCCTGCCATTAATGTTTAGTTTTTAATGAAAGATAACGGAACAAACCGACGGCCTCGGTGGTCTAGCGGTTTAGCACACCGCTTACTTCCGATGGTCACGTGTTCGAGTCCTCGCACGGTACAAGCATTTGTAGTCATGAGTATGATTGTTTGTCTGCGTGTTTTCTATGTCATGTATGTATTTACAAAAAATATATGTGTGTATTATCAGTTGTACATATAGTACCTATTAACAAATGCTCTGCTTACTTTGAGACTAGATGACGTTGTGTGAATTAACGATATTAAAACAATAACAAACAATAGAATTTAAAATAAAATTTCGAAATTGAAGAGTTTTAAATGATAACAATATTTTTGTAGAAAAACTTAAAAATCATAGTGCTGCCAATGGCATTTATTTAAAAAAGCAACACGCAAGTTTCTTTCTCATTTTTTTGTAATGAGACTGGGTTCCAAATGAGTTATAGAAAGAAAAAATATAACTATTCTAAAGTGATTCTTTAAAGAACAACTTTTAGAATATTTTACTTTTATATACATTTAGTGAGTTTATTTGAATAAAGATTATTTCTATTCTATTTCGAATCTATTCTATTCTCTTCACAGAGCACATCAGCTACTTATCAAGTACTGTTGTCTGGGGGGAAAGGGGATTATAAGTAATGGAATCTAGTGACTCCAATACTAGCAATCTACCATGTTAGGTCGACTTTCACGTGGTTCCCCTGGAAATCATTGTGGTCAATTTCTGGTTATTTAATCACGATGGGTAAACTGACCTTACCTCATGCTCAACCTTAACCTTATCATCCTCCCCTGGTGCCCCTCCAGCGTAAACCGTTAGCGCAAGCGTGAGCGTCAATCCATTATCATTCATGGAAAAAATACTATCATCTGTATAAAAACCTAAACAAATTTTAATATATTTAGATTTCTAAGCTAAGCTAGCTTAGCTAACTATAAAATAATATCGCGTGTAATAAAACCCAACCAAATTTTAATAGCCCCACAGTCTATGCAAACCTAGCATGATTTTATCTCATATTTATATCAACTGGCAAGCAGCCCGAATGTTTGCTGGGCGCTGTATGAGTACATATCTAGGATAATGCATTTTATAACGTGGAATTATACCATAAGCGAATACTTATGTAGTTCTATCTATATTCTGAAATGTACAAGTACAGTCTAGCGTTGAATTTCGTCTATTTATAGGATCCTTTTAGATTTTACAAAAGAATTTGATAAAATTAATAAGATAGTTAACTTCTGCATACACATAATTTTTGTAAAAACACCTGAAATGACCCATATGCAGACCCTAGAGAAATCTTAATATATACATATTACTTGTATTGTTAACCGGCTCTTAACACGAATAATTTTATCTAAATATATACAACTAAAAGGTGACTGACATAGTGATCTATCAACGCACAGCCCAAACCACTGGACGGATCAGGCTAAAATTTGGCATGCATGTAGATGTTATGATGTAAACATCCGCTAAGAAAGGATTTTGATTAATTCTACCCCCAAAGGGATAAAATAGGGGATGAAAGTTTGTATGAAAGTTTGTCAGTTTTAAACCGATCGGGCTGAGACTGCGCATGCATAAAGCTACTTTAATGTAGGCATCCCCTAAGAAAGGATTTTGATAAATTCCACCCCAAGGGGGTAAATTAACGCGAGCAAAGCCGCGGGCAAAAGCTAGTGGTAAGTAAAGGTGTCTCTTTTTCGACGAGGCAACCACCTTTTTCAGTCTTATATAATATCATAGACTATAAAAGATTTAGTACATATTCTTGTTAAATAAAAACAATTTTAGAAGAGTGCCTATACAGACGCATGGGGATAAATCTTATACATAATGAATAGTCTTTGAAACTCCTTTACTTTTCGTGAGAAATCTTGTAACATATTCGTGGAATGCTTTGTAAGCCTCTTGTATTCTATGATGAAACTTTTAAAATTCATAAAAGCTTATAATACACATCATCCACCCCACCAACAGTGTAAGTACACTTTGTACAAAGTCGTCTGTTCATGTTGAAGCGTCACCTGGAGCTATTTCTATTTCATACCCAAATAGTATGTAGAGACCATATTTGCCTTTTTAGTCAGTCATTAATAGTTGAAATAATCCTGTCCAATCATTAAGACTTTATAAACTAAGCACGTAGTCAAGTTAATTAAGATATTTGGGTACACTGTCTCGTAGCGCGTTCACCCGACTCGTCAAACGCAATCTATTGCTCTCCCGGGACGGATTTCATCTGAAGATCTCTGGAATGCAGATAATAAGATTAGCTGAATCTTGGAAATAAGGTCTGGTATTTTTTGGGGTGCAAGTGAAGCAATATAATTTTAGAGTGCGTAATCAAAGATTTATATAAAATCTAGCTGACACGTCAAACATTGTTTAGTATATGAATAAATAATAATATTAAAACATAGGGGTTGAAGGACGATTTCCAGGGGGTTGGGGATGGTAGAAGGATGATATTGTAAGGTTGTATTATGTCTATTAATGCTGAATCATAAAAGAAATTTATAAATAATCTTTATTCAAATAAACTCATTACAAGCACTTTTGAATAGTCATATTCTGATTCTACCACTCATTCGGAATGCAGATTCATCACAAGAAGAATGAGCAAGAAACTTGTGTGTTGCTCTTTTTAATAGATGTTTATTTTTTATGTAAATAATTACAGTATAACAAGTAAGAGGCATGCGATAATCAACATAGAAGTCGCTACGCACTCCTTATTAATGTAATCAGATAATATTGTCAGTGCTATAGATTTAAAGTTTTTCTATAAAAACATTATTATCGTTAACGAATTCTTCAATTTTATAGTAAGCTTTTTTGCAAAGGAACTGTTTTATTTGACATTTAAATCTTTCTGGCAGATTTATAACAGACTCTGGTATTTTATTGTAAAACTTAAAAAAAATATAAAATGTCCAAAAAGCAAATAAAGTTTTTGGGGTAGTCCACTTAGACCTCAGGGTATGAAAAATTGTTTACGTCCCATTCCTGGGAATATAATGTACTAATATACTATTGAATATATACACAAAATTTCGATTGGTCAAGCCTTTTCGGAGACGTTACAATCATTGACGCGAGATTTTACAAACAGTTACACATTTGTAAACAATGCTAACAATCGTAAATGGTATAGATTTGACAAGTATGTAACCCAGAAAGTTATTCATAAATTACTTGAGAATGGTTACTGTTCTAGAATAATTAACTAGAGTCGCAACAGATGTTCTACTTTTACGTCATTATAAAAATATTAAGCCTGCGTGTTTTGAATCTACCGCCGTATATCACAATGCAGAAAGCAGCAATATTAAACACCTGCGTTATCGTATTTTTTTTGCAGGACGACAAAATAACTATAAATTAAATATATTAGCATTACTTGGTCAGTATGACTCGTGACTATAAACTATAACTGGAGAAATTGGAGAATACAAATTGTATGAATAAAAAAATTATAATAAGAAAAAGTCCCTCGCATGTAAACGTTTTTCATTTCATTTAAAAAAAAACTAACGAGTTACATGTTATCCTATATGTAATGTAATATATTTGCTATATTTTACAATATAGATTTTTTAATGATCATCATGAATATCATCATCATTTAGCCCGGAAGAGATCCACCTTACTCGATACTTGGTAATAAATTATAAGTTAATAAATATAATAGGATGATATAAAAATTCTGCCTTTGACTTTGAAGACTAATTACGATAGGTATATGAATATAATATAAACATATATAAGTATAACTTACTCATATAATTTTCGTCCATTTCAAAAATAGAAAGTTGTAAAATAAATTCACCTTGGCGGTACATTCCTGAAATTTCTGTATTGTGCTATTTTTATTATTTGTCCCGACACTTCACCTCACTTTTGAGTACTTCGCAGAACATTCTCGAATGAAAGCGGAACCGCCAATTTTCATCGAATCGTTGGAATCTGTGTTGCCACCAAATAATTGAATAGAACTACTAAAAAAGACTAAATTTCAATAATACGTAGATAATAAAAAAAATATGCTAAAATTGTACGCAATATGCAAAAGATAGTGACCATTCTAAAATCGAAATATCAAAATATTAAATTTTTTCAATCCACATAATTAAAAATCATTATTATTAATTTATAAATATTATTTTATTTTAATCATTAAATTTTAAAGCTTCAGTAAGGTAAGTAACAAATTTTGCTCAACAAAGTCCGTTTAATTCACCGGTCCCAGTGGTAAAATCATGAAGCTGGCAACACTAGCTGTGATCCATCGAGGACTTGTTCGACGAATTTTTCCGTCATAAAACATTCATTTATTCCCACTGTTTTGTATAACGCGCGATCTCCCAACAAAAGGGAGGAAGCAATCAAGAATAAAGAATTGTTTTTCACGGAAATTTCAAAGGAGATTAAATGCTTGGTTTACTTCCAACAAAAAGGGGTACTCTTTGTTTAAAGTAAGCGAATTTCAAAAGATTCCGTGGGCTTTTTGCGACAGCACGCGGTTCGAAGTTTAAGCATGAATTAGTACGAATAAAATTTTGCTTCTTTCCTTTAATTACTCGAATTAATTAGTGGATTATTTTTAAATTGTGAGAGAATTGTGGTTTACTTGTCCGATTTATATAAACTAGTGGTTGAAATTCGACCCTAATTCATTCAAACCTATAGTTTGAATGTTTTATTGAAGTTCTATTTTCAAATATTTACGTACTAAAGTGATATCTTAATGATCGTAGGAGGAATTATTAAACAGTTGGTAGTATCTTTCTACCAAATATCAATGTCAGCTGTTTCTCACTCGGCATGTCATTTAACACATAAATGCATGGTATATATTTTTATTATTAACTAAATGTACATTGGTACCCCGCCTCTTGCCATTTATCCTACAAAATACAGAAAGTTATCCATTTTTATACGACTTCATACACAATACTATAAGAACGCTATAGATGTAATTAATAGTTGATTTGTATTTGTAGAATGCAATTGTTTGGCTGAAAAGTGATTTCCAGGGCCGTAAAATACTTAATAAAAAAAAAAAGACAAATGTACTTTGAAGCATTAGCATCAGATATTTTGGCAATCTGCATTTCTTCTCCATAAAAACTTTAGCTGTGCTATATTTCATATTCCTGTGTACACACAATTTGCGTAAAAATCTGTGTGGGTCGTCGAGAAACCTTAATTTATACATATTTTTAATATAGTTAACCAGGTCTTAACAGGAATAATTTTATGGTAAATAAAGCTATTTACCTCTCTCGACGTTTCGACTAGGTTGCACTAGCTATGATCATGAGGAGCTGACTGGAGTATAGCAATGTTTCGGTAGGTGCCAGCAGTTTTTCTCCTACCGTATATAGATTGTTCAACGAAAGATACGCAATAGTCACGGTATCCGTACACATATTGACTGATGCTACAGAACTTATATACTTTTTGAGGAATGCTGTAGTATCTAAAAATAGAAAGAATAGAATAGAACAGAAGATTCTTTATTTAAATAAACTTATATTAAAGCACTTTGGAATTGTCATTAAACTAAAAGCACTTTCGAATAGTCATTTTTTATTTTTTTAACCTACCACACATTCGGAAAACTGTCTCATTACAAAAATAACGAGCAAGAAACTCGCGTGTTGTTCTTCTAAATAATTACGTTGTAACTTTACATTTTTAAATCGAAATGTGTGAATGCAAACTATCAACTAACATTAATTCGTTATCAAAATAATAAAGACAGAACCAACTAGTTGAGTAAATAGCTTACCACTACTTGATAATCTTGACATATTTATTTAATTCTAGAATCTAAGAGTGCGGAAGGATTGTTATCATATTCCTCTCGCACTATCCATGGTCACTTAGGTTCCAGATGTGAGGAGGAATTCCCTGTCGCCATCCTGCGATGCATCATAACATGTATATCGATTTATTCAAACAACGGTCTACCTATTCACATATTCATGAACCTACATACGTTTGAAGTATAATCATCGGATACTCATATTAAGCTTTTGGATTTTACGCAATATGGAGGAATTTAATTCATTTTCATTTAGAACCCTTCACCAGATGTACGAAGTTAACGGATATGGCACTTGTATGTTTTGTTTGTTACAGCAATTACTGCTACAGCAGTTACCGGAATTACAGTCGTATAAGAAAAAACATGTTAAAATGTACCGGATTGAAAATTTAAATTTTCTTTTTATCGCCATCTATAGTTGACTGGAGTTAATTATTGTAATTGATAGTGAAATATTGTTTTCATTTCTATAATTCTGAATTGCTAGTTCATCAGTTCTCTCTATCAGTTCTATATTTCTGAGCTTCTAGTGATAAAGGTCATAATTCCAGATACGGCTTAATTAGGCTACTCTAAATAAGCAAATTTTTTACTTTAGTCGTAATTCAAAATAGAACGACAGTATTTTACAAATAAAAAATCAATCAATCAATTAAATTTTATTTGTAACGATACAACAAACTAACACTTGCAGTTACTAAGATGTTTTTAATTCTATTTCCTCTTTAAACATTATGTTTGATAAATACATTAGAATTCATGCCTATTTACTATTGGAGAAAAATATTATTTAAGAAAACAACACGTATTGGGAGATATTAGTAGTAGTTAGTTAGTAATAGTTAGTAGTAGTAGTTAGTAGTAGTAGTTAGTTTGTAATACAAGAAGCAGAGTAACGATCGACGTCAAAATATTATAAAGCATTAAGATTACATGCTACAACATTTACAACTAAGACATTAAAACAAAGCTATTTGGCAGTTGATATAGGTGAGACTGAACCTACGCAGACAGCTTTTAACAATCTACCTCTTGTTAAGATCTAGATCTAAAATATGTATGTAGGACCTTCTATTGCCACATCCAAGTCCTACCAACATCTACACCATAGCGTGCGAAATCGTTCGCGCTCCTACCAATTAATCAACGGTGGTGTATTGATTAATTATAAACGCCTCGTGAGCGGCGGGCCTAACACGTTACCCAGGCACTGTTCTACTGGCAGTGTTGCCATATAACTTTGTGACATTCTCCACAAATTTTGTATAAAATCAGTATCTCCCAACAAATTTTGTCAATAATCAAGAAAAAATATTAGACATAGTAAATCATGCGGCCTACAATATGGTTCATTACAATCTTCTTTAATCCCCCAAAATAAAGTATATATGATGGATTATATTTTAGACCGTCTGATATTGTTCTTGCTTTTTTTTCTATTTTTCGACGACAATGTTGATTTAACTAATCTGTTCCAAAATTTTTGTTCGTTATAGCCGAATGATATTTATTATCTTTTAAAATACGACATGTTAAAAACTCTATACAGAAAGGGCATTGTTAGTAATGTGGATTGATGATTTTATTGCTAGCAATGTACCATGTCAGGTTGACCTCCACGCGGTTCATCATCCTCTGGTGCCCCGCCAGCATAAACAGTTAGCGTAGATGAGTGCACCATTCCATTATCATCCATAAATAAAAATCCTCCACATATTTGTTCGAAATAACAGAATCTCCCTAAATTTCAGATGAAAACCCACAATGTGGCATCACTGTATACTGGACTAATAGTCCGGATTGCACGTAATAATGTTCGTTAATGAGCCGATTTATGACTCTACTGGTGATGAACTGTGTTGGATGAAATTTTGCTTGTAGTTTGTGGGTCATGTGGAAACAGCGATTCTAACAATTAAGCAAACTTTTTTTAAATTAGAACTCGAAACAAGCTGGGGATTCATTCAATGCCAGAAGTTGGATGAAATCCCACTTATGCTTAGTTCTGTGGAAATGGCAATTCCAAGTATTAAGCTAACTTTTTTTAAATTAGAGTTCCAAACAATTCATCCGACGACAGAAGTTGGACGAAATCCTGCTTGTAGTTTTGATGTCATGTGGAAACGGCAAAAACAAAAATTTAGCAATTTTTTTAAATTATGTAGAATTACAAAGCGCTGGGGATACATCCGACTCCGACGATCTCTTACTTTTCTCATATCATTACCGTCCAACCTAAAGGTTGTCTGTAAGAGATTGCTTAGTGATATTATGTAATATTATGTTATCTGTGGTGATATGATCACCTTTTGTACTAGTAATTGTATATCTGTATATAATTACTTCTGTATCTGGTGCAGTAAAGTGAATAAACAAATCTTAGAAAATAAGTTGCTTGGAGGCAGAAATACTCGAGGCAGAATTACCTACGCGGGCGACTTTGTAGGTATAATGACTTCTTCGGTAAATTGGTTCTATTTCTATACTACCATTGCTTGACTATCAGTTATAAATATACGGTGTCAGAAAGATTCAAACTTACGCTCTTTATGTCGAGTCGAAGAAGTACTAATGCGTTATGTTTTTATTCTGATAAAACATCTATTGCTTTAAGTTCAGCAGTTAGTACATACTCTTTATAACATAAATATAGATAAAATCATAGGATCCTGTACATACCCAGCGTCCTTTGTCTGCCTGAGTGGCTCTTTGTATATCTACTTGAAAAGGACAAGGGCCTAAATCTACAAAAACCATCTAATATGGATTAATGGACAATATATTGTTTGTGGAGACCCACGATGTCTTTGACAATTTCATTGTATCTGTTTGATATCCTATAGACACATAGTTACATCGCGTTTCTACTGTACGTATTTCGTATATAATAATTATAATCTCAGGACAATTCACACAGTACAGTACAATATACACACACGCCATCTAGACCCAAGTCAAGCTAGCTATACCTTGTGTTATGGGTACTAGATAACTGATACAAATACATAGTTTTTTTTTCGTAATAAGAGTTACTTTATTGTGCACAGAAAATATATTTACCAAAAAAGAATTCAATATATATATATACAAAACACGATGCGACCTTATCGCTTAAAGCAATCTCTTACCACAGATAACATAATATTACATACTCTTACAGACAAATTGGGAAATCGAAGATTTGATTAAAGGAAAGGCGTACTATAAAATAGAAATCGATAATATATTAATACAAAATACATATACATACAAATACTATATACATAATATAGAGTATTAATGTATTATTAAACACTTCTTTTTATTCTTTATCTAGAGGATCAACAACGATGATTTTCTTCCAATGTCGGGGTTAGAAAAGTCTCCGTGAAGCATATGTATTGACGTATTTTGATATCATTGATAATTCTCCTAGTTAAATCTTGAGTTTCTTGTAAACAGGGATAACACATATAATTATATATAGAGTAATAATTCTACTCTATATATATAGAGTAGGATTATTACTCTATATATAATTATATAAGTAATATCTTATGTTATCCCTGTTTACAAGAAACTCAAGATATATTTTTGTAACTCAAATATTGACTATATAGCATGGCTGTGAGGTATGCTATATAGTCAATAAGTGAATGGGGGGGGAAGGGGATTGTTAGTAATGTGGACTCTTGACCCCATTGCTATCAATGTACTATGTCAGGTTGACCTCCACGCGGTTCCCCCTGGAAACCATCGTGATAAATTACATGTGAATTTGTCACGATGGGCTAACTGACCTGACCTCATGCTCATATTATCACCCTCCACTGGTGCCCCGCCAGCGTAAACCGCTAGCGCAGGCGGGTGCACCATTTCATTATCACATAAAAAAAAAAAATAAGTGAATGGACACTGTGAGTGCTGCGTTTTGCGGTATTTCGTTGGACAATCTAGTGACGGTCTAGTGACGGTAGAACAAAAAACTCCTGACACCTATAAACATTCACATCGTTGTACTCCAGTCAGCTCGTGACTACGGCTAGTGCAACCTAGTCGAAACGTCGAGAGAGGTAAATACCTTTATGAAATTATTCGTGTTAAGATCGGGAAAATAATATATATATATGTATATTAGACAAATAATTAAAAAATAACGGTATTATTGTATTACTAGCTGTGACTGCGGTTTCACTCGCATGACATATATATAGCCTATATATTATTCTGATGTATAAGCTGTATTACTGAAAAGTTTCATCAAAATCCGTTCAGTAGATTTTGCGTGAAAGAGTAACAAAACTGCATTACATGCATATTCACAAACTTTAGCGTTTATAAGATTTGCCTAAGAATGGAAACCTTATCAATGTACTCTACATTTATTTAGACAAATCTTCATATCAGAGACTCTAATTTGATACACAGTTAAGCAATAAAAACCAAATCGGTTTGTTTAAACTGTTTAGTTAACTGGCTGGATATATTTTGTAGTTAATTGCGTGTAATCTGTCCAGACGTTCAGATATTTTAGTGGGAACAAAATGACAACGGCGCCACAACTGTGATGTGTTAATTTTGTATACATGCAACACTGGCGTGGTGTTTGTAGAACAAATAATGATGCGTATGTTTATTATTAATAGAAAAATATTAGAAAAACTAGAAGATTAGATTAGAATTTAAGTGTTTTATTTAAGAAGATTAGATTATAAGTGTTATTAACTAGTCTGCCCCGATTTTGCTAGGGTGATTTGTGTTTTTCTTTATACGTTTTCTTCTAAATGTTACATGTTAATATTATATATATAATCGCTTCGCTATGGAATAGTATAAATATACCTTTTAAATAGTGTAGGTATTTTAAAATAATAATAATATCGCTGGACAATTCCCACAGCGTTCCGTGATTTCCTGTCCCATTAACCTTTTGTTTGTGAACCCTCTGAACTGATATATACATACATAAGTAATATTAATAACCATGTTTTTTCTTTTAAATTAAATATTAAAATGCGATCGCCTTATTATCTCTGATTAACGCGACGGTTGACTGGTAGAGAATGCCATCAGGCAATAAGTCCGCCATGTATACACTTTTGTGTGCAAAAGAATAAATAAAAAATAAACCCTGGACAATACACATAGCGCCATCTAGTCACAAGCTAAGATGAGCTTGTGTTATGGGTACTAGCCAACATCAGTTGGCTAGTACCTTGTATCAACAAACACTTAGACATTTTTTGTTTTTGTAATTACATACAGAATATACATAGAAAACACCCAGACTGGTATAATATTTTCACGCAAAAATTACTGAGATTTTGAAGAAACTTTACAGAAATATAGCTTATACCTCACATAGGCTATAATTTAAAAGAATAGAAAGAAGAAATTTGTCACATTTTGATAAAAGACATATAGCTACTTTGTTAGCTTATAATATACACAATCCTGTTATAAGTAGTATAACGGGTACTTATTCTGACTGCACAGTTTTTAGTAGTTTTACTAATGTTTCTGTGCAAGAATCTTTAAACTTAAGTTACAGACAAAGAGAAAGCCATCACAACTAAATTTAGTACATCAAAATATTCAAGGCTTTCTTGGCAAAGAATTAGAGATAGAATTACTTATAAGTAAATTTAATATTGACATTGTATGCCTCACAGAACATTGGTTGAAACAGTCCAACATGGTATTTCAGTTACCAAATTATGAAATATTGAGTACATTTACTCGGCAAATCTCAATTAGAGGTGGTTCAATTATTTTATTAAAAAATAACATTAAAGGGAAAGAACGTAAAGATATTGTAGCACTTTCAAATGAATGCATTATAGAACTATCATGTGTAGAACTAGAGAAACACATAATTATATGTGTGTATAGGCCTCCTAACTCAGACTATGAAAAATTTGAGTCTACCATGGAAGATGTACTGAAGTTAGCATTCAAAAGTAACAAATTTATTTTGGTATGTGGGGATTTCAATATAGATCTTCTTGTTGATAGTCCTATAAGTAATAAAATTAGAAACCTTTTTAAAAGTTTTGATCTGGATCATATTTTCTTTGAACCTACTAGGATTACATCCACTACGGCAACATGTATTGATAATATATATTGTAATTTTAGTATTTTAAATAAATCGATTATAAATAGATTGCCGTCAGACCATTGTGGACAAATAGTAACATTCGCATGTAATGAAAAAAACGAGATTATGTATAAGTTCTACAGACCAACAACAGCATTTAAATTACAGAATTTTAAAAACAGATTAAATGGAAGTTTACCGTTTTTGATACTTGATAATATTGATCCAAATATATCATATAATCGTTTTTTCAATATAATAAAAAATCATTTTGATAAAAATTTTACAGTAAAGAAACTTAAAGTCAATAATTCTAAGTACGCTGAATGGTCAACATTAGGTATTAATATAAGTAGGGAAAATATGTATCAATTATATGATATTAGATCATATTTGCGTGATCCTATATTCTATGAATATGTCAAAAATTATTCAAAGTTATTCAAAAAAGTATGTAAGGCCGCCAAGGCACTTTATTTAAAGAATAAAATTAAGTTTTCTAAAAATAAAATAAAAACTACCTGGAATATAATAAATACTGAAACAGGTAACATTAAGTCGCGCCAGTCAGAATATGAGTTAAAAGCAGAAAATGGCGTTATTATTGATAATAATGAACTAGTTGCTCAAACTTTTGATAATTTCTTTTCAACAATACCTCTCAAAGCTACGGAAAATTTAAACTCGTCACCTAGTTTAGCTGAAACATTATTAAAAAATACCATAAATCCTTGCGTTCATGACTTTACTTTTCATCATATCAGTTGCTCCTGTGTGATAAAGACGTTCAACGCTCTCAATCTAAAAGGAACTGAGGATATCTGGGGTATGTCAGTTAGAGTCATGAAAACTGTAATAAGTGAAGTTGCTTCACATTTAACTGAAATATTTAATATGAGCATTGATCAAGGTATTTTTCCAGATCTAATGAAAGTGAGTAAAATAATACCGCTATTTAAATCTGGTGACAAAGACAATATATCAAATTTTAGACCTATCTCAATTTTACCAGTATTTAGTAAGATTTTTGAAAAGATACTACTTACACAAATGTTAGCTCATTTTAATACACATGATTTATTTCATAAACAGCAATTTGGATTTATGAGTGGACGGTCTACTACTGATGCAGGCATTAACTTAATACAAAGTATTTTCGGTGCCTGGGAAGATTCACAGGATGCCATTGGTGTCTTCTGTGATCTCTCTAAAGCGTTTGATTGCGTTGACCATAGGATATTATTACGCAAACTAGAGCATTATGGAATTAGAGAAAAATCCTCAGAACTCATTGGATCATATTTGCGCGATAGAATTCAAGTGGTAGACATTAAAGGAAGCAAGTCCAAGGGGTCATTTATAAAAATGGGTGTACCCCAGGGTTCTATACTTGGCCCATTTCTTTTTCTTGTTTATATAAATGACTTACCATACCAGTTTCAAAACATACTTGACATAGTATTGTTTGCTGATGACACATCACTTATTTTCAAAGTGAAAAGAAATACAAAGGATTTTAATAATATAAATATTGCTCTTGAGGATGTTCTAAACTGGTTTACATCAAATAATCTAGCGCTTAATTCAATGAAAACAAAATGTGTTAAATTCTCTTTACCAAATGTAAAACAAGTAACGACAACTGTTAGTATGAATCATCATGTTTTGGACTTTGTTGATGAGACTTCGTTTCTTGGTATTGTTATAGATAATAAATTGCAGTGGGGTCCACATATATTCACACTAGCCAAAAGACTAAGCTCGGCTGCTTTTGCTATCAGAAAAATTAGACAGTTGACTGATACTGCAACAGCGAAACTAGTGTATTTTAGTTACTTCCATAGTATAATGTCGTATGGTATTATATTGTGGGGAAGAGCGGCTGATGTAGAATCAATTTTTATATTACAAAAAAGAGCAATTCGTTCAATATATAATTTACCGTGTCGCGAATCTCTTAGAGAACGCTTTAAAGAAACAGGTATTCTTACTGTTCCCTCTCAATATATATATGAAAATATTATGTATGTACGCAAAAACTTAAATTTATTTCCAAAAAATAGTCACTTACACGCTTTTAATACAAGGAATAAAAATAAATTAAATATGCCTAGTTATCGTCTCAAAAAAGTAAGTACATCTTTCATGGGACATTGTATACGTTTTTATAATAAATTGCCAGATAGTGTTTTAAATTTAAGTGAAGCCAAATTTAAGATACATGTAAAAAAAACAATTTGCTCTAAAGCTTATTATAAAATAAACGACTACTTAAATGACTACAATGTGTGGACTTAATTACAAATTTAACTTTTGTTATGAGGCATATAATTTTTCCCATTGACATGGATAATGTAATAACAATAAAGAAACTTATTATAAATTTTGTAATGACATATTGTAAATTAAATAATGTAAATTTAATATTGTAATGGGTGAAAACTGTGATCGGTACAGCCTATGCTGTAAATAATATAATTGACGTAGTGGAGTAACCTGAAACAGTCATGCTCGCTATAAAGTTCAAACTTGTGGCGGCGTGTTGGGCCGGGTCGATGTGCTCCCTCAAATATGGTTGAGTACAATGATGGCTGGCTCATACGTCATACTCGTGAACGGGTGCTGCTTGTGGGGACTGGTCTGTTCAGGTTGTGAACACTGATTAAATTTTTTGTTCTTTGCGATAGCATATGCTGGTGGTCACTCTATTCTCCCAAATTTGAATTTTAATAACTGTATTTATCATAAACATGTACCACTATTATTTGAAAAAAATTACGAGCTGAGTTTCTTGTCAGTTCTTCTCATCTCGATATCATTCCGAACTGACGGTAGATTTGACATATCATAAGAGTCTGTAATAGACCTACATGAATAAAGATATTTTGAATTTGAATTTGAATTTGAATATTATGTAAATTGGGCGAAATATAAATGTCTAGGAAATTATTTTAGATATTATATTATATTTTTAAGGTTTTTAATTTTAGGTTCTTAGTTGTATAATAAAGTTATATAATATATTTTAGTTCGTATATTAATTAATAAATTGGATTATGAATATCAGTGAAATAAAGTCAGTCAGCTAGCATAAGCAGAGCTAGTTTTTTTTTACATTAATGTACTATGTATATATTACTGTGTGACAAACTTTGTGTCAGTCTGTCACAATGTTAATTTTATTCTTAGACTGTCTTTGTAACGAACTATTTATTCCCTTAGCCGTAGTACATTCCTTGAAAACTATATGGTGTATTTATAGACAACAATACCTGCTTTTGTCTGCAGTGACAGATGTTGGTATAATTAAATAGTGGTAGACTACTGGTACGAGAATAGTATGAGTGTATGCGATATATATTTCTGTCTCACTCATATTGATACTCAGGTTTGACAATACGTTCTGCCATTTATTTTAATAATAGGTATAAAGTAAGCAACCGCGGGTTTGGAGTGCCATCTGCACTCGCCCCATAACGTCCGGTGAAGCTGTAAAGGCCAGCTACGGCCAACAGCATTAGAGTAGTCCGAAAAAAAAAAGTAACATAATTAAATAATCCTGGACAATTAACACAGAGCTATGCAGTTCCACTGTAAGCAGAGTTTGTGTTATGGGTACTAGACAACTGATATAAATACTTAGATATTTTTTGTAAATACATACATAATATACATAGAAAACAACCAGAGTGATACGAATAATTATACTCATGAAAGCAAATGTTTGCACCGTGCGAGGAATCGCTGGCGGGGCTCAAATAGAGATAAGATGAGTATGGGGTCCTGTTAGTCAGCCAATCAGGAATTTATCACGATGGTTTTCAGGGGAAACCATCGTGGAGGTCAACCTGACATGGTACATTGCTAGCATTGAGGTTATTAATCCACATTACTAACAGACAATAACACTTACCCTATAGTACCATGATTAGCATTAGATTTTATTTAAATTGATTTGGATTGTTATCGGTGTTAACATCACTTGAGAGTTAACAAAATAAATTTATACACAATTTTTTTTAAATCAGAATTGAAGGGTCTTTGATCTACGTCAAAGTGCTTTCAAATTGTTTAATTATACGGATGAACAGACATTGTAAGGATATTCTTCTATGTAGTGAACGCTCTTAAATATACGATCCCGCTTCATTTCCAATGAACGGTAAATAAGGAAGTAGGGACTATCTTGTGTGGTGCATCGTTCTGTTTCAGACCTCAATAAGGATGTTACTGCGGAAATTGTAGAAGATACTATTATGTGTCGAAAGACAGCCACCTACAGGATGTTCCAGTAACAAATAGATAATATTTTTGATTTTATAATGATACAGCCAAGAGGAAGAACAAAACATATCTAAGTATAAAAAAAACTACGATTTCAATTTTTTTTTATACTACTATGTTGGCAATCAAGCATACGGCCCATCTGATGGTAAATGGTTACCGTAGCCTAAGAACGCCTGAAACACCAGGGGTATCACTTGCGCGTTGCCGACCCTTAAGAAACCTTAATATACCCTTCTTGAAAAACCCCATGCTGTAGTCATTTATAAGATTATTTTAGAACATTTTGACATCCGTACCAATATTATGTATATACGATGCTTGCGGACTTCGCACGGATGTATTAATTGTAGATACCTTTATTTTTTTTAATAATATACCAATATTTTTTATAGCACAGTTGTAACGATCAAGCATACGGCCTATCTCATGGTAAATTATTATCGTCATCTAGAACCGTCTGAAACATCACTCGTTTAACGTAGTATACCTGTTGCGGACCACGAGTCGGCATCGAAAATATGTAAATAAATTTTGTGTATAAATTTGTATTTTTCCAGTGTTTTGACTATTGTTTAGGTTAGACTATTGTTTGTACCATATACCCTTTGTAGCGGCATAGATACTGTGAATTCTATGCCCGCCCATTGTGTAAATTCTTAGGGATCACAGCTTTAGTGTAGCCTGAACATGTGGCATTTAGTCGCACGTGGTTTTTTGTAGTTTTTTGTATTGTTACTATTGTATTTAATTTTAAATGTGTGCGTATTCGCTGTTCCGGCCCGTCGGTCACCGACATGTGCAGGAATTGTCGGGAGGGTGGGACGGCCGACGCGCACAGCTCGGCGGGGGTGGGGAAGGACGCGCTCGGGCGCCCGTAAAAGGCGGGTTGGTTCTCGATCGCGCTCTCTTACGCATACGCCACCGACGAAGAACCACCGCCGGCGCAACGACCAAGAAAACCCCACTCCGGCCGGCCGACCCATAGAATAAGAAACAAATTGAAATACAGTCCACATATTTTGAAAATCGAAGATCTTTTAATTGTGTACCCCACAATACCTTAATATAGGTACCCTTTTTGAAGACCCAAAAATTTAGGTTTATTCCACGCTCTGAGCATATGTGGAAAGAAATTCCTCTGAAACTGCGCTCTCCGTGACCACTTAAACCAAGGCGTGTGATTTCGTGAAATGAGAACATCCTGTATTCACCATGTTGGGATCTCGCAAAGCGGTAGTTCGGCTTTAACGCCGGATGCTCATGGGAAACTAATTATGTGACGACTCGTTTATTTTGTTACTGTTACCATAAAGTTATGTGTTTCCTTATACTTAGGGAGAAATTTGTGAATAAGATTTAGAAGTACTTTCAATATATAATGCCATACATCTGTAGAGAGAGAAATAGTAGGTAATAATATATTTTTATTTATTACATAGATAAATTATTTATTGGCACTTTCATTACATATATAAAAAAAAATCTCAGGACAATTCACACAGCGCCATCTAGTCCCAAGTTGAACTAGCTAAAGCTTGTGTTGTGTACCTATAAGGTACTAGATAACTGATGTAAACAGATAGATATTTTTTTTATAAATACATACATTATACTTAGTAAAAACTCAGATAAATACAAACAGTCATACTTTATGTACCGTGCGGGAATCGAACCCGTGACCTTCGGAAGCAAAGCGCTGTGCTAAATCACTACACCATCGAGGCCACTGAGAAGAAAGAATTGATATTTTAGTTTGAATTAGTGTGCAAATATCTATAATTCTTTGTAAATCTGTCCGATTATTCTAAGCTATGATACAGACGTTCATTGCCCGATTTATTACGCTATAGGGAATCATTTAATTGGCCTTAAAATCTTTACATATTCCAATATTCATTGAATATATTGCTTTTCGTAGTGAAGGTCATTTCATTGTATTGTATTATAAAATTGGGAATATTGGATATTCATTTTAAATCACT
Source organism: Achroia grisella (assembly GCF_030625045.1). Classification (NCBI taxonomy): domain Eukaryota; kingdom Metazoa; phylum Arthropoda; class Insecta; order Lepidoptera; family Pyralidae; genus Achroia; species Achroia grisella. The sequence continues at coordinate 2,229,215 of NW_026712570.1, read as the reverse complement.
GGCTTATTGGCAGCTTTGTCTATGGTAGTTTATGGTAGTTTAATATAAACAACAATTCATCTCAGTCTGTTTATTACGACTGAATAAATTTTGATGAGTTTTGGTAAATATATAGTATTTGGAATAGAGATTACCTTCGGTTAGTCATGGTTAAGCAGATGGAGTCGCGTTTTGTAGTTTTTTAACAAACTCCAAAAGAATAGGATGCTGTTCTAATTTCAGGTGCATTTATTGGTTATTTCTTTCATAACTCTGCTATTTATAGACTGATGTGAAAAATTCTTGTTCTATTAGAAAATATAGTACACTTAGTAAAGTGTACTATATTTTAATAATAATTTATAAGCTGTGTTTCGATTGCAAGGCTAGCTATGATTTCAGGAAAAGAGGCATGATATCTTAGTCGTCTGGAATGGCAACACGTGATTGGTATCATGGAGGACACATGATAGCATAATATCCGGGATGGGGGGGAGGGGTATGTGATTGTTAGTAATATGGATTGATGACCCTTTGCTAGCAATGTACTCTGTCAGGTTGACATCCACGTGGTTCTCCCTGGAAACCATCCTGATAAATCCTGGTGAGCTTGTCACGATGGGCTAACTAACCTGACCTCATGTTCATCCTGTCATCCTCCACTGGTGCTCCACTAGCATAAATCGGTCTCGAAGGCGAGTACATCATTCCATTATTATTCATAAAAAAACATGATGTCCATAGTGCTATTCATGTATAATAATTAAGTTTATGTCTACATGTAAATTAAAACTGTTATCCTTATTTTGGGAAAGAACTGACTCCTGATATATGGCTCACGCTAGTTTGGTAGTTAGGACTGCATCAAACTGTACACTAATGAAGGTTTTAAAATAAATAATAAATAACCAATGGCCAACGGTTTTCATAAAAAATGTAAAAGCTCTTCTACATTTATTTTTATCAATGATTCTTATATAGAGACTAGCTGTCCCGGCAAACGTTGTTTTGCCATATAAATTAATAACGCTATAAAAAAATAGGGGTTGATGATAGAAGGGTGAAAATTTAGGATCGTATGTATTTTTGTATGTTGTATCATAAAAAAATAGAAACTAAAAGTTTTGTCTAAAAAATATATATATAAATTTAGGGGTGGAGTACCCCCAACATTTAGGGGGATGAAAAATAGATGTTGGCCGATTCTCAGACCTACTCAATACGCTCACATAATTTCATGAGAATCGGTCAAGCCGTTTCGGAGGAGTATGGGAACGAAAACTGTGACACGAGAATTTTATATATATAGACTTTCATACTAGAGATGTGTCAACTCGAGTTAACTTGAGTTGCGCATAATTCGAGTTAACTCGAGTTGAATTCTGTCAACTCGAGTTGAAAGAATTCAACTGGTAAACGAATGAATCAAGTGAAAGCGAGAGCATGATTCTGTCATCGAACTGACAATGACATGAAATTTTCCGATCATTTCATATCATACAATTTTCACTCGTCACAAATAATATTGATTTGCGGTTGTCATCATTTTTTTTTCGCATATTCCTCCGATTATGTTATCAATAAAATGATTATGCGTTACATAAGTAACTCGATTCAACTCGAGTTACCTGAATTATAACTCGAGTTAACTCGGGTCATGTTTATTACGAGTTAGCACATCTCTACTTCATACTGTCTGAGCGAATTGAAATTATTTTCGGTCCATCTAACGTCCAACTTGACAAAATGCCCCCGAGACCAATTAAATAGCTCTGAGTAAAAAACAATGACAATCAAATATGAATATTCATAATTTCAATATGAAGATAAATCATAATATTTATTTGTCGTTAAAATAACATCAATATACAATAATATTTCAACACCCACGCTCGCATAAATGTTTCACAATAAATATTAGCCCCCGGGAAACAGTTCACGAAATTACACGGCTTTCCACGCGCAACTCAAATTTATTTATAATAAAATATACATTCGTAGTTGGATATCTTGCGATTGGAGGAAAGTGGATTGGTAGTAATGTGGAGTGATGACCCTATCTCTATTAACGTACCATGTCAGGTTGATCTTCACACGGTTTCCCCTGGACACCATCGTGCCGAATTCCAGGTGAATTTATCACGATAGGCGTTAGCCTATCAGTCAGTTATGACTTGATCTCATATTTACAGTATCCTACACTGGTGCCCCGCCAGCGTAAACCATTAGCATACGCGAGTGAGTACGGATAGCTGGTTATATATAAAGAAAAATAAAGAAAGAATAATAAAGAAGATGACACTAGCTGTTACTCGAAGTTTATCTTCTATTTGATGGAATAAAAGATAGTATACGTCCTCTTTCGGGATATAATTTATCTTCACATAAAATTTTGTTAATATTATAGCTGTTGAATTAATAAACAGACAGGCATACTTTCGCATTTATAATATAATTTATTTAATGCACAAATACAATATACGTACACTTTATACCAAAGGGCAAACTGAGAATTTTTTATTTTTTTTAGTATAGTTTTTTTATTTAGAATTGAAAAATACATACATCTTCTAATTTTCATCACTTTACGACGAACCTCTGTCTGTTTAATATATTTTTGTAAACAACTCCTACTTACGACCCAGCGAGCACTATCCGATATAAAATGAACCAAACATCGAACTAGGAACAAACTGTCGTAAATACATGACAATGTGTCAACTTGTATTGTGCGAATCGATTCGCGACGAGAATAAGTTACCACCACTAAACATGTCAAAAGTCATGACAATTACTCGTACTCGTAATTTCGAACTGAAGTAGGTATATCAAATCAAATATATTTATTCATATAGATCTATTACTGTTATGATATATCAAATCTACCGTCAGTTCGGTGTGATTTCGAGCTAGTATTTGAAATGTGTACTTGTGTTTTTTATATAACTCCACCTGAAGCGGAGGTATCAAACGTGTCTGATGAGTGAGAGGTGCTTAGAGGTTTTAATGAGGAAAATACGGAGATTAAATAGAATGCGACTAGTATGACAGCGATATATAATAGAAAGTGTACAATAAAGAATGTGTCAAAGAATATTATTACAAAATTTAAAAGTAGTATAAAATCTTATCAAGGAATTCGCTATATCACCCATATCTTATTCGGCCTTCGTCTGCTCTTATCCACATTCATATGTAACACTTTCGCATTTGAAAGACTATTTGTTTCTAATAAATAAATGAATTGAAATTTTCGTAATGCTATTCATGTATATGGACGACTCTTTACCATCAGTTTGTATGCCATTCCAATTCAATAAAAGAAAATTAACATTTGGCAATGCCTCTGATCATACCATCTCGATTTTTTTTATGGATGATAATGGAATGGTGCACCCGCCTGCGCTAACAGTTTACGTCGGAGCACCAGTGGAAGATGATAAGATGAGCATGAGGTCAGGTCAGTTAGCCGATCGTGATAAATTCACCAAGAATGTATCGCGATGGTTTGCAGGGAGAATCGCGTGGCGGTCTACTTATCATGGTTTATTGCTAGCGTTAAGATCATTAGTCCACCTCACTAACAATCCCCTTTCTCCTCTACTATCTGAGATTTTTTTAAATGATAATGGAATGATGCACCAGTCTGCGCTAACTGTTTACGCTGGCGGAGCACCAGTGGAAAATAAATAAAATATAAGATGAGCATGAGGTCAGTAATAAATTCATCAAGAATTTATCATAATGGTTTCCAGAGAGAACCGCGTGGAGGTCATTGCCAGCAATACAATCATCAGTCCACATTACTAACAATCCCCTACCTATACTTTTCTTCTGTGAATAAATATATTCTTGAAACACCATACAATAGAATAAATCCAAGGGCATAAAAGAAGATAGCGCGCACTAACCGAGAGAGCCGTGCGTTCAAAGAATGTAAATTATCACTTTATATATAGAGAGCATTTGTCAGTCCGTCTACTTTATTAGTTCTCTCCAGATTTATAGCTCCTGTAAAAACAAGTTATGTTAAAATTGTTGCGTTCCAGTCGTAAATTAAATTTTATAGCAGTAATTCTGTTTAATGCCTTGATTAAAATGTAGTGCAGTAATTATTTACTTTAAAATAATAATCTACCAAGATGTGATATAATTTTTTTATGGATGAATTCTCATCTAGGTATACTCAATTCCTATTGACTCTTGGGACCATTCCCATGAGTTAATAGGAATCGAGCTCCGCTCGGGCGCTTTCACGAGGATTTCTTAATTGATGATAAAGGAATGGCGCAAATAGCACCACATTTACTTTACTTTTGCCCGCGGCTTCGCTCGCGTTATCTTATCCCCTTAGGGGTAAAATTTATCAAAATCCTTTCTTAGGAAATGCCTACGTCATTGTAGCTTTATGCATGCAAAATCTCAGCCCGATTGGTTTAAAATTGACAAAATTTCATACAAACTTTCATCCCCTATTTTATCCCTTTGGGGGTAGAATTCATCAAAATCCTTTCTTAGCAGATACCTACACCATAACATCTACATGCATGCCAAATTTCAGCCCGATCCGTCCAGTGGTTTGAGCTGTGCGTTGATAGATCACTATGTCAGTCACCTTTGAGTTATATATATTTATTATAGATTGTATTATTATTATTATATTGTATTATTATTAGTCCTAAATAAATAAAAAAAAATTTTTTTTTTTTGAGACCGTAAATATAGTTTTATTAATAATAAAATTTCAGTACTAAATACATATAGATATATTCAAATCAATGTAAACATGAAATCCTAATATCTATACGTAAATAGAATCCATCGGTTCCCAATTAAAGCGAAATAAATGCTATCAAATATTTTTGTTTGCCAGCCATCTTTTTATTGTGATTAAAATTAAACATTTAAAGGTTGAATACTCGTAATACAAACAGAATGGAGCCAGATTCGACGGGAAATCCTCGTTCAAAAACATGATATTTGGTTTAAATCGAAACGCATTCAAATCGTCCACAGAATCGAAGTATTAAAATTAATTCGGAAATCGTATGGCCAGTGGGCGAACAGGGCAATAATCGTTAAAGATAATAATCGTCAATAACCAATATGGCGGACGCAATATGGCGGATTGGCGAGTGACAATTGGCGGGAACTATTGTTAATTTTGATTATTTAGTACTTTTAAGTGATTTTAATTAATACATGTCATCATCTATACATATAAATAAAATTGAAATGTCCGTTTGTAATATTGAAATATCCGTTTTATACTACATGCATATGAATATAAATACAGTACATACACCAAAATAATATTTTTTACAATTATTGTCTGTCTGTCTATGTGTTCTAGCTAATCTCTGAAATGGCAGAGCCAATTTTGACGTGTCTTTTTTTGGCAGGTAACTGATGTAATAAGGCGTAACTTAGGCTACTTTTTTTTAAGAAAAAATCTTTTATTTTAGTAAGTTAAAGTTAAATTCCACACGGACGAAGTTGCGGGAACGGATAGTTATATATATATATATATATATGTATATATTATTAATATATATAACTATCCGTTCCCGCATGATATCCCGTGTTATATAATTACTAGCGGTAGACCAGTAGTCGAAATTTGATCATAATAAAAAATACAAAAGTACCTTTGAACCACTAATAACAATTAAACAAAATAGTATATGTGCGTATAACTTATATGTGCAAATGCATGGTAGTTTGTGTAATGATTTTTCTTATTGAATAAATGTATTTTTATGTATAACTAGCTGTTCCCGGGACTTTGTCTGCGTGGAAATTAAATTTATTTTTCCAAAATAAAAGTAGCCTAAGTTACTCCTTATTACACCAGCTACCTGCCAAAAAAAGTCCCGTCAAAATCGGTCCAGCCGTTTCAGAGATTAGCCCGAACAAACAGACAGACAAAAATTGTAAAAAATGTAATTTTGGTGTATGTACCGTATTTATATTCATATTCATGTATTAAAAATTGGTTATTTCAATATTACAAACAGACACACCAATTTTATTCATATGTATAGATGGTTAGTCGTTAAGTTTATAAATTGTATAGTATCCAGATAACAGCATTGAATGCTGTTATCTGGATACCCTGCCCTTGTTAGCGAGTACTAATAAGGGCTTGAATCCAGTTATTGGTGGGTTGTCGCCCCCGAGTTATCATCAACTCGGGGTCAACAACACCCGAATAACTGGATATGCCGGGGCAATGGGGCTCGCCCCAAGCCCCCAAACGCCCCCCGAGCGGTGTGGAACTTGTGCCTGAAACGGTTTGTCAAGTGTTGCGTTCACCACGACATCGATTTAACAATGTGGAATTTAACATGGAAAATCATGTTTGAAATGTCACCTCACTAGTTACTAGTTCAGTCATACGTTTTGATGTTCCGAGTTTCTTAGGGTTCTTCAGTACTTATTAGGGTCCAGAGGACGTTTTGCTACAATTTCCTTGATTTAAAACTCAATTTATTTACTTTTTATACATAAGTAGCTATTCGCCTCGGGTGTACATGTATTATATATATAAGTCTTCCTCTAGAATCACTCTATCTATTTAAAAAAATCGGTTCAAAATCCGTTGCGTAGTTTTAAAGATTTAAGCCTACATACGGACAGGCAGCGACAGCGAATTTATTTTATACTATGTAACGATGATGATTATGTATGTATCTGTACTTTCTGTGAGCGGAACAATAAAGAGTTTCATTCATTCATACAGTGGTTTTAACTGTACCTGATGAATGTGTCGGGCCGTAAGGTTAGGTCTTTGTAACTGTCTTGTGTTAGGGTTCACATCGATATTGTTGAAAAATATGATATTTTAAAAATATTAAAAGAAGGTAGTTTTATTATTACTCTGTATTATTAAACTACATAGTTGCGTATAACCCCCATTGATATTTTCTCTGTATTTTTATAGTATGGAGGGTTTTTGTAAGCCACGGCATTCGGTCTTTGAGCACAGGATGCGCTGGTTGTATTTTAAATGCTAAAGCGAATTGTGTTAGAGACATAGTTAAATTAATGTTATATAGTTGTTATTTTATTATAATACATACTTTATCCTTACGAATATTTAGACGCAAATGTAGCAAATGGTTACTGCAAAAACAATCCCTCGTTTCGTAGTATTGTAATCTACTAAGTTATGTCGATATGTGTGTGTACACACAAGTCTGCGTCTGATGGTATATATGATAATTAATCCCGAACAATTCTTAATTTTTATTTAATATTGTAACTAATCCTGAATAACGTTTATATTATATATAAATATATTTAAATTTGTTATTGTCCAATCTTATTAGTTTATAATCTTGTTATTGACAATTTTTATTCTATTCTATAAATTCTTCTTAGTTGTAGTTTAGAACTTAACTTAATATGCTATCGTTGTCGTCGATCTTATATTGTATTATTTTACAATATAAGATAAAGGCTATAACAGAATAGCAGAGAGAGTGGACTTACTGCCCTCACTGAGTTATGGACCGTTTTGTCTCCTTCATTAGTTTTAAGTTATATTATTGTATGGGCAACACTTATATTAGTTTTTGTTTGAGACAAATAAAGATTATTATTTTACTAGTACATAGAGTTGATATATCTTACACTTGGTAAAGAAACTGAAGGTACACAGAAACAACTACCTACTTATTTGAACAGTCCCTGACTACCCCATCTGAGTTAACAGTCGATATTAAATACATATATATAATTAACAGGTTCCTCATAAAATAATATTACTTATAATACAACTATACCTAAGTGTTATTATTTAATTATGATTTTCATCTAATTAATGTTTATAAATAGAAGCCAAAATAATGTTTCGAAGCACGTGTACATTACAATTTAGAGGTAAATTATGATGAAATTGTTGTTAGAAATTCTCTACTTAGGGCTATGAACTTCAAAAGGTGGAATCCAGAATTAGATGATAAACAGGAAGTGTTTTAATTAAAAAATACATTTATCGAATACAAACAAATTGGAAAAAGTGATTTTTCTCCAGAAATTCGTTGGATAATAATTTAAACAATGAATAATAATATTTAACAAACATAAAGACAATTTAAACAGCATTAAGCTATATAGAGCTTGTGTTGTGGGTACTAGAAATTTGTTAAATATATTTAAATACATTTTTATTTGTAAATTTATTTATTTATTTATTGTACAATACAGTGTTACATTGATCCTTATGATATAAGGTGAAAACCAGCTCTGCTCCCTAAATAGGAAATTAAATAAAATACATACATATATAGAAACCCAGACTAATAGAAACAACAGTACTCATGAATACAAATGTTTGTAGCGTGCGAGGAATCGTACCTGCGAACATCGGAGGTAAGGCGATGTGCTAAACCGCTAGATCACCGAGGCATCGAAGGATTTTTTCATCGAGTTTACGCTAGATGATATTTTCGACTTATCTGTGTAATACAACAGTCTGTTATTTTCAGTTTGCCACATAATGTAACTGCTACCTTCTACTTTGCCTTCGTAGTAGCATAAGTTACTTTTCACAACATTAGCTATCTGCGAGTGATAGTCTCGTCAAAATCGGTCCAGCCGTTTTAGAGATTAGCAAGAACAGGCAGACATGCAAACCTTTATACAATTATTTACGACTATTATCTAAGATGATAGTCATTGACATTGTCAACTAATGATAACGTGATGTGCCAAAACTAAATACGCTCTTAGGTTGATTTTGTTTTTTTCTTTCCTTCCAAGTAGAAGCAAATAAGTTAAGCTACTCTAAAGCTAACTACTTGGTGGCTGAAGTCGGTTAGTCGTATATTGTGTACGACTACTTAAATCTATACATATAAATAAAATTGGAGTGTCTGTTTGTAATATTGAAATAATAGTTTTTTATTACATGGATATGAATATAAATGTGGTACATAAACCAAAATAATTTTTTTTACAATTTTTGTCTGTCTGTCTGTCTATCTGGTTGTTCTGGCTAATCTCTGAAATGGCTGGACCGATTTTGACGGGACTTCTTTTGAGAGGTAGATGATGTAATAGAGAGTAACTTAGGCTACTTTTATTTCAGAAAAAATATTTTATTTAAAAAAAATAAAGTTAAATTCCACGCGAACGAAGTCGCGGATACTACTGGTACTTAATACAATACCATTTTAAATTAGATTCACTAAAATAAAGAGAGAAATCACTTCCAATTTAAAACGACAACCATAGACAAACAAGATCGGACTAAACGAGACGACCATAAATTAGGGCAGAAACAACGCATGCGCAAGCGCACCAGCTGTAACGAAGTAACAGCTAACAGGCAGTGACGAATCGATACAGTCACTATTGAAGAATGTAGTCTGTGGTTTTTAAATAGATTATAAAAAGGATGTTATTATTCGTTAAAATGTTGTGTTCCCTCTCCAGACAATTATATACCTGGTGTGTTGAGTTCCCGCTCCAGACAATTATATACCTGGTGTGTTGTGTTCCCGCTCCAGACAATTATATACCTGGTGTGTTGTGTTCCCGCTCCAGACAATTATATACCTGGTGTGTTGTGTTCCCGCTCCCGACAATTATATACCTGGTGTGTAGTGTTCCCGCACCAGACAATTATATACCTGGTGTGTTGTGTTCCCGCTCCAGACAATTATATACCTGGTGTGTTGTGTTCCCGCTCCAGACAATTATATACCTGGTGTGTAGTGTTCCCGCACCAGACAATTATATACCTGGTGTGTTGTGTTCCCGCTCCAGACAATTTTATACCTGGTGTGTTGTGTTCCCGCTCCAGACAATTATATACCTGGTGTGTAGTGTTCCCGCACCAGACAATTATATACCTGGTGTGTTGTGTTCCCGCTCCAGACAATTATATACCTGGTGTGTAGTGTTCCCGCTACAGACAATAATATACCTGGTGTGTTGTGTTCCCGCTCCAGACAATTATATACCTGGTGTAAGGGACAGGTTGGCAAACACAGAAACTGTAAATTCAAACCATTATTCTGAATTGAAAACCAGTGGAAATTCTCTCCGGAAATTATTTAATATATTATCTTTTTTTTCTTTAAAAATCATGTGAACTATGATATTATGTAATAATATAAAGAAATAATAATAAAATACCATAAAGCATCAATGTAATTCGATTTAAAATCCTTCCTCGCGCTGATCAGTTCTGAACTGACGTGTCACCGGGATACTTCTCGTTGTAAAATCGTTAATTATATGGCTGTGGTGCATTTCCGGTGGGAAAATACTTTGTCATCTGATTCAGACCATTTATCTGAATCAGCTGTTTTCGTTTTGTCCAACCTGTCCCTTACACCCTGTATATATGCATAATAATAATAATAATATCTCAGGACAATTCACACAGCGCCATCTAGTCCCAAGCTAAGCAGAGCTTGTGTTATGGGTACTAGATAACTGATATAAATACATGGATACATTTTTTTTTGTAAATAAATACACATTATACATAGAAAATACCCAGACCGATACCAACAATCATAACATAACATCGAACCCACGACCATCGGATAGTAAAGCAGTGTGCTAAACTACTAGACCATCGAGGCTGTCAAATATATGAATACACAGTAGAAACTATACAATTTATTATAATTCCTTAGCATTATTTTCTAGAATGCGTCATTCTGAAAATAACCGCATGAGATGTGATCTCGTTACGATTCCCAGAGGTAGTGTTCCGGATTTACTCGATTGAGAGTAAATGTATCGATTCATCATTGTCAAGGGTGCGCCGGCGCAGTAAAGCGCTCTAATTTTACGATACCACTAATTAATCATTGTGGATTGTTTGTCGTTGGTGTTGTTAATTTTGTAGTGATTTAAAACTTTTGTTTATTAAATAGCAATGGGCAGGGCACATAGCTCGTAGGACAGATGGCAGTTGAGGCAATGAAGTCCTCAAATGGTGACCGCGGATCGGAAGACGTAGCGTGGGAAGGCCTCCAACAAGGTGGGCCGAGGATCTGGTCAAGATCGTTGGAAGGCGATGGACGCGAGCAGCGCAGGACCGATCGTCGTGGAGATCTTTGGAGGAGGCAATTGTTCAGCATTGGACGTCTTCCCGCTGAGATGATGATGATGATGATGTTTATTAAATGCAGTTATTGAATAAAATATATACTATATATAACACAGCAGTTTTTCTCACTATGGAATAGAAATATTGAAGGTTATAGCTGAAAATCAGTGTTTGCGCGTTGGCTAAAAGTAACACTGAGTTACGGTCTTTTTGCTCTGTTGCACAAAATTTAGTAACGTATATATGCATGCGTACATGCATTATGTGAGTTATTATCACTATTAATATAAATACGGTGCATATACCAAAATAACATTTTTTTACAATTTTTGTCTGGCTGTCTATCTGTCTATTTGTTCCGGGTAATCTCTGAAATGGCTGGACCGATTTACAGGGACTTTTATTGGCAGGTAGCTGATGTAATAAGTAACGTAGGCTACTTTTATTTTGGAAAAATAAAGTTCAATTCCACGCGGACGAAGTCGCGGCTGCAGCTAGTATTACATAAATGTACTTCAGTACTTGTAAGTTACAGTTGCCACAACAATTTAGTCAGCTTTTTACAGATTCATATAAATAATTTGATTTTTTTGTGACCTCATACATAATAATATTGTAAACAGGAAGCGCTTAGACCGTTACAAACAATCATACTCATGAATATAAATGTTTGCATCCTGCGAGGAATCGAACCCGCGACCATAAGTCAAGCGGTATGCCAAACCACCAGACCACTGAGGCCTTCGAAATCGTCGAATGGCTTGGGACTAGTTAGCGCTGTGTAAATTACGCCGGTATATTATTAATATTATTATAGTACGTGCATCATGGTCATTGTTGAACAGTCGCCCTCTAAAATGAAGACTTTCCTGTCAATTACTGAGCAATTTAATTTTCATTTCGCCGAGACGCGAGCGTCAAACGACACATAGATGAAGTGCCACCAAAGATCAATAAAAACAACTAAACAGAGGGTACACGCCTTATAAAAAAATAAACCAACCGGTCGTTTACGGTCGCGGTGATCTAGCGGTTTAGCACACCGCTTCACTTCCTATGGTCGCGGGTTCGATTGCTCGTACGATGCAAACATTTGTATTCATGGGTATGATTATTTGTATCCAGTTTGGGTGTTTTTTATGTATATTATGTATGCATTAACAAAAAAATCTAAGTATTTATATCAGTTGTCTAGTACCCATAACACAAGGTCTGCTTACCGTGGGACTAGATGACTCTGTGTTATTTATTTATTTATTATCTATGTTATAATATATTTTTACATGAATCAATTTGGTTTATCTGTATCTATGTACCTATTTATTAAAAAAATATCCTTATTTTATGTATATAGGTCATATTTTTTTATTGATAATAATGGAATAGTGTAATGGTGCTGAGATGAGCATAAGGTCAGGCCGGATAGCACAGCAGGTAGGAGTCCGGCAGTATCCATTCCTCCCTAAAGGAATGGTTCTCCATGATGGATTTTCCTGACGTAAACAAAAAAAAAAGTCCGGATAGCACAACGTGGCAAATTCACCAATTATTTTTATTACCATGGTTTCTAGGAGGAAGTACAACCTAACATACGATACATTGCTAGGAAAGAGGATCTTAATAGAATTATAAATTTATTCCCAAAATATTGTGGACCATCTACAGTATTAAAATTTTATTCTATGCAATATGAAATTGTTGGATATGTATGAGACACATTTGTTTCTCTGACAAAGTACTTTTATGTGTGAAGGTATGCCACGGCCTATGCAATCTATGTTATTAGAATATCGCTTCAATTCACCTAGCAATAAAGTTCATTATTGTTTATATGTTAATGGTAATAAAATCTGAATTTATTACGGCTTTAATTAAAGAAGCAGGTTTAGTGGAGCTAGAACTAGAGACTTTGTGACTATTTTCATAGGTTGGGTTACACAACTGCTCTTCATTAACACGTAATGAAATCAAAATAGTGAGTATAGTGCATGAGAGAGATTTGTTTTGAAAAGTTATCTACTTTTTGGTTTTTTATAATACATTTTATTTGTTACGTAGTTCTTTTTATATATTTGGAATGTCAAAAAAGCTGATGGCCCACCTGATGGCATAGACATACTCGTGAATACAAATGTTTGTACCATGCGAGGAATCGAACCCACGACCATCAGATAGTATAGCGGTGTGCTAAACCACTAGACCACCGAGGCTGTTATATAAATACAATAACAATGCTACGGATATCACGTTATCATTTGACTCTTTGGGCTTGGCCATATCTTCTTCTAATTAGTAACCGTCATCTTGTCATGCCGCAGTCGTGATACCACCGATGCGTTATTATTCTGGAGGACTACGATTTGTCTCCATATCCTGTAATCACTATCACAATCCTTATCCCATACTTCAACTGAAACACTCCTTACAAAGGAAGATATTACGCGGCTGAAATATGTAATACTTAGGACAGAGACGACTAATTTTGAGCTGAAATACAGCTTACAAAGCAATCTACTTGACGGCTGAAATATGTAATACTTAGGACAGAGACGACTAATTTTGAGCTGAAATACAGCTTACAAAGCAATCTACTTGACGGCTGAAATATGTAATACTTAGGACAGAGACGACTAATTTTGAGCTGAAATACAGCTTACAAAGCAATCTACTTGACGGCTGAAATATGTAATACTTAGGACAGAGACGACTAATTTTGAACTGAAATACAGCTTACAAAGCAATCTACTTGACGGCTGAAATATGTAATACTTAGGACAGAGACGACTAATTTTGAGCTGAAATACAGCTTACAAAGCAATCTTACATGGCTTGTATATGTGAGACTTAGGACATAGATGATCCAACCGATCTTGTTATATTTTAAATTAGGAGCATCCATTACATTACTAATTTTGAACTGAAATACAGCTCAAAGCAATATTACATGGCTTCTATAGATGAGACTAAGGACACAGATGACTTTTTACAAAGTCTAATTCGGAATGTAAAGATCCAAACGGATTAGATATTGTTTTTTAATTGAGGATTCCCATTACTTTATTAATTTTGAACTGAAATACAGCTTACAAAGCAATCTACTTCACGGCTGAAATATGTAAGACTTAGGACGCAAGGGACTTTTTACAGTCTATTTCGAAATGCAAGGATCAAAACAGGTTATATCTTATTTTTATTATTAAGTTTAGGAAGCATCCATTAAATTACTAACTTTGAGCTAAAATACAGCTTACAAAGCAATCTACTTCACGGCTGAAATATGTAAGACTTAGGTCGCAAGCGACTTTTTACAAAGTCTATTTTGGAATTCAAGGATCCAAACGATCTTGTTATTTTTTATTTGACTTTACCAATTTTGAATTTAAATACAGCTTGAAAAGCAAGGTACTATGGGGCTGAAATATGTAAGACTGAGGACGCACGCAAACGACTTTTTACTGTCTATTTCGGAATGCAAGGATCAAAACAGGTTACATTTTGTTTTTTTAAATTGGGAGAACGTTATCATCTTTGGTTGGATCTACCACGATTAAGGCTAAGCCACTTCTTCACACCCACAAGGCTACAGCTTCACTTAAAGACGCTAAATAAAATATGTAAGCGTGATTAAATAACTTAATACATCAATGTCAGAACAAGTTGGTATGGCTCGTTTGATGGATTATTCGAGAAAACGTGCTCCCAGAAGTATATAGTGGCGATGTTTAGGGATTAGTCACACTTGTATCCTTTTGTCTTACGTGGGCTGAGTGTAAAAGTAATTTTATTAATATGTTTTTTATATTATACTGGCGACCGGACCCAACTTTACACGGATGTATTATATAAAAAAAAATGCACTGAAATGGCTCCACTTAGCTTTAATGTATGTCCTAGGTGAACATACAGCTGGTTTTCAGTGGCACCAAAAATATATATATGAAAGGCCCCCCTTAGAGAGAGGGCACTATTTAAAATATTAATGATAATAATTAAAACAAAATTACATCTAATAAATACAAACCAATTACATATACTAGAAAGAACAAAATAGAATAAAATAACATTAATAAATATAAACATTAAACATATATTATACTACTTTGCCGAATTAAACATATATATACACAAATCTATGATCATGTATACCTTCCTCTTGTATCACTCTATCTATTGCTTTAAAATCCGTTGCGTAGTTTAAAAGATCTAAGCGAACACACAACGAAAGCGACTTCATTTTATACGGTGTAAAGATTAGATATGCGCGCATAACTCTTCCCTTCCATTTGCCGGCTGCTCGTATAATGCCCTTTTAGTTCGAGTCACTGTTCATAGGCCGCCATTTTGTGCTCCACTAGTATTGAAAAACTGGAAGTGATAGTAACTACAACGGTGGCAAAAAAAGATACGATTCATCTGTTGGTTGGTGGTATGGATGCCTGAAATACCAGGAAGGACACGTGCGCGCTGTCGCATCTTAAAAATCCTTAATATACTCTACTTGAAAAATCATATGCTGTAGTCTCTTGAGGAAACCTCGGAAGCTGATTGAAACGAATGCGAAACAAGCTGACGGCCTACATGATGGTAAGTTGTAACCATCGCCTATATACAGGAACAGAACTGACATTACGTTATTGTGTGACACAAAAAGGCATGTGACAATGTCATCTTTATACTTATACTCAGAAAAAGCCTTTATTTTATTAATATTGTTGTAGAAATATGTAATAAAACGATTTATAAAGAGATAAATGTTTCAATGGTAATTGTAGACAGTAAAATGAGGTATATATAATTTTGTTTTATAGTTTTGAATACAGAAAATGAACTTTAAATATATTAATATTAAAAGAATTTCTCAACAAATATAGAATCACAAATTCATAATCTGCTTCTTCCTTATCCCATTCATTTGGAGTCAGCGTAATATTTTTTTCTGTACCATCCATAGAATCACAAAGTACGCTAAATAAATGATGGGATCAAGTGTACATACCTCCTTACGAACACGGTAGTACTTGCGTACATAGTTCCTAAGTTCCATCGCCGGTTTTGAGTGTCATAAAACGTTAACCTTTCTTTGAAAAATGTTTCTTGTTGTTGCAAAAACTGTCTTTTGTTCTTTGTTGGCACATTATCCTTGCCTAAGAATAAGAAAGAGTGGTTATAAAGTATTTATATCAGAAATGCTCGATCATTTCCCTGAGAATTATATGTAAACAAGTGAAAAACTTCTAACAAATGTCAAGTGTTAAATTTGGAAATCTATTCGAAAGTTTTTAACATTTTACGGATTCTTTATTTTGCACTAGTCACTTTCAATCAAGTAATAGAAGAAACAGATTTATTTGTGTATAGTATATTACTTATTAAGTACCATTAAGGTTTCTTAAGGGTCGCCAACGCGCACATGACAGCCCTGGTGTTTCAGGCGTCCATAGGCTACTGTAACCGTTTACGTTTACCATCAGATGGGCCGTATGCACTTAAGTAGTTTAAAAAAAAAATTTAATGGATTATTTTAACTTACACTTTACACTTTACACTTTACGGGGGAAGGGGATCGTCAAAGTATGACATTGTGTGACAAGTGGATTGTAGAGTTCTTAAATTTATGATAACATATCAAAATCTATATATATAATATTTAACCTATCAAAATAAGAAATTTATTTTATTACCGAAATCAAATTTCAAAATATGTGATGTCACATAGGAGTTGGAGTCTCACAAATGTGATTAACTGTTAAAAAAAAGGGGGGGGGGTGATTAAAATCGCGAAATTAGTGTGTAATGAAGCCACAATTTTTTTTTATACTACGTAGGTGGCGGCGTTCATGAAAAACCCCATGCTGTAGTCTCTCGAGAAAACCACGGCAGGTAGTTCAATCTACAATCTAAGTGTACGTAAATGAACAAAAAGTTTTTTTTATAAATCCAAATATCAAACTTTCATTTGTCAATTAAGTTTCGTACTAACTCTCCCCATTGGAATTAACTTTCCAAGAACCCATGAAAGTATTTCAATCAAACAGCTGAACATTATAATAATTAGAATACCGAAGCGGAAGAAACACGACGTAATTATAACGTAAGCAGTAATTAGCGAAATCACTAACAATTTGAATAATTACTTGCAAAGTTAAAGTTCTTATTATCTACAATCTTACCTTTGTCAATTAATATTAGAGAACTGACGTTGCACTACTTAACATAAAATGCGGTGAAAAATGTAAGCTGAAGGCGGATTTAATATTTATAACAATAATAATAATAACCCTTGACAGTTCACGTCGTCGTCTAGTCCAAAACTAGGCAAGGATTGTGGAACCCATAACACAACTGACGGAAATACTGACATTACAAATAACTATACTTATGAACACAAAATGTATCGAGCGAGTAATTAAAGCTGCGATCATAAAAATTGTGACAGTATGCGAAACCAAAGAGGTCGTATTATTTTAATGGATGTTAAAAGCCCGCCTACACTGACAGTATACACTGGCGGGGTATCAGTGGAGCATGATAAGTCAACATGTGATCATAGTTAGCTCGCGGCAAATTCACCAGAAAATCACGATGATACCCTTATGGAGGTCAACCTGACTGGTACATTGCTAGAAACGAGGTTATTAGTCTACATTATTAACAGCTTCTCCCCAGGCCGTATTTATAATATACGTAGAGATCTTTAGAAATAATATAATTATAATTATCATTATATTAATCACATTGCATTATTCTATGTTTATTTCTGAGAAGAATACTTTTTGGCTAGCTTATGAATATCGTCAATTTTTAAAAAAAATAATGTATGGACATTACTTATTGGAGAAGAATTTCTGTTATAAAAAAGAATGCTCTTTTTTATAACCGAATTTTATTTCCAATAAGTAGACAAATTGTAATCGAAGATCATAAAACTTTACATTAAATTATTATAAATACATACTTCTATAACTTATACCATACACCAAAATATATTAAGATTGACATAATCATCTAGGAGATAGCAATTTATGGGAGAGACACAGTTCAAATATCGTACTATGTACCAATAGGAGGGAGTAATTACGAAATTCATGATTACTAAGTTACAACGTAGATTTCTGGTAACACATTTCCGAGGTCTTATTGAGGTTAGAATGCATTATAATGATTTGTGATTGTGATTTCTAAATAAATATGGAAATTAATTTATTTTAGGGCAGCACTAAACAATGATTCTTTAAGTGAATATTTAAAAAAAAACTTATTCGATAATAACTCATGAAGACGATCCAAACTCGATGGGGTTGCGTTGTTTAATTACGGAGTTCTATGGTCACCTTCCAACTCCATCATCAGATCAGCTCTATGTCATAATAATATTGCATTGTCATCAAATTTATACATGCATGTAAAGCCAGGCTCAATTGAAGTGGAGAATTCACCGTGGAGTGAATCAAATTTAACTTGCAAGATTTAATTGTAGACAGACAACAAGCAAAGCTTGTAAAAAGATATTAGCTTTTACCCACGAGTTTTTCTGTACTGACATACATTTATATTTCCACTCATGTTAATGCCATGAACAGGCCCAATTAACTTGAGGTTACGCGGAGCCGTCGCTAGAGCTAGTTACTCCAATTAGTCTTGGATGGCGTAATCGTTATAGAAGTTTTGAACCTGGAGGAAATTTGATCTATTGCTGGCTCATGGGGCATATGTCCACAATGATGTCATAATGTGTCATAATGTCCATGATGCTTTTTATATAAAACAACACCATCGTTCGTGCTGTTCCTTAAATATGAATAAAAAATGTTCCTTCATTTAGAACAGCAACGCTCTTGTCCGTGGAGTTTTTACCACTTGCTACGATTCTCTGTCATTTTCTTTAAATGTTGATACCACACTATCAAATAAAAGAGATTAACAACTAAAATCATGTTTTATTGTTTACTAATTTAATAAAGCATTTTAATATTCACAAATATCACTTTCTAGTTTTTTATCTATTAAGATTTCTTTTAGAGCATATACGATAAAAGTAAACAACGAATCATAAAGTCCTCGGTAAGACGAAATGTAGTCGGGTAAAATACTGCAAATTGATCTAACCAAACTAGTTCCAATCAAAATCCAGTCGGAATGGTCGCAATCGTATTACGGCGTGTGAAACAGCCATCATAAAAGCAAAGTTCGGCGCTATTCGACTCCGAATGAATTTGTGATTTCGAGTATTTTAAAATTACCCCCATTCGGCTAGCTGTTTAAAGTTTTATATTGGGCTTTTACTTGTTCGCTCGTGTATTATTGCCACTTGGGTTAACCGAAGTCATTCGAGGCTTTGTGGCTCACTCGATAGTTTTATAAGGAAATTGATTTTATTTCGTGCGGTATTTCTAGATGACAAAATTGGTTTTCTATAACTAGATTCTGTATAAGGTTTTTATGTTGTATTTGATTATGTCGAATAGATACTTGATCTAGCTGTCTCTAAGAGAAATTTACTGCTATTTGAATATGGCAACCATCATCTATGAGAGCCAAATAACTTTATTCCTGTATATTACAGACATTTACCATAAGTCGTATGTACTCGTAGTTATGATCAGTTCGTAACTTCATCTGGGAAGAATTCATAAGAAACTAAGTTCTAACTCTTTTCAAATTAGATTGCATATTTATTGTAGTTATAATGGTATAATAATTCAGGCTGATACATAAATTACTTATAATTGTAGACATTACTTACATGTCATACTATTACTTACGGTCTTGAATGTATGTCTATAGATTTATTTACACCTTCATGTATGTACAAAGCTAGGTCACTTCTCTCATCGTGGACACTAGTGGACAGTTCATCAAGAATATGACGATAATTTTCAAAGAAAACCGCATGAAGCTTAACCTGATAGAGATTGCTAGACTAAAGTCATATATATCAGGCAGGAGCTGGCCTTCAACCGCTCTATAAGTCCTTCCGCGGGATTATAGTGCCATTTACACTAGCTCTCTATCGTTCGTTGCAGCTGTATAAGCCAACGTTGGCCAACAGCATTAGAACAGTTCAAAACAAAAACTTACTTTTCTGCATTACTAAGAATCCCTTCATTAACTTAAGTCATACTATTCAAAATAATTGTTAGGTATTACCATTATCATTTTCCAGAATTAAATTGATAGAAAGTGTGTACCTACGTTAAAAGTGAGAATTGCATAAAACAATTCCTAGATTTTGCTAAAATAACTTGTTGGGTCGCGGAATGCAATAAAGGAGTCCTATACGAGTATATAGTCACTGGCCGCAGAACAAATGCGTTTTGGTTGCAATGTAACTTTCTAAATGCGTTTCCTAACCCGTTAGAAGCAAATGCAATTTTACTCCAAAAAGTTTTGTGGTATTTTGTTGAAATCTACAACAAATAAAATACAATGTGGAAGGGATTATTAGTACCTTAACCTACCTTGCTACAAACGTACTCTTTTTAGTTCACAGGGAAAGAAATGTTGTTACGGCATAAATTAATTTCTAAAAGACAATCAGATATAATCTCAAAATTAATTTAAGTACAATTTACAAATATTACAATATCAATATTGAATGATTAAAATTTGAAGTATCATTCGTGTCTTTAATTATCTTGTTTTGTTAATGTTAGTAATATACTTTATAATTTAAACTTATGACAGTAGCACTAAGATCTCCCTTTTAGACAGGAATTCATGGAGTACTACCTGAAAATCACCGTGTCTCATGCTTGGTATTTTCACCAGGATGAGCTAGTAGACTGATTTCATCTCCATCCTTGCATCCTTTACTGACTCCCTCTGGTATGATACCTGATACTATTCCATCAATGAATAAACAATCAGAGTCGAATTAATATGTTTTCATCTAATTATTATGGATTTAGGATTATTATAGCTTTATGGTCAGCTCCATGACTAATATTAACACTTCTTGAGAAGAATTCTGTTTGGAAATAGTTGGTGTGAAAGGATTTGATGAAATTAACTTTTAAATTAATAAAGAAAATTGATAAAGAAAGAATTCTGAATGAAGAGGAGATGCTGTAGTTATCTCTCGAACTATTTCAGTTCCTACCAATGTGTTCTCCACACATTGGTATCTCGCATACGTGTCATAACTGTATGCGAGATGTTAATACTATGAGTATTAACAAATATTGATTCGTTTTTTATGATCTATGATACATTATTCAGTCTTAGTACTTCTGTTGTGGTACACTAAGCAAATACCGTAGCGGAAATTTCGTTTCATCATGAATCCGATTTTGCTAATTTTCCTTAAACATGCCTGTATAGATTTTCCTCTCAAATGTCGGTTTCCATTCACAAAAATCTCCCGAATATTTCACGTTTAATCGTATAATAGCATAAGACGTGAGGCCCATGCAATTCTCGCGGGAAAATTGCCTTAGAATTAATGATTTCCATTTATGTAATAAAATTCTGGGTACGTAAAGAGATTTCAGGTCAAAATTAAAATCGATGGTGCTAGAAACTAAATGTCTTAAACATGAATTCTG
Organism: Achroia grisella; assembly: GCF_030625045.1. Taxonomy (NCBI): domain Eukaryota; kingdom Metazoa; phylum Arthropoda; class Insecta; order Lepidoptera; family Pyralidae; genus Achroia; species Achroia grisella. Next base: position 2,207,618 of record NW_026712570.1, on the reverse strand, counting down.
AATATTGTCTATGACAATAAGTCATTCAACAATAAAGTAATTAATAGCATTTGGATATGATTGCTTAAATAACTTGTATATGATTAAATAAGTGATGGAAAAAATAATTGAGTCATTATTATTTTAGAAAATGTTATTTTTATTTAGTAAGTGGCCTGTATTCTATAATGTGGTTATTCAGTTGTCAGGAATAACTGTTTAATTTTCGATTTCGATTCGATGATTTTTTTTTTAAATTAACAACCTTTGTAAGTTATAAAATACCAGTTGTGCCCGCGGTTTCACTCGCATGAAATTTATAGCCCGTATGTTAATCTGACGTATAAGCTATATGACTGTAAAGTTTCATCAAAATCCGTTCAAAGGTTTTTGCGTGAAAGAGTAACCAACATCCATTCATACTCACAAACTGTCGGGTTTATAATATTATTCAGATACTATAATATAACCGACTTTGTGATCATAGGGAAACCGTCTACTAATGGACTATGTCTTTGCTGGCACAAAATGAATATAATTAAACGATACTAAGTACACGCTTTGTCATAATTAATTTTGTAACTTATATAATATCATAATTATTTTACTAGAATAGGCATTTATAGAAAATCATTTATTTAAATAAATTTACATTGAAGCACTTCTGAATAGTCATCACATTTTTTTTAATCTACCGCTCATTCGGAAAGCTGTCTCATCACAAGAAGAACGAGCAAGTAACTTGTGTGTTGCTCTCTTAAATAATTTTATTCCTACTTTACAATTTAAGTTTAAGTGTGTGAATACAAATTACCGATTAGCACTAATTCAATTAAATAATCAAATAGAAAAAATATTGAATACACAACAACTGGTTAAACAATTAATAAGAGGAAATTAGTCATAGTGATTAGAGGAGACCAGTCCCTACAAGCAACACCCGTTCACGAGTATGACGAATGAGCCAGCCATCACTGCGCTCGACCATATTTTAGGGAGCCCAATGACCCGGCCCACCACGCCGCCACAAGTCTGGACATTTTAGTGAGCATGACTACTCAATACACCAGACCACGTCATAGCTACTGGGCCGTCAAAAAGATACTAATGAAGCGGCCATTTTTCTGGGCATGGCCAGTACTTGACATTGAAATAAAACAACTGTTTTTTTTTTGTGGAATATAATGGAATGGTGCACTCGCCTGCGCTAACGGTTTACGCTGGCGGGGCACCAGTGGAGGATGACAAGATGAGCATGAGGTCAGGTCAGTTAGCCTATCGTGACAAATTCGTCAGGAATTTAACACGATGGTTTCCAGGGAGAACCGCGTGGAGGTCGACTGGACATAGTACATTGCTGGCAATGAACCCCATTGATCAATCAATCAATCCGCATTACTAACAATCCCCTTCCCCAACAACTGTTATTAGAGCTGTGCCTATTGTGGTTATTGTATTTTTATATAATAACTTTGAACTTATTTTTCTCGAATAAATTATATGGTTTCAGGAAAAGTTCTAGAACAAATGTTGTTCGATCCTTATAAGTATTCTTGCGGATTAGTATTCTCCACACGACTAACCTTACATATCTAAATATATATAACTCAAAGGTGACAGACGTAGTGATCTATCAACGCACAGCCCAAACCACTGGACGGATCGGGCTGAAATTTGGCATGCAGGTAGATGTTATGACGTAGGCATCCGCTGAGAAAGGATTTTGATTATTTCTACCCCCATAGGGATAAAATAGGGTATGAAAGTTTATATGAAACTTTGTCACTTTTAAACCGATCGGGCTGAGACTTTACATGCATAAAGCTACTATGACGTAGGCATCCCCTAAGAAAGGATTTTGGTAAATTCCACTTCTAAGGGGATAAATAAACGCGAGCGAAGCCGCGGGCAAAAGCTAGTGGTAAGTAAAGGTGTCTCTTTTTTCGACGAGGCAACCACCTTTTTCAGTCTTATATAATATCATAGACTATAAAAGATTTAGTACATATTCTTGTTAAATAAAAACAATTTTAGAAGAGAGCCTATACAGACGCATGGGGATAAATCTTATACATAATGAATAGTCTTTGAAACTCCTTTACTTTTCGTAATATTATAAACGCGAAAGTTTATGAGTATGGATGGATGTTTGTTACTCATTTACGCAAAGTACTGAACGGCTTTTGAATGAAATGAAACTTTCCAGTAATATAGCATCAGAATGACATAGGCTATAAATTTCATGCGACTGAAACCGCGGGTGTAGCTAATATTAAAATTTAGCTACATTATGTGCGATTTTATGGGTTGGTAATTCTTAATTTTACGCTAACAATCTACGAATAAGCTAATGAGGTTTTTTTTTCCCCTTTTATTTGTTTCACCGTTTTTTTTTTTAATGTACATATTTTGATTTATTTTAAATCTTAGGCTCCAAGCTAATGAGGTTAGCTGAGATCTGCTTTTAATTAGTATCATAGTGAAGCATATTCTCCAAATCATACACACTTTGTTTGCAGTTATCCTCCGGGCGGAGCTATGGTTGTTGCCAAAACCCATGTAAGCACACTGCTGTCATACACATAGCAATGTACGTTGAATATAATGTTTGCATTTGGATTCCAAACTAGCTCTCTATCAATTTTCATTTACACATTTCAAATTTGTTTGCCAAAATGTAACCAGATATTCGGCCCATATTTGCATTGATGACAGTATTCCGGAATTTAGAGTTTGCAAATAATAGTTATACAGACATACAAATCTCACATCTCATCTCACATTATACATTATAAACTGTTATTAAATTATTTTTCGGCGACCTCGGTGGTCTAGCGGTCTAGCACACCGCTTTACGTCCGATGGTCGCGGGTTCGATTCCTCGCACGGCACAAGCATTTGTATTCATGAGTATGATTGTTTGTATCGGTCTGGGTGTTTTCTATTTATATTATGTATGTATTTACAAAAAAAAATCTATGCACTTGTCATAGTCATAGTCTACTTATCAGTTATCTAGTACCCATTATACAAGCTTTAGCTAGCTTGACTTGGGTCTAGATGGCGCTGTGTGAATTGTCCTGAAATTTTTATTATTATTATTATTTTTAATGCTCACTAAAATTTACAACTCCAAAGACACTAACTTTATTTAATTAATATATTACCACAAAATAGACAAAGATATTAAAATTTTATTTTACATTAAAATGTAAATTCTATATACTGTATCAAAACATGTTCGTTTTCGTTTCTGGCAGGATCGAATGGACAATGTAACTTTGAACTGACGTACGTACATAGATTTTAAAAGTCAAACCACATCAAACTGCGCTGTCTCAAGGTTATTGTGTCACATCACTACAAGTAACAAACAGTTGACATAACCTTAAAACAGCGCAGTTTGATGTGTATTGACTTTTAAAACTATTGTTCCTATAATAGTCCAAAATTAATACGTTTATTGTAAGTTGGAATAATTATTATTTTTTTAATGTTATCATTCGTTAATAAGGCAAATAAAAGATATTTAAAATTTTGCCGTAAATTGTACGTCAGTTCAAAGTTGCATCGCCGATTCGATCCTGAAATATCCGAAACGCAAACTCTGAGAGGTCGGACTGTAAAACAGTAAACTAATAGGTAAAACATAGTCCGGCTCCTGCGATACAAGCTATGCTTAGTTCAGGAACCGTTGTATACAAACACAACTGATCACATTGTTTAATTGTCATACGTTAAGATTTATGTTTGTAAAGTTTCTCATGTGAACTGTTTTTCTTGATTATTTCAAGAGAAAAAAGTTCATATGAGACACTATGACAGTTTATGAGAGATATTATTATTACTTTATTATCACTATTTGACTAGATATAGATATAAATCCAAAATATTACATACATCGAAATGACCGTTTTTTACTACATGCATATGAATATAAATACGGTACATACACCAAATAACACTTTGTACAATTCTTGTCTATCTATCTGTCTGTCTGTTTGTTCCGGCTAATCTCTGAAATGGATGGACCGATTTTGACGGGACTTTTTTTGGCAGGTAGCGGATGAAATAAGGAGTGACATAGGCTACTTTTATTTTAGAAAAATAAAGTTAAATTCCACGCGGACGAAGTCGCGAGTACAGCTAGTTTTAAATGTATACTTTATAGTTAGACTTCTTCCAATATATCTTAGTCCCCATATTCATTGTACCAAGTTGATTTTTCTTTCAATATACTTACATTGATGTTTAAATAAGAACTTACAATATGTATAGCACCAAACTCCTTTGTAATCATGCCATAAGCTAACATGACCCTTCCTAATCCTTCAACGCGACACTAAAGTTTAAAATTAAACATTTTTTTAGGTACAATTACGCCAAATACATCTTTAACCCAATGGAAATAGAGATGCGAATGGAACGAAAAAAAAACAACTGTAACAAATGCAGATTTGTTTCTGAATTGTACTCGATGGTTTCATTTTATGGTTGAAGTCGTAACATTTAATGATTTTTATATCTCGTATTTTATAAAAGGCGGGTTTATACTGCATTCAGTGCGGAATCATTTAGATTACGTATTTATTATTTTATCTTAATTAAATTATATTATATATATATATAAGTCAATAATTAATATTTATATCTGATTAGCTGTACACGCGACATCGTTCGAGTGGAATTTAAGAAAACAGTTAATAAAATAAAAGTAGCCTAAGTTACTCCGTATTACATCAGCTACCTGTCAATAAAAGTCCCATCAAAATTGGTCCAGCCATTTCCGAGATTAGCCGGAACAAATAGACAGACAGAGAAAAATTGTAAAAAATGTTATTTTGGTATATGTACCTTATTTCAAAATATATATGACTGACTGACATAGTGATCTATCAACGCACAGCCCAAACCACTATACGGATCGGACTGAAATTTGGTATGCAGGTAAATGTTATGACGTAGGCATCCACTAAGAAAGGATTTTGATAAATTTCACCCCTAAGGGGATAAAATAAGGGATGAAAGTTTGTATAAATCTTCTTAGATTTTCGACTGATTCAACTGACATTAAAGATTGGAGCTATTATGATGAAGACGTTCGCTTAAATAGGATTTTTATAAATTCAACCCCCATGGGGATAAAATAAGGGATGATGCAGGATGTAAATATATTAGTTTCAACCTATCAGTACCTAATGGAACGAATAAATTAAGACGAACAAAATAATTTTTAGTTCTTTAGGCTACTTTTATTTTAGATAAATAAAGTTATATTCCACGCGGACGAACTCGCGGGAACAGATAGTCTATTCATATGCATTTAGTAAAAAATGGAGATTTCAATATTACACACAGACACTCGAACTTTATGTAATTTTTAAATGTAGTTTAGAGTTTTTAAATTAATAATATTGTAATAATAATAATATGTATTTATAATTCTCTGATGACAATTGATTTAATAATTAAATAATATTTAAAATTTATATATTTTGCATGCCTAATGAGGCAAAACATAATGGGACATTATATTACAATAACAACCAATGTAAACCTATGTTTAGTGCAAATAAATTTGATTTGATTTGATTTGATTTGTATATGTATAGATTGTGCCACTACAATATTTAAGCAACATATGTAATGTTTCTGTCTCCCAGTTAATAAATAGACAATAATCCCAGTTAATAAAGTTAATAAATAAGTAAGTATGATGTACATTGAGAGGTTTATCACAGTATAAAGTATAAATCTATCATATAATTATTATTTCATTCGTTAAATGAAGATCTGATCAAGATCGCTGGAAGACGTTGGATGCAGCATTTGGACCAATCATCGGGAAGTTTTTGAGGGAGGCCTTTTTTCAGCAGTGGACGTCTTCCGAGCTGAAGAGATGAGGATGACTCGTTAAACGATTGTTATATTTGACACTAAGCTGTTTGCTAGTACGTCGATATTAGGCCTGCACGAATTACGGACGCAATATATAATGACCACAAACCAATAGGCTGTCCTTTGTCACAAATACTAATTTATTGCTTTGACAATCAACTGTAGGTTACACCAAACTCTGATATTTGTACTAACTAGTATAATACTATATAATTAACTAGCTACTCGCCCCGGCTTCACACGGGTGTACATGTATTATATATATAAACCTTCCTCTTGAATATTAAAAAACCGCTACAAGATCCGTTGCGTAGTTTTAAAGATTTAAGCATACATAGGGACAGACAGACAACAACAGCGACTTTCCGCTCTGTCCCGCTCCGTCCCGACCACACTTTTTCACACAAACACGACACCGTCCTCGCCGGCGAAGACGACGACCTTAAACACACGATATCGCGCATTCAACCGGACGCTCCACATCGGCGCCCTCGGGCGCCAATTCAAACGGGGATCAATATTACGACGGCCTGAGCCGAGGTTCGAACCCTCAGACTAAAGTCGTATCCGTCAGGCAGAAGTTGGCCTTCAGCCGCTCCATAAGTCCTTCCGCGGGTTTAGAGTGCCATCTGCACTCGCCCCCTAACGTCCGGTGAAGCTGTAAAGGCCAGCTTGTCAGATCAGTGCCTACAAGCAGCACTCGCTCACGATGTTATGTTACATCGTATTATGTTACGTAACATACATGTCTTATATTTTATATACCCCGTGTAAAATATAATACAAATACAGATATTATGTCATGTTCACATTTTAACGAATCTGATAAAACTTTCGCAACTTTTCCATTCGTAGAAATAAACCTCCGGGGAGTAATAGAAATTATTTATAGTAAACTCGTGTAGAGTCTAGACTTTATGAAAATAAACCTAGGTTTATTTTTATTACTCTTTTTTAATGTAACAGTAATTGTAAATAAAGTATACTATAAAACAATATAATGAAAAGGGGTCTATACGCATAAATATACAATTTTAGATTAAGAGCTGAGTTTGTTGTCAGTCCTTCTTAGTTTGAAAGCACTCCGAACTGGCTGTAGATTTGACATATCATAAGAGTCAGTAATAGAGTTTGTATTCAGACATTTCAACTAAAAAAGGTAAAGTTTAGTCTCTATCTACTATATCTATACATATAAATAAAATTGGAGTGTCTGTTTGTAATATTGAAATAACCGTTTTTTACTACATGCATATGAATATAAATACGGTACATATACCAAAATAACATTTTTTACAATTTTTGTCTGTCTGTCTGTTTGTTCCGGCTAATCTCTTAAATGGCTGAACCGATTTTGACATGACTTTTATTGGCAGGTAACTGATGTAATAAGGAGTAACTTAAACTACATTATTTTAGAAAAAAATTATTATATTAGAAAAATAAAGTTGTAATTCACGCGGATGAAGTCACAGGTGCAGCTAGTCACACATAATAATAATAATACCAGAAAGGGGGGATGGGGTTGTGAACTAATAGCCCTAGCATAAGGCTACCAACATACCATCTTAAGTAAACCTCCACGTGGTTACCCTTGGAAACCATCGTGATAAACAGCTTACAACATACATAAAAATAATTAAAATAAAAACAAAATCAAAACAAACTACAACTTCATATAGTGTATATTTATATTATATAAATTTACAACTTAATAGATTTATCGTCGCTGTTTAAATATATTAACTGTGGTAACAACACAAATCTGCTATCAAGGAACTGTTCAAATATTTCGCGTACGTGGCTGCCGCAAATTCTCTGTTAACATGCCTAATCTAAATTCATTTAGCGGCACTCTATTCTATAGAGTTGAAATATTACGCTGGGACGTGTTCTCGGCTATATCTACTAAATAACTATGATATGATACGCACGTTACATACAAGCAACTAGTTCCGATATCAAATATTTAATAATGACTTCGTACGCGTGGAATGTAACTTGAGTTTTCTAAAATAAAAGTTTTTTTTGTTTTAAATAATAGTAGCCTAAGTTACTCCTTATTACATTAAATATCTACTAAAAAGTCCCGTCAAAATAGATCCAACCATTTCAGAGATTAGCCGGAACAAACGGACAGATAAAAATTGTAAAAAATGTTATTTTGGTGTATGTACCGTATTTATATTCATATGGTTATTTTAATATTAAAAACAGACACTCCAATTTTATTTATATGTATTGATAATGGAATGGTGCACCCGCCTGCGCTGACGGTTTACTCCGGGGCACCAGTAGAGGATGATAAGATGAGCATGAAATCAAGTCAGTCAGTCAAGGCTCGTTCTATAATTTCGGGCTATCCGTCAAGGATCACCACAAGTTTAAAAATTAACGAGACTTTCTAAGCAAATTATGTTTGCCATTTGAAGAACCTACCAGGGTCCGCACTATTTTATATTTAAATTAATAATAAACCAATTCAAATGGTAAATTGACCAGGAATTTATCACGTGCAGTATAGGTAGAGATCCGATAAAGGCCAGAGTTTGATTACTAGTGAGTGATCAAACTCCGCCTGCCGTTACCAGAGGCGTACGACCTTCTCAGTGAGGAACTGAATATTTTTCGCACTGAATATTTTTGGTTTCACATCCTAATAGTAGCGGAGTTAAACAAAATAATACAAATCCATTCATCATCATCATCATCGCAGCCCGGAAGTCATCCACTGCTGAAAATAGGCCCCCCCAAAGATCCCCACGACGATCGGTCCTGTGCTGCTTCCAGCGATCTTGACCAGATCGTTGGTCCACCTTGCTGGAGGCCTTTCCACGCTGCGTCTCCCGGTCCGTGGTCGCCACTCGAGGACTTTACTGCCCCAACGGCCATCTGTCCTACGAGCTATGTGCCCTGCCCATTGCCACTTCAGAGTCGCAATTCTTCGGGCTATGTCGGTCACTCTGGTTCTTCTGTGGAGCTCCTCATTTATGATTCGGTCACGCAGAATAACTCCGAGCATAGCCCTCTCCATTGCCCTCTGAGTGACTTGTTCATGAGGCCTATAGTTAGTGACTACGTCTCTGTACCGTAAGTCATTACAGGCAATACACATTGGTCGTAAACCTCGTCTTGAGACACTGCGAAAATTTGGACGAAAAGATATATCGGAGCTTCTCAAACGCTGCCCATCCGAGTTGGATTCGACGATTGACTTCTTTCTCTGTGCCTATCCTGCAATAAGTCGGAGACTATGAACAGATGTGGTGTAGGTGCTATTTCGCGGGTAGAGAGTGATTCTCAGCAGCATCATCGTCTCTTTTGGTGGTTCTGGTTAATTATCGGGTTCCAGTAGCCTACGCCTTTTAAGCCGACTTATGTTGTCAGGGACTAAATTTGGACGTACCTAACTGGATAGTTAGTTTTTACAAATCCATTAAGTACTTTTAATTATACTGGCTTGAGTCCTGAACTTAATTCCCGTATGTATCATGTGTAAATTGTGTAAGATTATTAGCTATTGTGTACAGTATTACGTTTATAGCTCGCGTGTCCCGTGTAAGAACATTATATACTGTATAATGTATATACATAGAAAGACCTGGCGGTTGCTTTGTGTTTAACCTTTTGTTACACATTGTTTATTATCCTAGAATATTTTGTCGTGTTTATCCATTACGGTAGTTAGTTTATCTATAAAAGTGCATTTATAAATAGAAAAATCACTTCCGATGCTCATCGGTTCGATTCCCTGCAGCGTATATTTTTTTTGATGGTCTCGGTAGTCTAGCTCTTTAACACACCTCTTTACTTGCGATGGTCAATGGTTCGATTCCTGCACGGTGCAAACATTTGTATTCATGAGTATAATTGTTTGTATCGGTCTGGGTGTTTTCTAGTTATATTATGCATGTATTTACAGAAAAAATAATTATCTAAATATTAATATATCTCAGTCAAAGATATGTAGATAAAATTTTTATTTAAGGCACACACACAAGGCGCTGTAATGTTAACAAAAAAATAAAAAGTAGATACACAATTACATTGGTCAGTCAATAAAATACAGTACAATACAGATATACAGATAAAATAAAATACACTACAGGTAAGAAAATGAAAACAGTGTGACTAACGTAGTTTTTTTTTTTTTCACTTGGAGAAAATCCGTCATGGAGACCCGCCGGCCCCGGGGGAAGCCCGCGGGTACTGTGAGACTCCTACTCACTAAAAACTCCAAGATGTCCCTCATCCAACGCCATGTGCCGGAGTCGCGGGATCAGATTATAGTCGACCGCAACTCCGACGGCGGTGGCCCACCTAGTAGCGGGCCCCATCTCTGCGGGTTCCCTACCGGAACCCACCACTTCCCCCTTCTTCCCTGGGGAAGGCGCGCGGGGAACCTCTCATATCCTCATTCAACTCCTTACAACTCTTTTAAACTCTTTCACATTAAAATGCAGGCTCTGTCCTTTCTTGAGGTCTAGACTATCTGTGTATCAAATGTCATTAAAATCGTTTCAGTAGTTATGGCATGACAGATAAAGTTTTTTTTATTCAAAGATTTATTTAGGGACTTTTATCATAATATGATAATGCCAGTCCCATCGTACCTTATTACTAATCTTATCTCCTACTGTACTGAAAACAAAAAAATTGCTGGCGATGACACAGGATCTGATAGTATACTGTGGTACATACAGATAAAGTTACTTGCGAATTTATAATATTAGTAAGCATATCAAATCAGATCATTGTCACTATAAAATGACGTTATAAACAAAATTATAGACCCTTTTTGAATCATCCAAGTAATTTTATAAAGTCAGTCCACAGCTAGCCAATTTCGATGTTAAGGGTAGTATTACTTGCACTTACCGTGCCCATGTAATCTACAAGAACCTCCTAAGACATTGATATATGGACGGATGTCACTCAACAAACTCGATAAAGTAGGAGTTGATACTTCTCTTGTATTTTTATTGAGAGCACTGTACGTAGATTCGGTGATAGACGCTGAAGCTATTGTTCTATTACAAGCAGCTGAGTAAGCAGTTTCGTTACACTGAACAATAGGAAGGGTGTCGAGTGGAAATAAAGTCATGTTTAAATGCTAAGTTGTCTACCCAACTTTGTCATGGGCTTAACCCAATAGAACTAACTTCAAATTTGGCAGTGAGCTTGAAATCTAACTCAACAAAAGATTCAGAGCTCCACGTAATATTGTTGCCAAAATTCGCGTAGTGGTACAAGATTTTGAAAGGGCGAGATTTGTATGGAAACTTTACTTGTTACTAATTAGAGGGTACTTGCAGTTTAGTTATAACAAGATCTGTTAACTAACCATGTGCAGATATGGCTAGTTGTAAGAGTGCAGATGAATTTACTGTTTAATAGATATTATAGAAATGAAAAAACTCTTTGGTATTTTATCTTTTATCAATGCCATTATTAACATACGTATATATTTTTTTAATAAATCTGTACAATTAACACAGCGCCATCTAGTCACATGGTAAGCAGAAATTGTGTTATGGGTATTAGACAACTGATATAAATACTGTATTATATGTAAATTAGATAATGAAAAACTACGCAATAAGCAGTATAAAATTTCCTTCTAAAAAAACCCCGTACACAACATATTTATCTCCAATCTGGCACAATATTTCATTACCTGATACATCTGTAATAACGCCCTCGGTGGTCTAGCACACCGCTTTACGTCCGATGATCGCAGGTTCGATTCCTCGCACGGCACAAACATTTGTATTCATGAGTATGATTGATGATGTCTGGGTGTTTTCTATGTATAATAACAGTTATCTAGTACCCGTAACAAAAGCTTTAGCTAGCTTAACTAGGGACTAGATGGCGCTGTGTGAATTGTCCTGAGATTATTATTATTATTATATTAGCCTAATAGCACTAATAAATGTACAAATTTTCCTTCTAGAAAAATCCCCTTGACGGTTTGTCACAATTTTTCATTACCTGAAACACATTGGACGCATCTTTAACATCGCGTTCCTTTCAGTACAAAATAAACCAGTTAGTAAAATGTTGAGCGTAAACTGAATATTTAATGCAATCCCGCCGGATTGACGGGCATTCGCGTTTAAAAGTGCTGCGAGCAAATGACTCGAATTTGTAAGGAGTCATCTGTTCAAATATTCACAAGTACAATGTAAGCCTAAGAAGCCTACGCTCTGAATATACCTGAGCGCCATTTTTGTAACCTCGATGACTGCTTTATAAGAAAGACTTCTGTCTATTTTTTCAGATAAGAGCCTTCATTTTAATACATATATACACTAGCTTTTGTCCGCGGCTTCGCTCGCGTTAATTTATCCCCTTAGGGGTGGAATTTATCAATATCCTTTCTTAGAGGATGCCTATGTCATAGTAGTTTTGTGCATGCAAAATCTCAGCCCGATCGGTTTAAAGTTGACCAAGTTTCATACAAACTTTCATCCCCTTTTTTATCCCCTTGGGGATAGAATTAATCACAATCCTTTCTTAGGGGATGCCTACGTCATAACATCTACTTGCATGCTAAATTTCAGCCCGATCCGTCCAGTGATTTGGGCTGTGAGTTGATAGATCACTATGTCACCTTTGAGTTATATATATTAGTAAATATATATAAATAAAAATTTATTGTAAATTTTATTAAAGTCCATTCCGTAGTTTTTGCGTGAAAGAGTAACAAACATCCACCCATCAATCCACACTCACAAACTTTCGCGTTTGTAATATTAGTAAGATAACAATGTTTGATAAAAAATTTAAATATATTGTAGATGAACTTTTTAATAAATTCAAAATTTTTATTACGAAATACCTATTGAATACCTATTACTTTGTGAGCGATTATTTGGTAGACGATCTTGCCTGGCGTTAGTTGTTTAGATAAGGTATTTTCAATCATTTGAATATGTTAGACGATTTTTTAATATTGTATTTTTACATTAAAAATATTTGTTCGCCCTGCTCTTTGACTCATAATAGGAATCTATAGCCATGCACTTAGAAAAAAAACGGGTTATGTGTGCGTAATACCGCCATTAGCGTATCAAATAGCATACGTTCAATATTAATATACATCTGTTGCAATTAGAAAATTAAATGCAAAAAAGAAACAAGAAAAGCTAGAATGTGTACCGTAGCGAGTTCACAAAAAACAGTGCAGTGTGGTATTTCTGCCGAAAGTGTGGTGTTTCCCGGTAGAGGAACGAAGATTGTGCAAGTTTGGTGACAAGGTAAGTATATATTTTATTCCCAGTGCTTATTATTAAATATTAGAACTAATATATTTAAAATATATTATTATATTATATTTATATGTAAAATATTTTGCTTTATATTTATATATATCTTTTTTTTTTGACATTTCTCATCTATATTAGTGCACCTACAACAATCTTTCTATGCACCACTCATGGTTGCCTGGTAGATAACGCTGCATGGTGTTAAATCCGCCATATGTACACATTATTTTTGTGCATTAAAGTTAAATAAGTAAATAAAAAATAAAATACATCATTATTCGAACAATAACAAAACAAATGTACCACTTGAGTTTCTTGCAAATTGAACTGAATTGAAGTGGCTAGCCGAACTGGATGGTGGTAGAAAATTATGACTTGCAAAGGTAGTTGAAAATGTCCTATAGGTATAAACTTCTTGAACTGAGATAAACGCATGAATTGTTTGGGTTTAACCTAGATTATTAAAATATTATAACTTTATTTGAAAATTGGAACCTATCTATATGTATATAAAGTCTTTATTTTAGTGTAATTCATCTCTTTCCATATTGAATCTTACAATTTAATCTCGATTGTGGTTACAGGTGCTGAAGACTTTTAATCCGAGGTTTGTATAAATCATAGTTCAATCTCATTATGTCAGGTATATGTCTTATATACAATCCTTACAATAATTGTTAGATGAAACTTTATACCATTTTGATATTTTAATATTAATTATAAAATAATATGTTTTCTTCAAAGTACCATGTTTTATTTGTGATAAAACCTATAAATTCATGTAAAATAATTATAATAAATAAAAAACTCTACACAATTAATACAGCGCCACCTAGTCCCAAGTTATGCAGAGATTGTATTATGGGTACTAGATAGAATTTACATTTACATGGGTACTCTGCAACTGATTTAAATAGATAATTAGATATTTTTTTAAATACATACATAATATATATAGAAAATACACAGACTAATACAAATAATCATACTTATGAATACAAATTTGCATAACCCTGTTTTTTTTATAATATAACCTATGTAATGATGTAGAACAATAATAAATAAATAACTCTGGACAATTCAGACAGCGCCATCTAGTTCCAAACTAAGCAAAGCTTGTGTTATGGGTACCAGACAACTGATATAAATACTTAGATATATATTTTTAATACATACATACACAATATATATATATAAAATTCACAGACTAATACGAATAATCATACTTATGAATACAAATGTTTTTACCGGGCGAGGAATCGAACCCGCGACCATTGGAAGTGAAGTGGTATGCTAAACGACTGAACCACCGAGGCCGTCGTTGCCACTATCAATTATGGCGCAATATAGTTAGATACAATGTTAAAACGATGGAAAGTAAATTATATAATTACTAACATTCACAGATTAAAAGTTTACGGCGTGGATTTAAAAAAACTTTATTCGGGGAGTTTCCTTGAGATTAACTTTTTATTGAGAAGCGAAAATAGACTTTGACAGTTGAAGAGAATTATCGCCGCCAAGTTTCGGTGTTGAGTGCTCACTTCCCTGAATATACCGGCTTCAGTATTAGATAAAGAATCATTTTTCAGTTCACTGACTTAGCATTTCTCTATCTCTCCCACCTAGTACCTCACAATTTTAACGCGGCTATAATCAGATCCTAGGTACATTTGTTTTAGACTACTTCGGTGATAAACAAGCAGACAGCCCATCTGATGGTAAACGGTCACGGTCGTCATAGCCTATGAACGCCTGAAACGTTGATCACGTGCTCGTTGCCTTAAGATATCCTACTTGAAAAACCCCATGCTATTCTCTCGAAAAACCTTGGCCGGATAAAACCTGGGTATTCCACAATCTATGTATTCGCGGGAGCTTTCTCCTCCGGATATCATCTCATATTGACAGTTTTTGTGATCTAGCGGTATAGCAAACGCCTTACTTCACATGGTCACAGGTTCGATTCCTCGCATGATACAAATTTATAAGTATTATTGTTTGTATGTGTCTGGGTATTTCTTATATATATTATGTATGTATTTAAAAAATATATCTTAAGTATTTGTTATATCAGTTGTCTAGTACCCATAATACAAGCTTGGGACTTGATGACGTTAAAATGACTAAATTTATTTAAACAAATTCAGTTTGATTACACTTTTCACACCAAAAATTGTAATGCGATCCATTTTTATGTTTTATTTGTAAAAAAACGTACAAAATGTAGGACAAATGCCTAAATGGAATTTGATAATTCAATGTTAATGAATATTCACGAGGCAAGGTTTAGCAATCTTTTTTAACGCCTTTATAAACATTTTCAGAGTTTTCTGTATAAATATGATATATGTAAACATAAAACTGTCACAATTGGGTTAAAAATATTATTGGACATAGATATATATAGAGCTGTTCAAACTGGGCCCTATTGTAATTGGCATCTTTAGAAACATTACGTACAATATAACATTATGTAACATAGTAAATTCTAGAATGTAATTTAAAAATAAATCTGAATTTTTGTAATCATGTACTTTTGAAAAGAATAGGAGCCGAGTTTCGTGTCAATTCTTAGCTCGAAAGCACTCGGGACTGACGGTTGATTTCCCATATCATAACACTCTGTAATTGACGTACACGAATCAAGATATTTTAATTTTCTAAAAAAAATATTGTCACTAGGAATTTGACTATACCTTTTGACCTTGAGTTTGGCTGTGACTTGACAGATTATGTTTGTAATATCAGAATCATTCATTTGTACAATTTATTCATAATTTTGCAAATGCGCTAGAAGAAATTCGTATATCGAAATAAAAACAACATCCACCAATAAATGGAATACAAAAAACCGGATAGTGCTAAAACGTAAAAATATGATTTTGATCTGGGTTTTGACTTTTGACCTTGAGTTAGGCTTTGTCTTCGACGTGTTATTTTTGTATTATCAATTATACATTAAGTTTTGAAATTTATTCGCAGTTTTGCCAATTTATGTATCCAAGTAAAAAAAACAACATCCAATAAATGGAAAAAAAACACCGGACAGTACTAGAACTTAAAAATATGACTTTGATCTGGATTTTGACTGTGGCTTCTGACCTTGAGTTAGGCTTTGACTTCGACGTTTTTTTTGTAGTCACGAATAATTTTATGGCAAATAAAGGAATTTACCTCCTTAATTATTCGTGTTAAGACCCGGTTAATAATTTAAATAATGTATATTAAACACGAAAGTCTAAAATTAATCATCAAAAGCATTAGTTTTTGTAATTGAATAGTAGTTTTACCCTAATGCGTAGTATTTTGTGTACCGAAATTAAAAAACATGCACCAATAAATAAAATTAAAAAACATCGGTTGTACTACGCAAAATATCACTTTGATTTGGTCTTTGACTGGCTCCGATCTTGAGTTTGGTTTTGACTTGGTTCGTATGATTTTTATGAGATCATAATCTTATAAATATAAAGTTTCTTCTTAATATCCGTCTGTCAGTGAAATCGTTCAAACTTAATCGAAGATATCTTGTGATACACATAAAAATACCATTAGATATAACTTTGAGTTCACGTTTCCTCGTGTCAACATTAAAAAAGCTTTTTCCTTAAACGTGCAACATACATCATTAGCGTGCAAAAAATGTATATACCATTATATCAACCCTGTGAATAACACCATTATAAAAACAAGTAAATAAATCCGCTCGCCTGAAAAAAGGCAGGTAATTTTTTTTGCGCGGATGTGCCGCTAACGTTGTCCAGATAGCCGAGTCTCACGCGATGACGCTAAAACTTTATGCCACTATGAGCCTTATTTAATATATTCACACAATTTTATTTTAGTTAAACAAAATTTTATATAATTTAAAAAGCCGATGAAGTAATGATAAGGTTGTATGACTGGATTTATAAAAACTTACTAATAACACAGATAATATAATTGCTAATATTATAAATGCGAAAGTAACTCTGTCTGTCTGTCTGTCTCGCTTCCACGCCTAAACCACTGAAGCGATTTAAATGAAATTTGGTACGCAGATAGTCTAGACCCTGACAAAGGACATAGGCTACTTTTTAATGTGAAAAAGGGTTGCGAGGGGTTGAAAGGGAATATGAAAGGTTCTATGGAAGTATCGTCATTTTACGAGGACGAAGTTAGTTTTAGTGTAATTAAAAACATGGTGACAACTCTATTCTCATGTTCCGTATTGCATTTATATTGAGGGATATATTGATATTCAATACTAGTGATCCACCCTTACTTCGCACGGAATGAGATATTTTCCTACAGTAAAATGGACCTTAAGAATTACCTTATTGATGAAATGACCCTATGACCTTATTTAATTAATGAAAACACCTTATGACCTTACTTAAGAATTTTAACTTAGACCTCTAGCAATTTATAGGGGGAAAATGCATTCAATTCAATACAAATCTTTTGGCATATACATACAGATAGAAATAACATATAAAAATATTGTATCGTCTCGTACTGTATCAATGTTTCTGCAAATAAATAATTCATTCATTCATTCATTCATGACTGTGTATCCAGTTATTTGTATTTCTTAAAATAAAACAATGTTTCCTTTGAGTAAGAGCTGTCATCAATATTTAATGCAGTTTTCCTTTTAGGCTCGTTTGTTTTTTCTACCTCTTGTACTTCAAATATTTTATAAGTACAAATAAATGATAACCCTGGACAATTCACATAGCGTTATCTAGTCCCAAGCACAGAGGTTATGTTTTGGTTGTACCCAACTGATGCAACTATTATTTCTAAATACTTACAAAGAAAACATTCAGACCAATACAAACAATAATAATGTTTGAAATTTATAGCCGATGTGTTATTATGATGTATAAGCTATGTTATTGTAAAGTTTTATCAAAACCTGTTCAGTAGTTTTTACGTGAAAGAGGAACATATATCCATCTATCCATCCATACTCACAAACTTTCGCGGTTTTTTATATTAGTAAGATGTGACCATATGGCACTTTGATTGTTTATAACTATTATATTTAATGTAACCGAGTATGTATACTTACGAAAACTACTGAACAGATTTCTATGAGATTTTTGTTCCGTTCTATCAACAGCCTGACTTGACTTTAGGTACTTGTTTTACTAAACTAGTACTGAGTGTGGCACAAGAGAAATGAATTATAATTAAATAGTAATAAAAGACTTAAATCAGCACTTTATGAATAGAGGCCATAATAGCCGTTCCGGATCGTATCTGAATCAAAGTAATTCTATAGCAATTCAACGCGAAAATGCTGACAGAATATGGTCCTTTGGGGCGGATACCAGACGGACCAATTTATTTATAATTAAAAATATTATTAAAAACAATCAAAATTTATTTATGACATTAGCTGGTTATAAATGTGTTTTTCTTCTATAATCTTTATATATCTATAAGCAGGGCGGTTCGCTAGTATGATATAAAATATATCCAGTAAAAACTCGGAATAAGATATTACGAACGCAAGTGGAATAAAACAGCCCCAGAGACACTTGCTTTCAACGACGGTAATTAAGCAGCGAAGCAGTCTTTGCTGTTATGAGAAATTTTACTCCAATTGTAATTATTGTTTATACTCGTAACCACTCTCGTTTAATTTTTTTTATGGAACTGTAATAATCTAGCCATAACCCACCTGATGGTAAATGGTAGCTGTTACCTACAAACATGAACGGCCTTCGAACTTTGCCATTTCTGGCAACTAAGATGTCATGAAATTTCGCTGTCATACCTCATTGTATAAACTATCGGCTGAAACAGGTAAGAAAGACGCAAACTTTGCACCTGCCTGCTTGCTTTTGATTCAAATATACCCAGGTGAAAATGGGTATGTCAAGTGTTACACAACAACATGGACAATTTCACAATTCTTCTGACTACCCCGCCTGGGATTACAGTCGTAACAGTATGTTGTTGTGTTTAAAACCAGCCTAGCGAAATGTGGGTATGTCAAGTGTTGTGTTCACAACAATATGGTCAATTTCACAATGCCTATGACTACCCCGTCTAGGATTACAGTTGTAACTTATGTGGTTGTCTTTAAAATAGCCTAGTGAAATGTGGGTATGTCAAGTGTTGTGTGCACAACAACATGCTCAATTTCACAATGCCTATGACTACCCCGTCTGGGATTACAGTCGTAACAGTATGTTGTTGTGTTTAAAACCAGCCTGGCGAAATGTGGATACGTCAAGTGTTGTGTTCACAACAACATGGACGGTTTCACAATTCCTCTGAGTACCCCGTTTGGGATTACAGTCGTGATGGTATGTTGTTGTGCAAAACCACACACACTCCAAAATCTCGACCTAAAATGTTCGCACCTAAATAAAGAAATGTAGGTACTTTATCCTGAGTCGTGCTTAGAATCTGTTTACTATGGCAAACAGACGCCTAGTAAGTATTCCGTAGGGACAGACGGTCTCACTGTATCTCGATATCAGATAAGACACGAATACGAATAACAGATCTCGTTTTTGTATAAATAAAAGTGACTGAAAAATATTTATTTTCGAGAAGCTTAGAAATCAAAATTACGTAACAAAAAACATCATTGGACAATTTACACAACGCCATCTAGTCGCAAACTAAGCAGACGTTATTTGTTATGGCTACTAGAAAACTGATAGATATAATTAGATATATTTTTTTGTAAAAACATATATCGTACAAACATATATACATACATCATAGTAAACGTACAGACTAATAAAATCTATCAGACTTATAAATACAAATATTTGTACCGTGCGAGGAATCGAACCCACGATCATCGGATGTAAAGCGGTATGCTAAACCGCTAGACCATCATGGCCGTCATATACAAACATTAACTAAACTGACACTCAATCTTTTCATATACAATTTCAACTACTGACTAAAATGAATAAAATATAATATCTATTATATTTAGTTATATATAAAAAACATGTATTTTTTTAATACAATTCAATGGGAGTGATTAATCATTACATAGTATAAAAACAAGTCGCTGTCGCTGTCCGTCTCTATGTATGATTAAATCTTTAAAACTACGCAACGGATTTTGAAGCGGTTTTTTTTAATAGATAGAGTGATTCTAGAGGAAGGTTTATATGTACATGTACATTACATGTATACCCGTGCGAAGCCGGGGCGAGTAGCTAGTTGTAAATAATGGAGACTAGAGCATACCATTAGTTGGCAACGTATCATATTAAGTCAATCTCTACGTGGTCTCTCCGTGGTGAATTCGTAGTTACACGTGTACCTACACGTGTAACTAACTTGACTTTCTGGTTATTCTAACATGTTCTTCTTGTGCTTAGCACGCTGATACTATTAGCGCAGGAAGGTTCTGTTAACATATATAGAGAAACATAAAATGTACAAATTTATTGCTCTCTTCATCATAACAACATGAAAAAAAGAATTAAAAGCACTCCTGTACACACCAATCATCGCATTTGTAAAGGAAATATATAACCACGTGCCTACGCACTTTATTACGTATTCATTACAAAGAAAAACGATACACGTACCAAAACATACAAAAGCGAACAATTTCTCCCCATAAACACCGTTGTTCATTGAATTTTTATATTAAATCACAAAGCCGTCTGTATTTCGCAAATGTATAGACCGGTTGAAAGATAGATATAGACTCCGTTAGTTGTGTTTCAGTATATGTCAGAGAAAGTACTGGGTTCCCAGGCGTAACCTTAGACCTTTGGTACAGATTTTTTTAGAACAATTCTAAAGGTACTAGCCTTTACAACTTCAGCGAACGATAGAGGGCGAGCACCGACGAGTGTAAATGGCAATATTTTTTCGAACTATGCTACTTGTTGGTCACAGCTGGCCTTTACATCTTCACCAAACAATAGGGGGATGTGCAAACGGCCTACTTTTTTTCGAACTATTCTAATTCTACTTGCCTTTACAGTTTCCCTGAATGAAAGAGGACGAGTGCAGATGGCACTCCTTTTTTTAGAACTGTTCTAATTTTGTTACCAATCTAGCCTTTCCAGCTCCTCTTCTTTTTTCCTCCTTTCTTCCTTCTTTTTTTTGTCCTATGCTTATGTTGTTGGCCACAGCTGGCCTTTATAGATTCACCGAACGATTTATCGTTCGGTAAATCTGCCAACTGCACTCGTCTTTAGACGAGTGCAGTTGGCACTCCTTTTTTTTTAACTGTTCTAATTTTATTACCAATCTAGCCTTTCCAGCTCCTATTCTTTTTTCCTTAATTTTTTCGTCCTATGCTTATGTTGTTGGCCACAGCTGGCCTTTATAGATTCACCGAACGATAAGGATGAGTGCAGATGGCACTCCTTCTTTTAGAACTGTTCTAATTTTATTACCAATCTAGCCTTCCAGCTCCTTTTCTTTTTTCCTCCTTTCTTTCTACTTTTTTTCGTCCTATGCTAATGTTGTTGGCCACAGCTGGCCTTTATAGATTCACCGAACGATAAGGATGAGTGCAGATGGCACTCCTTTTTTTAGAACTGTTCTAATTCTATTGAGACCGCTAGCCTTTACAGCATCACTGAACGATAGGGCAGTGTAGATGGCATTCTTTTTTTTTTAGAACTATTGTAATGTTGGCAGCCGCTGACCTTTACAGCTTCAGAATAGAATAGAATAGAAAATCATTTATTCAAATAAACTTAATTTAAGCACTTTTGAATAGTCAACATTTTTTTAAATCTACCGCTTATTCGGAAAGCTGTCTCATCACAAGAAGAATAAGCAAGAAACTTGACCTTCACCGACCATACGATTGGAAACTGTATTAAAGAAGTTATATTTTTTTTATTTCGGAATAATCTAATGCTGTTGCAACTGGCGATTATAGTTTCACCGGACGATAGGGGGCGAATTCAGATGGCACTACAAACCCGCGAAAGGACTTATGTAACTGTTGAAGGCCAAGTGCAGGCAGCACTTGATAGACGGATACGACATTTTTATAGTAATAATTTACTAAAAGGCTGTATCAGAACAGCAGAGACTGCCACTGCCTCCTCTGAGTTTTGAAATTTTTAACTTCAATATAACTAGAAATTGTAACATCAATATTTCATACAAACAAACATTATTATCGTTTCTTACGTGATGTACGTCGTAGTTTTTAAATATACTTAAACAATAGATTTGTACCCAGTTGCATTTGGCCTATAAAGTTATTTCATTTAACTAATATCTATAGAAATGAATAAAATTAAATGTATATGAAAGAAGAAATATACTATTTTTACTTTAAAATAATTAAAAATTTTCTATAGGTCTGTTTGTACTTGTTCTCTCTGAAACGGATAGATCGATTCTGAAGAAACGAATACTCGTAGATAGCTAATATTATAAGCATTATTTAAACTATTTTTATTTTAGAAGTTTTGTTTAATTTAAATCAATTCAGACAAAGTCGCGGGTGAGTATAAATTAATAAATAATCTCAGGACAATTCACACAGCGTCATCTAGTTTCAAGGTAAGCCAGCTAAAGTTGTGTTATGAGTACTAGATAACTGATATAAATACATAGATTTTTTTAAAGTAAGAGTTAGTAAGAATAAAATAACAGACCATCTTATTGACTAAATATAGAATAGAATAATACACATTGTAATATTATATAACACGCATACACACACACACGTACTGTTCTATTAAATCGAAAAAAAAATCATTAAATACATATATCTCCAAAAGGCACAAGATAGCTTTGTCATTCCCATCAAAACCAACAGGTCATTAAAAATAGGCGGCCACAAAATATCTTTCCATATTGACATCCGGTTGCTTTTAGCAAAACGTTTCTCTTTGTACGCCAGCTTTTTATATTAACGAAACGGAAAAAGCCGGTAAAAGCCTGGAGGCTTGTGTGTTTGTCGTATCAAAACAAGAGGATATTATGTAGTCTACTTGATGGTGGGGCTGCCTTAATAGTTTTGTCACGTATTGTGAATAAAAGTTATATTTTATTCTATGGCTTCTCCGGTTGAGATAAGAAACGAGATTCGGGTTATAATGCATTTGTTGGGTTAATGTGACTAAAATTACGGGATTGTATATTCTTTTGATGGTCTCGATAATCTAGGGCCAAATAAAACATTTCTGCATAGCAGGCCGATTCATAGGTACTCGTATTTTTATAAGGATTTTTTTTTATTATTTATATTAAAAGTACTTTTTATTACTTAATTGTTGTCGTTTGAGAGTGGGTTTTTGCTTGCGGGCCGCAGACAACACATCGGCGGGCCGCAAGCAGCCCGCGGCTTGGAAACTCTTGGTCTAGCTGTTCAGCATACCGCCTTACTTCCGATGGTCGCGGGCTCGATTCCTACCGTATAAGGAATGGTCTGGGTGTTTTCTATGTATATTATGTATGTATTTACCAAAAAAATATGTGTTTAAGTATTTATGTCAGTTGTCTGGTAACACAAGCTCTGCTTAGGCTAACTTGGTCGTGGGTTGGATTACAGAATAAACATTTGTATTCATGAGTATGATGTTCTGAGTATCTTAAATATATAATAAAATGTGTTTTATTTATTTTATTTTATTTATTTAATGAAACTTTAATGCATAAATATATAAATAAAGGAGCACATAACTTAACACCTTGAGGCATTTTCTCCCAGTCAACCATTGGGCAAACAGAGATTCATGTAGGCATTATCAAAGTTTGAAATTCAAATCTAAAAATTAAAAAAAGTGTTTTAGTATTTATATCACTTGTCTACCCATAACGTAAGCTCTGGTTAGCTTCGGACTGGATGGTGATTCGTCTGCGTAAGTCCTTCTATCTGATTAATTCAATTTTAGTTAAGATAGAAGAGAGTTATAACTGTATATATATATGTGTATTAATAAACCATTTATTCTGTCTTAAATGATACACAGTTATCTATATATTAATACGTGAAGTTAAAACTGTTCCTCTTTTTAAGAAGAAAGCACGCACAGAGTATAAAATTCTGCACACATTTAGTTTAAGAAGAAATAGAGACGGAGTGTAGAAAATGTTTTTTTTTTAATTATTCGTAAAAATACATTAAATCAATAAATAATACAGTACACACACTATTTTATTTGATACACACATGCATATATGTACTCTTTATTTATTATTAAATAGCTACTCGCCCCGGCTTCGCACGGGTGTACATGTATTATACATATAAACCTTCCTCTTGAATCACTCTATCTACTAAAAAAAACCACTTCAAAATCAGTTGCGTAGTTTTAAAGATTTAAGCATACACAGGGACGGACAGACAGCGACAGCAACTTTGTTTTATACTATGTAATGATGAAGTCTGTGGTAAAATGAAGAGATGTGTGTGTGGTAAGATGAATGAGAACAGGTAATATTGTTGATCTTTAATATTATTTGTCTATTTATATTTTGTCGTCTCGTAGATCAATTGCAAGCTTAATTAATGTCGTACAATGGACCGAGATTTTTATTTTTAGTTTTACAACTGTATAACTAGATGGCGTTAATTTTTTTTTCTAACAAATATCCCCTCCGATTGATCGCCCGTCCAATTCAATCGGGGACCGATGTTACGACGGCCTGAGCCGAGGTTCGAACCCCTAGCGGTGCCCTCAGACTAAAGTCGTATCTGTCAGGCGGGAGTTGGCCTTTAGCCACTACATAAGTCCTTCCGCGGGTTTGGAGTGCTATCTGCACCCGACCCTATCGTCCGGTGAAGCTGTAAAGGCCAGCTGCGGCCAACAGCATTAGAAGTGGTCCGAAAAAAGAAAAAAAATCTAATAAATATTAAAAAAAAAGTAGAATGACCAATGTGCAATGAATTCTGTATTTTAATTTATTAACTACCTCAATCTTAGTACACTCTTGGGATCCGTAGACAAGCTTGTACAAATGTATCAGCCGTAGGCAAAGTCTGAAAACCTCTAGTTACTAAAAAGAAAATACTCCTTTGTTACAAAAAATAATAATTCATAATATTAATAAAATATGTACCCTTTTTAACTTAATCTCTTAAAAAATAATAAGCTAAAGCAGATTGCAAAAAATAACCTTAATAACAGCATGAAAAAGGTGAAATATTGCCTCACTTCAGTTGTTGCAGGGGTGGGTGACCGCCGCGGTGGGAATTTATTGTGATGGGGTTTTTGACCTGAATATCAGAAGGGTGTTTGAGAGGATATCTCGTCAGTGTGGTGATGAGGTGAGAATACAGTGAATTATCACTTCTTTCCGACAGTGGCTAATTCCAGTAGAGATAGGATATAGTCCAAGTTGTCTGCGTGCGGATCTGTCTCACCTATTTCTGCTGCCAAGTAACTTGCTTATAATAATAATGTGTTTGTATCAGTTATCTAGTACCCTTAACAGAAGTTATAGCTAGCTTAATGTGGGTCTAGATGGCGCTGTGTGAATTGTCCTGAGATTTTTTTTTGTATGTGTGATTAAAGTGAAATTAAATTATTTATCTAATTTTGTAATAAATAAAAATATATTATTACCTACTATTTGTCTCTCTATAGTTGTATGATTATAATCTCAGGACAATTCACACAGCGCCATCGAAACCCAGTTAAACCAGCTAAAGCTTGTGTTATGGGTATTAGATAACTGATACAAATCCATAGATATATATTTTTTTTCATAAATACGTACATATTACATATAGAAAACACCTATGTGGGTGTGTTATATATACATATACATATAAACATACTCATGAATACAAATGTTTGTGCCGTGTGAGGAATCGAACCCGCGACCATCGCAAATAAAGCGATATACCGCTAGACTACCGAGGCTATTATATATTATTATAGAATAATAATAACCCAAGAGAATTCACATAATATCATCTAGTCTTATCTTATCTTGGATAAGCAGAAATAATAAATTAATAAAAATTTCTGTTTCATTTATAGCTATGCAGGGTAAATCATAAGATACAGAAATTTGTTGACAGAGAAGTTTTCAGTTTTTTTAGAAGATTTAGACTCCCTAGAATAAAGAAACGAAGAAGATAAAGCTATTGTTTTATATGATCACTCGGTATGAAGGTAAAAATTAATATTTCATTAGTAGCTAGGCAGGGTAAATCTTCTTAGAAGAGTTAGAAATAGTTTAAGATACACGCATTTGTTGATAGAGGAGTTTTTAGTAACACTGACTCCCTAGACTCCCTAGAATAAAGAAATGAAGAAGATAAAGCAGTTATTTTATATGATCCCTCGGTATGAAGCTAAAAAATCCTGTTTCATTAATACCTATATCAGGGTAAGTCCATATCTATTTGCCATTCCAAGCCATAAAAAATATCATGGAAATCCGTTAGTGAAATTTGCAAAATTATGTCGAAGTAATCTAAGATATTTTTCTTGTGCCGAACTTTATTAATTTATTCCTGACTACGAGATTTATTTTTACATCGAAAGTTTCCCTTGATCAACAATACGGCTGTTTTCTATTGTTTGTGTTTATTCAATGTAATGTTATTTATTATTTTCATACGGAAAGGTGTAAGCATAATATTGTACAAAATGAACAAGCTATGTGCCGCGGTTTCATCCGCAGTTTTTTTAAGAAATGGAAATTACACATTATCGCATCTCAAGGTCTCATCCCATATCTCATTTAAATTTAGAATTCCTACTGCTTTCTTTCTACTCGGTTCTTCTTTAAATATTATTAAGTGTACCAAATAAACAATTTTCTTTCTTCCTTTTCTTTTCTATTACAATAATCTTTACACTTTATAAAAAAGAGTCGCTGCAGCTATCTTTTATATCTTTTAAATTACGCAACGGATTTTAATTCAGTTTTCAGCCATAGATATAGTGATTCAAGAGTAATGTTTATAAGTATTGTAAATAAGTAATTTTACCCCTTGTAAATTATTATCTCAGATAAAATTTCATTAAGACCCGCAGATGTGTACTAGTGATATAGTAACGAAAAAAAGGACAGACGCAGTTTCTCATTTCTAATTTTATTATATACTAACTGCCCGCCCCGGCTTCGCACGAGTGAATGTATTATTAATATAAACCTAAATAGGTTTAGTCTTGAATTACTCTGTAACTGTATTAAAATCCGTTGCATAGATTAGATCTTTGAATCAATCGCGACTGTTTTCCTTTGCAAAAAAGCTTACTATAAAATTGAAGAATTCGTTAACGATAATAATGTTTTTATAGAAAAACTTTAAATACATAGCACTGACAATATTATCTGATTACACTAATAATGAGTACGTAGGGGATTCTATGTTGATTATCGCATGCCTCTTACTTGTTATACTGTAATTATTTATATAAAAAAACATCTATTAAAAAGAGCAACACACAAGTTTCTTGCTCATTCTTCTTGTGATGAATCTGCATTCCGAATGAGTGGTTGAATCAAAATATGACTATTCAAAAGTACTTGTAATGAGTTTATTTGAATAAACATTATTTGTATTTCTATTTCTAATATATGTGAGAGAATTCGATTTAAATATGCAACAGGCAATAGAATCTGCATTAATATCCGTTGCGTAGTTTAAAAGATCTAAGTGAACAGACAACGGAAGCGACTATGAAAAGATATGTAGTAGAGATAGGTAAGTGTAATATATATAACATGAGAGAATTCGATTTAAAAATGCAACTTTCTAGAGACCACCTCTTAGAAAATAGGTTACAATATTTCAGTGGGCGGCCGCATTGGAAGCTATTTCGAATTCCCGTGAATTTCCTGCAAGCGCTGAATTTCATTTCCTCAAAGGTTATGTTTAGATGCATATGTACCCAATAATGGAAAACTATATGTTTTTTATATATCTTATATCTTCGTTTTCAAAATTAATATCACAAAAAGGGTAGATTTAATTATATGTTTCTAATATAAAAAATACACTTAAAAATTAAATTGAATTTAAAAAAACTCATTTTCTTTCAATTTCTATATTATCAACCAATATCATATGAGACGTACTCTAAATAAAATCGTATCGATTCGGAAAAACCATTGCTGGCAGGTAACTCTACATTGTGGTTGCGCGTGGCAAAATATTTCTCGAAAACTTGTATTCCATATCCGACTGGATCTGTGTCTTCACATTATCATGTGATAACATTCCCCCTCCACTGTTATAGAGGACTAATTTGTCCTTCAAAACATCTCCGAAATCATATTTAAGCAAAACCTATTACTCACTAAACGATTACTTGAATGACGAAAGTACATAACAATAGTTGTTCATGTTCATGCACGGGATTTTCATTTAATGTTAAACATAGTCATTCATATAAATATACATTGTAAATAAACTGGCTTTTAAAAACATAAGAAATTCAATTGAGTTTCTTGACAGTTATTCAGAATTGAATCTATATTTGAACTGGACGGTAGGGAAAAATTATAATATAAAAAATTTTACGTTCATAAGCGGCTAAAATGTCCTACATGGTTATATTATTTTTGAATTTGAATTATTCTTATACTGTAAATTAAATATGTTACTCATTTGAAGTGATCAATAATTTGTTCTAATTTTGCTACATGGCGTCCTTCCACATTTTCGAATGCAAGTACTTTACAAAACATTGGGGATTTAAATCGGATCCCATAAAATATTAATAAGTAGGTACTTATGAAAACAACCTGCTCTCTCAAAATTGATTTCAATTTATTTGCATACAATAGAAGGGATTAGGTTTACGTCGGTTGAAAAGAAGCTATTTGCTTATCGTTGGCGAATGGAAAAATTTCGTTTTTCGACAGCGAAAATAGGCAAGAATCGATTGAAGTGTTGACCTTAAGTGAAGTGCGGATTTGGGTTCATACGGGCAGAGGGGAAATTGTAAAATTGGAATATTAAATCTTGCCTCTCATATGTACATACCTGTAGTATATGATATACGACGCCATCTGGTTTGTATTGTAGAACCGAACCTGCGACCATCAACAGGGCTGTATGCTAAACTGCTAGACCACCGAGATTGTCAATGACAATTTAGAATTTAGTTTTGGAAATATAAAGCTTTATATATATAATATAAATTAATTAAAAATAGGCCTGTATTTTATAACGTGGTTTTTCAGTTACCAGGATTAAGTGGTTAAGTTATTATCAATTTCGATACATTGTTTGTAAGTTAAAAAATACTAGCTGTGCCCGCGATCTCAACCGTGTGAAACTTATAGCCTACGTGTTATTGTGATGTATAAGCTATATGATTGCAAAGTTTCAACAA
This sequence comes from Achroia grisella, assembly GCF_030625045.1. Taxonomy (NCBI): domain Eukaryota; kingdom Metazoa; phylum Arthropoda; class Insecta; order Lepidoptera; family Pyralidae; genus Achroia; species Achroia grisella. The sequence goes on along the minus strand of NW_026712570.1, from coordinate 2,178,214 downwards.
AATCCGTTCATGAGTTTCTGCGGGAAAGAGTAACAAACATCCAACCATACTCACAAACTTTCGCGTTTATAATAATATATTAATAAGATTATATCAACTTTGTTATTTGGCAGTTAATATTCATACAAAATTCTTAGAAATGTAAATCTGAACAACATTTATTTAAAGAGCAACAGCACGTTTCCCGTTCATTCTTCTTGTGATGAGTCTACGTTCCGAATGAGCGGTAGAATAAAAAAACGTGACTATTCAAAAGTGCTTATATTAAGTTTATTTGAATGAAGATTATTTGAATTTCTACTTTACTTGCACAATACACTGTCGCTTGCTGATATTTCATATTTAATTCAATTCTGTAACAACTTTTGTACTCATTTCAATGTACTTGTTCGTTTCCCACTCGTTGTGTTGCCTAGACAGTATGAGCGATGAAAACCAGACATCCCCGGGGCGGTGGAAACTCTTGGAACTCTTAGCGAGTAAGAAAGTTAGTTGCATCTTACCAAGCAGTCTACCCAATGGCATTGCGGAGACACATTGTACTGTTGTGCATTTGCTATAGAATGTATTATATATTTATTTCTGTATAACCTATACAGAAATAAATATATAAAATATGTATTTTAGTCAATACATTGGTTTCTGGGTTTTGCTGGAACAAATCTCTTATCAGAGACTAGCTGTGCTCGCGACTGCGTCCTCGTGTTATAGTGACTTTGACTAAATAAAGTAAAAATATTCGATAATCTAACCCAAAAAAATCAAAGAAATAATTTTCAGTATTGTAGCTTCAAAAATGATGATTTTCCATACAAACCTTTATGTAAAATAAACTATACTTATTTTATCCCTTCAGGATAACATTTTTACAAACTTAGAATGTCATATTTATTTCTATTTAATCAACAGCCTAAAAATAAATTTCAAGATTCTACCTTTAAAAGTGACGATACTCCCATACAAATTTTCATCTCCACTTTCAACCACTTTTTCGCATTAAAAAGTAGTCCTTTCTCAGGGTCTAGATTTTAATTATATTTGGTAAAATCCGTTAAATTGAACAAAGGTTATCAACAACAAAGGTTAACAAAGGTATCTTCACTGAAACTCAATAAACTACATTTGCAAGCGATAAGTTTGTTTCTTATTTCTTTAATAATCAAGGATCAAATGGTTGTTAGACATTTTTACTAGTTATATTATGATACAATTGGAATATGTTGTTTTCAATCAAATTCATTTATTCACATAAGAGCCTTTCGGCAACTTTTTTCGTTTACCGCAGACATACGAGTCCGTGCTCTTATTATGTTAAGCGTTTACAATGAATAAAAGTCAAGTATCGTTTAGAAAAAGTCAATAGGTCTTTTATGGGAATAGGTATAAAAAATTCAATAAGATACCGAAGTATATACTGGAATTACCCTTAAATAAATTCAAAACATCTGTGAAATCATATTTACTGAGCAAAGCCTATTACTCACTAAACGATTACTTGAATGACGAGCGTACATGGCAATAGTTGTTCATGCACGGGATTTTCATTTAATGTTAGACATAGACACATATATATATATATACATTGTTAATAAACTGTCTTTAAAAAAAAAGAATTATTCAATTGAGTTTCTTGCAGTTCTTCTCAATTGGATCTTTATACTGAACTGGACGGTAGGGAAAAGTTAATAAGCGGCTAATATGATTGACAGAAATATATTAAATTTCGTTAATTCCAGCCTGTTGTACATATAATATTTTTTATCACAAACTAAGTATAGTATACGTTTATTGTTACCGTAATTTATGTTTGTATATAACAAACGAAACTCTAACGCAAACTTCAGTTGAGTGGTATAAGCAATAACTGTCTGCCATCTGTCAGAAATTGGTCGGTATTTAGTGAGGGTAAATTCACAAAATTTGTTTTTACCAAACAATACCTTCGTTGTTTGGTTTTAGTGTATTGTATGCAGACTCATTTTAGATTAGTTTTTATTTACGCAACTTAATATAATTTATATAATTTAATATTATTACACCATTTTATATATACCTTGCAATATATTACATTATATGATAATTATACATATGTTCAAAATCTACTCTGTACCATCGTAAGCACAGATTATTATATTAGAGTCCGTTAGTTTGTGTTCCCGCGGTTTCTGTTCCTCTCCCTTACCTACAGTACTGAACTGACCGTACAGCGGCCTTGACGCGCGCGCGCATTGTGTTGTGAATTAAAATAAATTAGAACTGTGTTAAACCTACTGTGAAACTGGAAAGCTAGCGAAGATACCTTCGAGACTCTGAAGCCCAAGAAATCCGCGGAACCATACAGGTACGTGACAGACGTTTCCACACATATTTTTCCCTATATATACACATAGTACTTTCCCTAACATTTTGGTAGCAGAGAGTAAATTCCCTAACAACATATATAATATTTAAAATGTGTTAAAGACGCTGTGATAACAGTAATCTACTACAGTAGGTTAATATATAGCGTTCTATTCCCAGCATTAGATTATGAACGATAAGCTAATTTCTTTAACGATTTTTGTTTCTATCTGTAATAATCAATAAGTTGAGGGCACAATTGATAACTATCACCTATATGCGTGGTCAGGATAACTACTCATGCGTTTCATGCATTCTGGTTGACTGAGAGCTGAGTTTCTTGTCAGTTCTTCCTAGCTCGAAGCGCTCTGAACTGACGGTAGATTTGACATATGATAACAGTTTTCAATAGACCTACATGAATAAAGATATTTTAATGTGATTTGACTATAGTATCATATGTATGTATACGTATATATATATATACAGAATACTCTGCTTAAATTGAAACTAGATTACACTGTGTGAATTGTCCAGAGATATTATATTAAACTAGCTATTCCCGCGACTTTGTCCGCGTGGAATTTAACTTTATTTTTCTAAAATAAACATAGCCTAAACTAAAAATTATTTTGTTCGTCTTAATTTATTCGTTCCATTAGGTACCGATAGGTTCAAACTAATTTATTTACATCCTGCACCATTCCTTATTTTACCCCATGGGGGTTGAATTTATCAAAATCTTTTCTTAGGGGATGCCTATGTCATAGTAACTTTATGCATGCAAAGTGCAAAGTCAGCCTAATCGGTTTAAAATTGATAAAGTTTCATACAAACTTTCATCCCCCATTTTTTCCCCTTGGGGGCAGAATGAATCAAAATTCTTTCTTAACGGATGCTTACGTCATAACAGCTGCGTGCATGACAAATCTCAGCTCGATCCGTTTAGTGGTTTGGGCTGTGGATTAATAGATCACTATATCAGTCACCTTTGAGTTATATATATTTAGATTCTACAATTATTAATTTCTTTTCATAAAATAATGTCAACCCTATATTTTCTATTAGTGTGTATTTGAAATCCAACATGAAACTTAGAGCAGTAGTGTAAATAAAAAATATTTACTCTCGAAATTATAACAGATATTACCTGTCTATCTAGAGACGTAGATATATCTTGTAGATAGATCTCTCTAGTAAATTATTAGTTTCCTAAACTCAGCACTGCAATGGATTCACAATTCACACTAACATTCTGAAAATGTCATATATATCATATTTTCGTGCAACGTGGCAAAATACTGCGGTTCACGTAGTTTGTCAATTCAACATTTTCACAAAATTAAGGATCAAATAAATTTTCTACACAATCTATTTATTTGTTTACTTATTTTTTATTTGGAGGGTTTGAGCTATTGTCAGATGCTAAGACCTGTAACACTGCGACCTGTACAGTCTATTGTGCTCGCACTTATTCAAAATTCGCTACCTGAGTGAGGGGTAAGAATTGAAGGATATTCTTAGAAGCGATGGTTTTTATCTCCTCAGGATATAGTGTATACTTTCCAAAGGAAATATTACGTTTATGCGTGAGAGGACTACAACCACATAGGATATGTAGTGGCGTTTCCTCTTCTGCTTGGTAAAATCTGCATATTGATGTACAGCTTAAGCCTAATTTTGACCATGTATTTATTCAGCTTGCAGTGTCGCACAGTATATGTCTAGACTAAAATTGATAAAAAAGGTATGTATTTAAAAAGAGGATCTTACAATTTTTTTTCTTATCCTTTTTATAAGTGTTCTGAATTAGAGGTGGAATAAAAAAATATGACTTTCAAAAGCAACTGCTTATACTGAGTTTATTTGAATAAAGATTATTTCTATTACTCTTATCAGTAATCTCTCCAAACTAGGTCAGACCTATATGTAGGAGACTGAAGCGCGGATATTAAAAATGTATATAAATGCATTCGTTTTCTTATTAAAAAGTTTTTGAGTAAGGTTAAATACAAATGTATATATATTCAAAGTCCTAAACTAACAAACTCAATTGTCAAATTATAAAGAATGTATTTTTATATTTGTTTAGGACTAAGTAATTGCACATATGTATAAATATACGTTATGTATAATAATATAGTAACTTATTTTCCACCTTCTAAAATAATGTAAAATGTTGACCTTATATATATTCTTTTCAGTACACACATAAGTTTCAGTTGTATATTATAAATCACAAAATGAGTAAAGCTATATATATGTTGATGATATGTAAGTAAAATAAATAAAGTAAATATACATACATAATTATGTATTGTACATACAATATGTATGTTTTTTTTTACGGATGATAATGGAATGGTGCACCCTCCTGCGCTAACGGTTTACGCTGGAGGGCACCAGTGGAGGATGATAAGGTGAGCATGAGGTCAAGTTAGTTAGCGCATCGTGACAAATTCACCAGGAATTTATCACGATGGTGTCCAGGGGGAACCGCGTGGAGGTCAACCTGATATGGTACATTTCTAGTAATGGGGTCATGAGTCCACATTACTAACAATGCCCTTTCCCCCATAATTATGTATTATACATATATATGATGATGATGATGATGATGATCATACGTATATATTATAAATAAAGGTTGACTGGAAGAAATCCGTCATTCGGGATAAGTCCGCCATTGTACAACATATTTCATGAAATCGTTGTATCCTGTTATTTTAAATATATTTACTGTACAACAAAGTATTACAAACAAACAAACAAATTACTTACGTATTTCCTTTACTGACGAGAAGAGCTGTAAGAGGACTGTTAACTATTTCATTATTTTATAACTTTTTAAACATTTTACTATAACTAACATTATCTGTATCGTTAAAATATTCTTTTTCAATAAAGTCATTAAGAAGAAGAATCATCTGTGGTGCCTTATTTATTTTAAATTTATCTCTTCTTGTTTTGACCTCATTGTTGTATTTATAATTACATATAATAACTAATATTTTACATAAATTTTTCTTCATTAAGTTGATGATGACTTTACCTCTGCATACCCTGTCTAAGATAATAGTTATGAAGGTATTTTCGTTAATATTAAAAAGAATATGAAATTGAAGGACATTATAGAGGGCATATTACGAAATGAATTGACTATTGACTATTAAATAAATAATAATTTATTCATGCAGGCCATTTTATTCGCTTATGAACGTCAAATGTTTTGTTTAGCTTACGTAACAATAACAAAGTGATTTTACCTAAATGTCGTTTAACTAAAGTTAGTAATTCGTTTTATGGCAATTGCGTAAGGTTTTACAACAAAATACCAGAGTCTGTTATAAATCTGCCTGAAAAAAGATTTAAATGTCAAATAAAACAGTTCCTTTGCAATAAAATTGATGAACTCCTTAACGATAATTATTGTTTTTATAGAAAAACTTTAAATTCATAGCACTGACAATATTATCTGATTACACTAATAATGAGTGTATAGGGGATTTCTATGTTGATTGCCGCATGCCTCTTACTTGTTATACTGTAATTATTTATATAAATGTTAAATGTTGTTTGTGTATATGTTTCTTGCTCATTCTTCTTGTGATAAGTCTGCATTCCGAATGAGTGGTAGAACCAAAATATGACTATTCAAAAGTGCTTGTAGTGAGTTTATTTGAATAAAGATTATTTCTATTTCTATTTCATTATAATTTCCCCCGCTATATAATTAGACAAAAGAAAAAACAAATACAATAGGTTTCAGTTTTATTTAATTTCATAGACAATGGTTCTCTTTAACCATCGAATTTAGTTCATTTCGCTGTATTTTAATCTGCTTTGTCTAGTTTATCTCATTATAACGTTTAGAGGTCGGTCAGATTGAATTCGCTTTTTACAGTATATATTTGAGAAAAAACAAAAAATACTTAATTTTTATTAGATAAATTTTGAATGAATTTATATTATTTGTATTTATTATTACTATATTGTAAGTACAGTGATGAATAATGTCTTCAATGAGAGAAAACGTGAATAATATTTAAATTTATCAAAAAAAGTACAGTAGAACATAAGAGTACGTATGCGTTTACTATCCCAACATAGACATAAAGAGTCATAAATTCTAATCTAGAGGATACAAAATAACTGTTTTTTATATTCATATTTTATTATTTATTGAACAAAATATTACTTTTGTACAGGCGAACATAATGATATTCTCTCCCACGTAACTATATTATTATTATTGATTAATACTCAGATGATGGAAATAGAGATAACAAATTAAATTAATAGAAGTGCCAGCAGCGCTTCCCAGCTAAATTATGTTCAAATATTACTCAGCAAAATATTGGCATTTTAAGTGAAGCGTTCTCAATAATGTCGACTTTTGATAATGCTTCTGACTACCTCATTTGGGATTAGAGGCGCCAATTGATGACGTAGATTGATGACGATCTTGCTGGTATAGTAGATTACAACGCCTTATTTAAGAAGTTAAAGAGTTCCATTCCCCTATAATTGTTTGTAATTGTCCGGATGTTTTCTATGTATACACAGTATGCATTTATAAAATAGGAGCACTTAAATATTTCTATCAGCTATCTAGTAGATAGCTCTATTGGCCAGTTACTTTCACTGTATTTTATTGTAAAGAAAATTTTATTAAAAAATATAATTTCAATTTACGAACACTGAGATTCTTGACTTGACACTGAAATACTCAGTACGGGTGCAATTTGTCAAGTATAATAAAATGAGATGCGGCAAACTGGCCCACCGTCCGTTGTCGCGTTAGTTGGAATGCACTGCATTCTTTGTAAGAAGTGGGTAATAGATACTTATTGTAATTCTGTCCAAATTTCATAGCAAAACCTTATCTAACCATTTCTATGAATTTCTGTCTGAAATTATGTTATACAAATTAAAAAATATATTTTCAATTTACGAACACTGAGAATCGTGACAAATACTCAGTACGGCTGCAATTTGTCAAGTAAAATGAGACGCGGCAAACTGGCCCACCGTCCGCTGTCTCGTTAGTTGGAATGCACTGCATTCTTTGTAAAAAGTGGGTAATAGATACTTGTTGTCATTCTGTCCAAACTTCATAACAATACCTACCAACACTTTCTATGAATTTCTATCTAAAATTATGTTATATTGCAATTAAAAAACATAGTTTCAATTTACGAACACTAAGAATCGTAACAAATACTCAGTACAGCTGCAATTTGTCAAGTAAAATGAGACGCGGCAAACTGGCCCACTGTCCGCTATCTCGTTAGTTGGAATGCACGGCGTTCTTTGTAAGATGTTGGTAATAGGTACTTATTCTGTCCAAACTTCATAACAAGACCTACCAACACTTTCTATTAATTTCTATATAAAATTATGTTATATTACAAATTAAAAAACATAGTTTCAATTTACGAACACTGAGAATCATGTCAAATACTCAGTACGGCTGTAATTTGTCAAATAAAATGAGAGGTACTAGGTATTTACTCTGTCCAACCTTCATATCAAAACCCTACCTAACATTTTCTATGAATTACTATCTAAAATTATGTTATATTGCAAATTAAAAACCATAGTTTCAATTTACGAATATTGAAAATCGTGTCAAATACTCAGTACGACTGCAATTTGTCAAGTAAAATGAGACGCGGCAAACTGGCCCCGCCGTCCGCTGTCTCTTTAGTTGAAATGCACTGCATTCTTTGTAAGAAGTGGGTAATAGACACTTATTGTAATTCTGTCCAAACTTCATAGCAAAACCCTATCTAATCTTTTCTATGAATTACTATCTAAAATTATGTTATATTGCAAATTAAAAAACATAGTTTCAATTTACGAACACTGAGAATCGTGTCAAATACTCAGTACGGCTGCAATTTGTCAAGTAAAATGAGACGCGGCAAACTGGCCCACCGTCCGCTGTCTCGTTAGTTGGAATGCACCGCGTTCTTTGTAGGCAATTCTGATTCTACCCGTCGTTTACTTTAAATAAGTGCTGACTAGGAGAGGTTTTAACGGCAAGTGGGCAAGGGATTTCTTTTCATTATTCTAGTGCTGTTAAAAAGGTGGTTCTGAATTTGATTTTTTTGTACGTTTATTATAGATTACACGACATTCTATGTTTATTTTTTTATAGCACAGAGACAAGCTTACGGCTCACCTGATGGTTTATTTACTACTTCAGTTGCATATGTAAAACGTATTTAGAGTTAATTAATTTAAACGTTACTTACTCTGCTTTTTTAACATATAACAAAAGTTTAGATATATAGTTGTATTGATAGATTTAGAGAAAAGGTAAGAAAACTTAGTGATAGAAGATACTGTTAAAATTACTATTTACCTATCAATAAATATTAATATGGATATGTAATATTCATTTATTAGTGGTATGTATTTCTGAATGGTATAAATTCTTCCATATGAAATATATTCTAGAAATTCACTTCATCTAATGCATCTAGACTCTTCAAATAGTTTGAATTAATATGAATATGGACGTATTAAATTCAACACCTATCGTGATAATTTCTAGCATGAGAAGGTGTTAAATGTATGGGTTGTATGGATATAAGCATTGAAGCATGTATGGCTAGGAAGACAGCGATTATTATAGACTTAATGAGTCACCAGTAATTAAAATTTAAAACAAAGCTAGACAGCTGTGATCACAGGCCATTTACCTCTTCTACTGTCCAACGATTAGGTTAGGCTTCTACAGCTTCCTCTTTTCTTGGTCTTTTTCTCTCTACCAGACCTTAAGGGTCTATAGATCATATATATACCTTAAGACACTTGTAATACTAGAAAATAAAAATAGGTAGACTTATGTCTGAAAGAGATCTGTTCCAGCCAACCTAAATCGTCTTTCCTACGAAGCTATATGTCCAAAATATTTGAGTATTGAAGAAGCAGACTGGTAGTACTTTACCGCTATTATAATAAAACCATTTTTTTATACCCGGATGGTGGCGAACAAGCATACGGCTAATCTGATGATAAATGGTTACTGTAGCCTAAGGACGTCTGAAACACGTATCATTTGCGCATTGTCGACACATTAGATTATTATTCTCAGTCTATTTACTGGAGATTAGTGCTCATGAAGACAAGGAATTTATGAGAACATTTTAACAACTGACCGCTGACTTTAGAGCCAAGCCTTAGAATGCAAGCTTCTATTCATCGCGCCAATCTTACAGCCTGAATACACCCGCGTCCAATATGGCGCCCCCGACACGGATGACATGCCATTCATGCTCGGTTGTCTATGGAATGTCTATGAATAAATGAGGCGGCCAAGTACATGGGAAGCCCACTCACGTGAAGAGTTTTTTTTATAATTAGTGCCTCTGAAGCGCGATGCAATTCGCGTCTATGGCATTCATGTAGAAATAACAAGTTTTTTTTTTATGTAAATGGAATGGAAAATAATAACAGTATGACGGAAATCAGGGAATCACGTGACGCCTACGGCACGCCTCATATTCTGTAATTACACTGCCTTATCTCGCCTTATATGTCGTATTATATGGAAACAACTGATAAAATCAACTTTATACAATGTGAAATTTAGCAAAATGACACGATATCACTTGCTTAATGATTTTATATTATTTTGTTTAATTCCGCTACGATCATAGAGCAAAATTAGCCACCTGCCAAAGGGCTATGGAGAGAAGTATGATCGGCGTACGAAGACTGGACCGGGTAAGGAACAGTGATCTTAGGTTGAGGACGAAATTAACATACATATTGTCAAAAATATACCAGCAGAAGTGGCGATGGACTGACCACATGATGCCAGATACTAGGGAAAAATGGAGTAGAAAAATAACAGAGTGGTATCCTAGAGACGGAAAGAGAAAGAGGGGAAAGCAGTTGATGAAATGGGAAGATGAGTTGAAGTCAACTGTGGGCACAAAATGGAGAAGAGTTACACAGGATAGGAGTCAATGGAAGTCTCTGGAGGAGGCCTATGCCAAAAGGCATACTGAAATTAGAGATATATTATAAAAAAAAAAGAATTTGTTTATTATAGTTAAAAATATTTGTAAATTTCAGAATAAATTTCTACCATTAGTCATTTATGTATATATATTGTCGGTAACACGTTTCTTAGTTTTATATGTAATGTTTGTTGCATTACGATGACTTGTTTGTAATTTGTAATTTATTTGCATCAAAAATTGTTAAAGTTTAAATAAAATTACTCTTACAGAGTTTTACAGAGCAACGCATAGTTTGATTTGTCATGAGACCTATAATAGTTAAATTGTCTTATAAGTATATTGACGCAATTTGTCGAACATTTTTAGATATAGATCGTAAACATAATATTCAACAAAATTAAATTTGCACCATCATATTTCATAAAGATGGTCTTACTTGAAATATTGGTAGACTTACAACGTTCAATGGTTCAGTTAACATACTAACTTGTGTAACGAAGTGCCGAGTTTACGTTTTATTTTCATAACAATAGGGAAATTGCTTCATAAATTATGGCCTTTGGGATTTCAATGGGCTTTGCTAAGTATACCATTGAATTCGTGCATCTTTGAAGCTCTTGAAGGGTCTTCATTGTTATGTTGCATTGTAATATAAAGTAGTTGCGCGATATCTACGTCGATTTTGAGTCGATTGTTATGATTCTTTTTTTATTGTAAAAATGATTTACAATGTGAAGTTTAGATTTATTTTTTACAATAAGGATTTTATTATTTTTTTGAAATAAATAAAATACTTAAACAATATTTAGCATTGTATGATTGTTAGAATAAATAAATAACCCAGGACAATTAGCACAGCGAAATCTAGTCCTATGGTAAGCAGAGCTTGTGATATAGGTACTAATATGTTATAGGTAAATACATACATAATATACAGAGAAAACACCCAGACCGATACAAATAATTATACTCAAGAAAACAAAAGTTTTCACCGTGCGAGGAATTGAATTCGCGACCATTGGAAGTAAAGCGATGTGCTAACCGCTACACCACCGAGGCCGTCATGTTACAATATCAGTTGAAGAATGAAATATAAGCGGTTAGAAGAATTCTTATTACTTTGTAGACTATCTGATAATTATAAATAGCGATATATATAATAATATGTTTGTATACATATAGATATGTAACCTTTGCTTATGTACTTTAAGGTGTTCAAGTAAGAAGATCACACCCTCCTCTATTGACCAAGAGGATTGCGACTGTCTCCTACTATTGGATTCTAATATTTTCAACCCAATACCAATGGAAAGAGGATCTTAATTCGATTGTTGATTTTTTTAGTATTCTACATAATAACTTAGTTATATTTCAATTATTTTGTTATTCAAAAGTAGATACATTGAAAAATGTGCAAAAGAAAGTATAGAAGATTTAAATGGTTCTCGATGATTCTTTTTGGAATCGCTAAGTTACAATCTACAACACTACTATTGCACAGTTTTATTTATTCCAACTCCATTCCTTCCCATACCGTTATATTATATTTTGTATCATTCTGTTAAATTCTATTCCTTTTTGTATGGTAATCATACTCGCACCATGTTTGTTTGTATATCTTTAGATAGCCACTTCTTCCAGATATTTCTACACATACCTATCCAAAACTGTTCAGTATGGTATTTTTATTTTATTTTCGTCTCTAGAATATCATGTGGGTCAAATAGGGATGAGATTGTTTACACCTATAATAAAAAAAAATGTAATACCATTTTAAGATATCCTAAAATTCGCTGGGGTTGAATATTCAACGTTCAACCCTAGCAGGGTTGAAGTTTTAATGTTCAACCCCATTGGGGTTGAAACTCGAAAAAATGTTAAAAACTTTAAAAAGCTTCCATTTCCTTTCGAGAACTCATAATAACTGCCAACTGAACAAAGGTGGAAGTTGATCTGAAACATCAACACGTGGTGCAGATGCCTCGTAACGCTAAACTTGTAAGGAGACGTTTGTTTTGGCGTACCTCCAGTTTTTGTCGTAGGGATTAAGTTTACGCGTGTTTTGATTTGTGATTTCGCAGTCGTCGGCGACGCCGCGTCGAGTGGGAAACGGTGATACATATTATTTGTACTTATATGTATTATTCAACTAGCTAAGCCCACGGCTTCGTTACATTCGTCATGGTATTAGATATATAACTTGTGGCACTTAGAATAATAGTAGCAGATTCGACTATTATTCTAAACACCATAATTTAATTTAGTTTTTTTTTTAATTTATTTACACACAAATTTATACAAAAATAGAATAGAAAATCATTTATTCAAATAAACTTAATTTAAGCACTATTGAATAGTCATAACAGTTTTTTTTTATTTAACGATCGGGAAGGCGTCTCATCACAAGAATAACGAGCAGGAAACTTGTGTGTTGTTCTTTTAAATAATCCTTGTAAGTTTACATTTACAAGTCGAAACGTGTGAATAGAAACTTGGTAGTTTGTATTCCAGCACAAATTTTTTGGATCAAATATAAATATACAATAAGATTAAATCAGTCGTAGTAATAAGAGCAGACCAGTCCCTACAAGCGCAGCACTCGTTCACGAGTATGACGGATGAGATAGAATATAAACAGCAAGCCGAAAAACTGCTCAGCAGTTTGTCATTTAATTTATTATTTTTTACCGTATTCTTCTTCTTATCCCAATTCAATAAACTTTGTTAATTTTGAAATATTTTGTTACCTTTATATGTAGTAGTATGTAACATAGTGTTATCTGTACTTGTAGTGTTGTTGAATATAACACAGTTAATTAATTATTATTTGCGAAAGCCTGTCAGTGGCTTGGAGTATTTTTATATTGATTCAATATGTATATAGTTAGCCTAGGATTGCCTTTAATTCCTTTAATACATAAATAAATTTTCAGATACTTACTGGTACAGATGACTATTTCCGTCACCATCATTCACCCCATGTTCCCATTTTATCTAAGGTCGGGTCTCTCTGTACATTCCGCTATGCGAGAAAACTCTGTATCTTTGTGCTTCATCATGAAGAGGAAAAATTTGGCTTTATGCTTTACGACTGGTTGCCACCCGACGCCAAGGTTGTCCTTCTAACAGGAGAATTCTGGTCGCCGCAGCCCACTACAGAAAACTCGATAAGAGCCCACTCTTATCGAGTTTTCTGCCGCCATCCCTTCTACACGATCCAACTTAATCGTGCAGCACTGTCCGTGACCTCTACTTCGATTACCTCAAAGAAGCCCACCGGTAGGAGTTTGCTTACGGAGTAACCTTCCGGCCTATTGGTAGTTAGTCTACGAGGGCTATTTTATTTTACCCTTCAGGTAACTATTGCTACCTGACGAGCGATCCCCTATACGGCACCTGGAGATGCGTTCTCCAGGGTGAAGCTCCTCCGAGAACGTATTTATTGTAACAGATGATTATTATAGTCAATGCGTAGATATTCGACTTAATTTTGAAAGTACCAACCCAGAAATAGTTAGGTGCAATTCTAGAATTCGCTGGATTGTTCTAAATCAGTGTATAGAAACGTCTGTACTGCACCAAAGTTATCAAGGCCCGCAACATCTTAATTTTAAAGTACCCACTTGTATTTAACTTCTTAATTGAGACATTAACATTAACATCCTATTCAATGCTTAGTAAACTCTTTGAAATGTTAATTTATACATTCACCATGCCATTTTAGAAACAAACCCATTGAATGCTATATAGGTTTTATTTGTTTTCATAATGTTTCAAACGTCATTGTAATATGACATTAATGAGAGAAGGAAAAAGTTTATTTTACATTTATTTATTTACAAAACTATTATTACAGCCCTAAGCTTAATACAATAGTATATCTAATACTATATTATACATGTACGTTAATGTAACATCATTACATAGTATAAAATAAAGTCGCTGTCGCTGTCTGTCCCTGTGTATGCTTAAATCTTTAAAACTACGATAAGGATTTTCTAGAGGAAAGTTTATATATATAATATATGTACATCCAGGCGAAACCGGGGCGAGTAGCTAGTTTAATATATAATATAACATATAATGTTGTTTTTGTGAATTCACACAGACTACACACAAACAAATCCGTTCTTTCTGCTTGTAGCCGACGTGCCTCGCGACTGCGAACCGGACCTGTAAAATAAAACTAAAATATTAATAAAAATAAAAACACATAAAACATATAGAAATAACCATAATGTATATATAAATTCATACTTACCTTTTACTATAGATATGTATAAATTAATACTTTGCTGTTGAAATATATTGTTTGTTTGTAGGGTGTATCCGTAAAATTTAATGTTACATACCTGTATACCTGCTTGTTTGGTAATTAAATTGATCCCACCGCTTGTGCGTAGATAGCGACACCTATAGCAGTTATCACTTCTCTCGCACCGCACGCGAACGCGTCCACTATCCTCACGCTATATATGCGCAAGCGACACGGACAGCTGTAAACTTCTATCGATTTTCATTACTGAATATTTCACCACTCCACGCTTAACTGTATCGGCTTCACTGCTGTTTGATTGAGAGTCGACAGTGCGAGCGTCAAAGGTTTCCTCGTTTAATAAATTAGTTCTGCCGCGAGGTACCGCTAGCACTGAGGCCTTCGTCGCCCCAGATACTCGTAATTATCTGGTACCCTAATACTATATAAAGTATAAAGCGTCTCAAATTCGCATCTATACATATGTACAATTAAGGCGATTAAACAGAAACTATATTTACCTTATTGAAATTGATACAATTGTTTGAAATTTTTTTTATTTTTTATTTACCAACGGCCATTAATGACGTAATGGCAGACTATACGCAACAGGTACCACTTACCATCAAGTAGGTCGTTAACTTCTCTACAAATTCATTTACAAAAAATATTGTTTTCTTCAATACGTTTGCAGTAAATAAGTTTTCTGCTTCATTTTAATAAAGTCTATCATATTTTTTGGATTATGGATATTGAACAGTTGTTATTTCAATTTCTAAGCAATCTATTTATACAGAAATGCCATTTAATATTGTTATTTGTGGCAGACATTTCGATTATTTGCAATTGATCAAGCCGTTAACTCTTTTTTTCATCTAAATATAATTGACTAGCTGTGCCCGCGACATCGTCCGCGTGAAATACAGACCGTGCCCAAAATATATTTCATAATCTAACCCAAAAACGTTTCATAGTTCTAGCTACAAAAATGACGAATTTTCATACTAATTTTCATCCCCTATTTTATTTAAGGGTAAATTTTTACAAACTTTAAATGTCATATTTACTAATTAACAACTCAAAAAATAATTTACGAGCTTCTAATAATGACGATACTACCACACAATCATTCATCTCCTCTTTCAACCCCTTACAACCCTTTTTTCGCTTCAATAAGTAGCCTATATCCTTTCTCAAAATCTAGACAGACAGACAGAGTTGCTTTTGCATTTATAATATTAGGTTGTTCGGAAAGTAATTTCGTTTTTTCCTAACTTACGATTTAATTGTATTTTTTGCACTCAACTTCACACTCAAGGCGTATAATTTTTTGAAATGCTTTTTTTTTTAAATGCTGTTCAAGCCAGAAAGAAATTGACCGATGTGTGTGGAGAAGGTGTGCTAACAGTATGCCAGTGCCAGAACTGGTTCGCTAAATTGCGATCCGGCAATTTTGATGTCGAAGATGCACCACCCTCGGGAAGGCCGGTTGAAGCTGATAAAGGCATTGGTTGATGCGAACTTAATATTAGTAAGGATGGAGTAAAATAAATTTCATCGACGTGAAAATATCGAATAGAAATCATAGCAAGACATTTGAAGCATTCATGACCATTTTCAAGATCATTACATAGTATAAAACAAAGTCGCTGTCGCAGTCTGTTCGTCCCTATGTACATATAAATCTTTAAAACTACGGAACGTATTTTGAAGTGGTTTTTTTAATAGATAGAGTCATTCAAGAGGAAGGTTTATAATATGTATGTACGCATGTACACCCGGGCTAAGCCAGGGCAAGTAGCTAGTATACAATAAAATGCGAACATTGTCTGGAGTACACAAATGTTATAATCAGATCATTGACATTAAACATTATGTTTAAATTATAGTAACTACGGTTCTTTTATTTTTTAATCGTCAAAAAAATATATAATGCATATTACAATATGCATTATATTTTTTTTTGACGATTAAAAAATTATATTCACATAGAGACTATCCCAAGGTAAGCAGAACTTGTGTTACTTTCTTTCTTTCTTATACCAGATTTAAGATAGGTGAATTTTTATTACATAATACTACAAGGTTTTAAGTTCTGTTCTTCGAGGATTGATACCCCCGAAGTAGATGATGGGGCAAAAGTACTATTCGCGAGCCCCCAACTTGCACCCCTCTAGGAGGATACGGAAGACTTTTGTCTATCTTTCTACGTACTAGCCAATTGATAGGATACCTAGATATAATTTTTGTAACTACATACATAATATGTAGAAGACACACAGAGCCAAACAATCATACTCATGGATACAAATGTTTGCATCGTACGAGATTTCGAACCTGCGATCTGTTAGATTAGGAATTAAAAGGTAACAAATTAATTAAAAAACAATATTTATAAATGACTAATGGTGACAATGAAACCCGTTGATAAACCGATTCATTTCGGCAATCAAATTGTAATCTGTTTTTGAAATAAAATTATGTAGAGTAATTGTGAATATCTTCTGGGTATTTGCGCTACATCATAAGACTTGCCATGATTTCCCACCAGATAAGGTAAGACCAAGCACAAATCAATTCATAATAATAAAAAAAATATTCACAACTATTTTATCACAGATGGTGCTGTCAGAACACTGTCAATGTACCAATATACGAACATTTCGCTTTAATTTCATTTCAATTTAAATATACTATTTAAATACAACATACGCTACCGACTGTTGTCTTTTGAATCACTTTGGCTATTTAATGCTCAATGTATCCATTACCAGAAAGTTAGTTAAAATATAAATGTACACACAATTAGTCATATTTTTACAGGCGGATAAATTCGAACTCCCGAACCTTTGTTATGCGTCTCAACGCTTACTTCACAAAACCACAAGTTACTGTTAACATTTACCAGTTGTAGCAGAGATGAGTATTGGCATACGTTAGTAAAGGGGCCCCTTGTATAGGTTTCAGGTTACAAGTTCCGGGAACTGCTCGGAGTTACCCTCTCTACCACACGATGGATACCAATCTATGCCATGCCAATCTATGGAATGCTAAGAAGTTCCTCTGTAATGTAAATAAATATATTATTTCATATGGGACACAGTTCCCTAGATACATTAATATAATAATTGCAATTAATTAAGCCTATTAAAACAAACTCAATATTATCTACTGAGCACTGCCGTGTCTAAACTGTGTCACCTCACCTTACATTTTACTAGTGCTATTTAGTATATGAGATCAATGTTTTTATCTTTTTTTATTATTATTGGATTTGCGTTTGGTCTTACCTTATTTGATGGTAAATGATGGTAAGACCTAGGATGTAGCGCGCTTACCCAGAAGAAATCTATTCACCATAGATTTTAAGAATCCGGGGTTGTATATCTCCGGGAACACGAACGCTGTGTACCATTCTTTGGCAGTGCGTGTTAGAAAAGACGTCGCAAACCGCTCAGTGTGTGTGGAATTTCAATGACGTAGAGATGAAGTCCTACTGTTCGTCATGTAGTTCTGCGATAGAAAGGAGAAGCCAAGACTAAATTGTGCAGGTCCTATACATATTATCCGTCATACTCGTGAACGGGTGCTGCTTGTAGGGACTGGTCTGCTCTAATCACTATGACTGATTTTCTCTTATTAATTGTTTAACCAGTTGGTTATGTATTCAATATTTTTTCTTTTTTGAGTATTTAATTGAATTAGTGCTAATTGGTGGTTTGTATTCACACACTTAAACTTAAAAATGTAAAGTAATAATAAAATTATTTAAAAGAGCAACACGCAAGTTTCTTGCTCGTTCTTCTTGTGATGAGACAGCTTTCCGAACGAGCGGTAGATTAAAAAAAATGTAATGACTATTCAAAAGTGCTTCAATGTAAGTTTATTTGAATAAATGATTTTCTATTCTATTTTATTCTATTACATGTTGTCTGTCCATTATCATCTGTGATATACATCGTCTCAACCGACAAAATAGTATTATTACCCGCAACATTTCATTAAAAGTTACTCGTATTCATAAATGTAAAGAGATATATTTTTTTCAATAATTCCATTGTAGGTATTCAATCATTTAATACTTTATTATTCAATATTGATATTTCTCAGTATAAAAATATTATGTACTAAATCAATTTAAACTTGCACAGCTTCAGATTTAGTATGTTCAATGATTTCTAAAAGGAAACTTTCCAGACATTTATGATTCGACGAGGTGTTAGCTTTCACAGTTATACTCTCTTTTTAGGGTTGCTTAACAAAAATATATCTTCTGACACCTCTATTAAGTGCTATTTTTCAATAAATTTATAAATTACAGTATATTGATACCCTCGGTAACCTATTTACATTATGTATGAGTATTTATGTTTGTTTTTCAGATTTTATATAAGATCGAAATATGCTTTTTGTTCATTAACGAAAGTAAAGTTTCAAAACAGTTTTTCCTTATTTATTATTTTGGACAAGTTTTAATTATCATCTATTTAATATTTATGATACTTATCCTTATTGAAGGATAAGCAACAACTTTACATCCAGTACATACAATCTTTCCGCTCCTTCCTATCCTTTATCACTGAAAGAAAACCGGCTAATAGGAAGAAGAATAGAAATAGAAATAGAAAATAATTTATTCAAATAAACTTCATTTAAGCACTTTTGAATAGTCATAACAATTTGTTTTTTATCTACCACTCGTTCGGAAAGCTGTCTCATCACAAGAAGAACGAGCAAGAAATTTGTGTGTTGCTCTTTTAAATAATCCTTGTAAGTTTACATTTACAAGAAGGCTGTCAATAGGAAAAAGCGATAATAAAAAGTTTTAAAGGCGGCCATTAAGTGCGTTTCAAAATGAATAATAAAAGTTAAATATTTATATAAAAAAATCAAAAAATCAATAAGTTGTGGCTATAGTGATAATCGTAGTATCGTCTATAGACAAACGCAAGTACAGACTCCATCAACAGAAGCAAATAACACCGTAAGTCCAACCTTCCTGTGTTTAATCACAAATTAAATTACAGTCCATTTAAGCAGCATATTTATTAATACGGCACGATGATTTCATGAAAATTATTATTGAGGGGAAAATAGAAGGAAAGAGGGGGAGGGGAAGACCAAGGAATAGCTACATCAAACAAATTGAGGACAAAATGGGAGTCGTGTCGTATCAAGAATTAAAGAGCATGATGGAAGATCGCGGAAAGTGGCAAGAGCTCCACTGACAAGAGCGTAGCTCTTAAATTATGAATGAATGAATGAATGAATTTATTAATACCAGTATTATTTCTACATCGTAGAATCTCAAAATTATAATAATTAGTTCACAAAGACCGTCCTGATTTTTTAATACCACGTTTCCGGTATCTACGGAATTCGCAATGCGCGAATGCAACTCGCACATGCCGAATGTAAAAGCTGATACCTATCCCTGCAAAAGACAAATTACCCAAACGAATATTGTTTTGACAGGCTCATTAGTCAGCCAGCCCTGATGTGGGTGGTTGTGACAAATTACTATGGAGATAGATACCTATAAATAGTTGGCTGTTTTGTATTCAGTACCGCTGTATTGCAATGCGTGTGTTTTTCAACCATATGCGAATGACGTAGGCTGCGTTTTCAATTGACGATAAATACCCCGTTAAACTTTCTATAAAGTCAAATGGACCTGTACAGCTGCTAAACAACTTTGTAAGCTTTCGGTTCATATGGTAAACATAGATCTAACAACTTCTATCTATCTATCTAAATTAGATATCTCCATTAGAAAGTTTACATTGTATCCTGAGGAGATAAAAACCGCCGCTGCTAAGCATAAGTTGTTCCTGGCATATTGTCCAGATCTATGAAGGACCTACGCAGTGCTACAGTTCTAGCACCTGACAATAGCCCAAAACTCCTAATACAAAATTAAAAAAAAGGTTTCTCTTGAAGAGTTTTATGTATAGCAAACAAGCTGTCGGCCACTTGATGGTAACTGTCATGTATATACAGGTATAATACAAAGCACATCACCTCATCATCAAGTGCACTTGTAATTCCTTAGGTGTTGCGGGTACTCATAGGCGACGGTAATCACTTACCGTCAAGTGAGTTGCTCGTTTGTCCCCTATAAAAATAAAGTTGCTTGGCGCAAAAATATTTGATACTGAAGTACATATATTCGTAAAAAGTCTACTTCTAGTGTTATTTAATTGGTTTTTCAAAGTCCCACGTTGGGCGCCATCTATTTTATAGAGTCAGTGATAAAACTCAATAACCGAATGTTTACTCGTCCAACACAAACCAGGTTTCCAATTTTTTTTATATTGACGCAAAGTAACGAGAACTCGCCGTTTCAATGTGCTCTACTACTCAAATAGTGGAGATTTTTATTACACACTAGCTGTTACCCGCATATACGTAGACTTCGTCCGCGTCCAAATTTAACCCTATAATCTTATTACAATAGATAAAATTTCTAAAATAAAAGTCTCTAATCTAAGTCACTCCTTCTAACATAGTAATCTGTGAGTGAAAGTCCCGACAAAATTGGTATAGCCGTTTCAGAGATTATAAACAAATAGACAAATATATTCAATTTTTTTTATTCATTAAAATCTGTTAATATAGCTTTCTACAAGAGGTTATTTTGTAAGAAGTCAAAAGACTGCTAAAAATATATTCAATTTTTTTTATTCATTAAAATCTATTAATATAGCTTTCTACAAGAGGTTATTGTGTAAGAAATCAAAAAACTGCTAAAAATATATTCAATTTTTTTTATTCATTAAAATCTGTTAATATAGCTTTCTACAAGAGGTTATTGTGTAAGAAGTCAAAAGACTGCTAAAAATATATTCAATTTTTTTTATTCATTAAAATCTGTTAATATAGCTTTCTACAGAGGTTATTGTGTAAGAAGTCAAAAGACTGCTAAAAATATATTAAATTATTTTTATTCATTAAAATCTGTTAATATAGCTTTCTACAAGAGGTTATTGTGCACGAAGTCAAAAGACTGTTATAAAACTCATAAAACGAAATCACTTTTTTAACATTAATGAAATTGAATCTAAAAATATATTCCTGAAGTTTCTATACCAAATTGATCACGTGACCGCACAGTTGTGAAAGTCATTTTCAATTTTCAGCTTTAGTTTTTGGGGAAAATTCAGTTTCGTATTACGTTAATACTAGTATCATTGGCTTTCGACTTATTATTTTGTTTAATACTAACAACTATACTTCACAATTTTTTTCCAATATAATTAATATTTGTACAACTACTTTGTCAATAACAAACAAATAAAATAAATTCATAAATCTATTTAATATTAAATGTATTTATTTTTTAAAATATTAGTACAAAATAAGACTTCTCTTATTTATATTATTAACTGGTCGTGGTTATTTCAGTGAGCTCGTGATCATTGCTAGTGCAGTAGTCTGAACATCAAGAGAGAGGATAATTTTATTTGCCATAAAATTATCCGTGTTAAGACCAGGTTAATAATATAAATAATGTATATTAAATACGGAAGTTTAAAAAGTAGCATTTCTCTGTTACTGTCATTTTAACTGCCTCGACTATCTAACGATTTAGCATACTTTTACTCCCGATGGTAGCAGGTTCGATTCCTTGCACAGTGGAATCATTGTATTCATGAGTATGATTGTTTATATTGATCTGAGTGTTTTTTATTTATGTACATATTTACATAAGCACATACTTAAATATTAGCTAGGGACTAGATGGCGCTGTTTGAATGGATTATTACTATTATATCTCTTTCTAATATTAGTTCTAAATAGGATTTTTCTGTTATATATGGACTGGTCACTATAATCATCTTTCTGAAATTTTTTTTGTAAATTGCTAGGTGGCACTATGTGATTGTCCTGTGTCATTATTATTATTATTATCTTTTTATAATATTAGTTCGAAATATAATTTATTTGTCAAGTACGTTCTGTTCTTTGTACGTAAGATATTTTTCTTGTAAATTGCTAGATGGCGCTTTGTGAATTATCCTTATTAATATATCTATTTATAATATTAGTTCAAAATATGATTTCTCTGTCAAGTATGTTCTGTTCCTTGTACACAAGATCTTTTTTTTTTATAAATTGTCGAAAGATCTGGCTGTCTTTTATCAATTCGTACATAATTCTTAAGGTATTTCCGCATAACCTTACACCGATGTTAGCAACCTTTTATCTTGTCTGCTCCATTTAACTCGGTGGGTCGTTTGATAAATTCTATTTGTAACTCCGCGGCCCCACGTCTCGTTAATTGCTTTTGATCAAGATTTTCGGGACGCGGTTAAGTAGATTTGTTTGTCTAAATAAAGTGCCGAAAAGTTCGCTAATTTCCCGCGGGAGAGGGGCGACTTTGATTTCTCTAGACTGTTAC
Organism: Achroia grisella; assembly: GCF_030625045.1. Classification (NCBI taxonomy): domain Eukaryota; kingdom Metazoa; phylum Arthropoda; class Insecta; order Lepidoptera; family Pyralidae; genus Achroia; species Achroia grisella. Next base: position 2,155,239 of record NW_026712570.1, on the reverse strand, counting down.
TGTAAAGTCAGTGCGATTCTAGTGGTACATGCTCCAAACGCAGCTTCTATGAAGACGCGTTATGCTGAACTGGTAGTTTATCGAAGTCTTTTAACAACCTTCCAAGGAAAGTAACCTTTGGTTTGTATTTATTTATTTTTGCTAATCGAGTGGTCGATAAAGTAAAATTGTAATAATGGACTTATTACAATTTTACTTTATCGAACACTAGTTATAAGTTCCATGACGTTACATCGCAAAATCTATATCAATTTAAATGCCTAATTAAGTGTAAATATTAAAGTGATTTATTTCCTGAAAATTTCAAGAAATTACAAAGACATTACATAACGAAAATATAATTTTATGACTTTTTGGATTTAAAAATGGACTCTTTATGATTATCTTATTATCTCTTTATCTTTATGATTTAAAAATTTCCTAATTTAAATTATAGTCCCCAAATCTTAATAATACATATATTTGTGTACATGTTAAGTGGTGATGATGATGACGTATTATTGTACCTATTTCCACCACTCCACAATTCCTCTCAGTTACTCAAAGGTTGACTGGAAAAAAATATTCTTTTGGGATAAGTCCGTCCTATACACATTTATTCTACAAGTGAATTATGTCATTTTATCTTTAATTTACTATCTGTGCCCGCCTATATGTTGTTTTGATTCATAAGCTATAGTACTGTAGTTTCATCAAAGTCGGTTCAGTAGTTTTTGCTTGAAAGAGTATCAAACATCCATACTCACAAACTTTTGGTTTTATAATATTACTAGCTACTCGGCCCGACTTTGCACGGGTGTACATGTATTATATATATAAACCTTCCTCATGAATCATGACTCTATAAAAAGAACCGATATGTTTAGTTTGAGATATAAATGATATGCTTAGTTTTTAATACTTTATTATACAATCCTAATCAGTATCATTACATAGTATAAAACAAAGTCGCTGTCGCTGTCTGTCCTATGTATGCTTAAATCTTTAAAACTACGCAACGGATTTTGAAACGATTTTTTTTAATAGATAGAGTAATTCTAGAGGAAGTTTTATATGTATAATACATGTACACCCGAGCGAAGCCGAGGGGAATAGCGAGTATTATAATAAAACAGTATATTACCAACGGATTTTGAAGCGATTTTTTTTAATAGATAGAGTGATTCAAGGGGAAGTTTTATATGTATAATACATGTACATCCGAGCGAAGTCGAGGCGAGTAGCTAGTATTATAATAAAACAGTATATTACCAAGTATACGTTTCTAACCAAACTGAATATTACGAAAACCATATTTTAAATTGGAATTGAATAAACCAAAAGAAAATAAAAGTGGGTGACATATCCATTTACTTTGACTTTCCCACTCTACTTTTAATTTCGTTAAAACATTGCATAAAAAAAAACACCGCTAAGTGTACGCGGACGAGATATTATAATCTGCTGAGCGTCGACTCTAGGGAATCTAAAAACTGGAGTGTAGCTAACATTTCTACCATAAAAATGATAAATGCTCACTTTTACTACTTTTAAACGTGTTCTCGACTTTTAGCAATTTTATTTTGTTTATTTACGAGTATACTAAGAAGATCCAGAGATGGTAACAGTTTTTTTTAAGAGGAGATAGGCCTAGTTTAGAAGAATGGACTTTATGAAATTTAGTAATATGGCGACAGCCTCGGTGGTCTAGTGGATTACCACACTGCCGTACTTGTGATGGTCCAAGGTTTGATTCCTCGCACGGCATGAACATTTATATTCATGAGTATGATTATTGTCTCAGTATGAGTATGTAAGATATGAGTTTCGGTCTGGGTATATTCTATGTATGATTTACAAAGAAAAAAGATATGTTTTTCTATCAGTTATCTAGTACTTATAACACAAGATTTAGCCAGCTTAACTTGGACATAGATAGCGCTGTGTGTATTGTCCTGAAATACTTATAGTGAGAAAATAGAAAAATGTAATAGAAATGACCTAATTGGAAAAAAACATATTTTCAAAAATGTACTGTATGGCAAGCAAACAATAATTTTCATGTAATTAAAATCTCAGCTTAGCCCAAACTCAGCACTCACCACAAGACTAGCCACAACAAATAAACTGTACAATAATTGGTTAAGAAAACATAAGGTTGTAAAATCAGGATTTTTTAAATTCCTAATTTTACTACAGTTCTAGTTTTCAATTATTTCTATAGAAATAGAAATAGAAATAGAAATAATCTTTATTCAAATAAACTCATTACAAGCACTTTTGAATAGTCATATTTTGATTCTACCACTCATTCGGAATGCAGATTCATCACAAGAAGAATGAGCAAGAAACTTGTGTGTTGCTCTTTTTGATAGATGTTTTTTTTTATATAAATAATTACAGTGTAACAAGTAAGAGGCATGCGACAATCAACATAGAAATCGCTACGCACTCATTATTAGTGTAATCAGATAATATTGTCAGTGCTATGTATTTAAAATTTTTCTACAAAAACATTATTATCGTTAACGAATTCTTCAATTTTATAGTAAGCTTTTTTGCAAAGGAAGTGTTTTATTTGACATTTAAATCTTTTTTCTGGCAGATTTATAACAGACTCTGGTATTTTATTGTAAAACCTTACGCAATTGCCATAAAACGAATTACTAACTTTAGCCAAACGACATTTAGGTAAAATCAGTTTGTTATTGTTACGTAAGCTTTTATTAGTGCAATCACTAACTCTTTTGAAACTGTCTATATTCTTCCTGGCATACATGATGTTTTCATAAATATATTGAGAAGCAACGGTGAGGATATTTGATTCCTTAAAGCACTCTCGCAAAGACTCCCTGGAACCCATGCTATAAATGGAGCGAATGGCCCTCTTTTGTAAAATAAATATTGTATTTATATCAGCTGCTTTGCCCCATAACAAAATACCATACGACATAATGCTATGGAAATAACTAAAGTACACAAGTTTAGCTGTTGCCACGTCTGTTAATTGTCTAATTCTTCTTACCGCATAAGCGGCAGAACTAAGTCGACTCGCTAATTTAGTAATATGGGCACCCCATTGCAACTTGGAATCTAATGTGATACCTAGAAATACAGTATCATCCACAAAATTAATAGGTTTATTGTCCAACATGATTTTTGAATCTACCGGTCTTACATTGGGGAGAGTAAATTTGATACATTTAGTTTTATTTGCATTTAGTAACATATTATTAGCCGTAAACCATTTTAAAACATAAGAAAGAGCACCGTTTACTTCGTCCAAATCATCAATATGTCGATTGACTTTGAATACTAATGAAGTATCATCAGCAAACAGAACTATGTCAGCTATCTTTTCTACCATATAAGGAAGATCATTTATGTAAACTAAAAATAAGAAAGGACCTAAAATAGAGCCCTGAGGAACACCCATTTTAATACTAGTTCCTTCAGACTTTACACCATTTATTTCGACAACTTGCATTCTATTATTTAGATAGGATTTCATCATGCTTTGTGCTTCATATCTAATACCGTAATGTTCAAGTTTGAGCAAAAGTGTTTCATGTTCAACGCAATCAAATGCTTTTGAAAGATCGCAAAATACACCGACTGCATCCTGAGACCTCTCCCAAGAATCAAATATATATTTAATGAGAGCTACACCGGCATCAGTAGTTGATTTACCGGCCGTGAAACCAAATTGTCGACTGTGAAGCAGTTTATTTACTTTAAAGTGTTGTAGCATTTGATTGAGCATAATTTTTTCAAACACTTTACTCAATACTGGTAAGATAGATATAGGCCTATAATTACCTACCACAGTTTTTTCTCCTGACTTAAAGAGTGGAGTTATTTTGCTATGTTTCATTAAATTGGGAAAAACACCGTCAGAAATACATTTATTGAAAATAATTACTAAATATGGAGCAATAACATCTATAGCGGTGTTAATAACTTTAACAGACATGCCCCAATGGTCTTCAGTATTTTTTAAATTTAATTGTTTAAATGTTTTAGTAATTGTAGCAATGTCAATAAATGTAAATTTAAATGTAACCGGACAAGAAACAACATTATCAATAAGGAATGATTTAGCTGTACCAGGAGAAGAGTCCAAAGAGGAAGTAATGTCAGTTGGAATATTAGCGAAAAAATTTTCAAAAATATTGACAATTTCTTTTGTGGACGTTACTAGTTTATCATTATAATTTAGCGTAAAATCGTTATATGGACTTTTAACTTTGCCAGTTTCTTTGTTAATAATATTCCACACTGTCCTTATCTTATCCTTGGACTCTTTAATTTTTTTATTTAGATAATTAGACTTTGCTACATTACATACCTTTTTAAAAGTTTTTGAGTATCTTTTTACATAATTTACGAATGTACTATCGAAACGGTATTTTTTTTGAGCATATAAATCAAATAATATATTTCTACTTTTAAGAATTCCCTTTGTAGCCCATTCTGAAAATTTTGTTTTGTTAATAATACTGATAGTTTTTTTGTTAAAAGCCTTATTATATTCGTTAGAAACAATATTGAAGAAATCTGTATAAAGTTTGTTAGGTTCATTAGATGGAAGATAAAAATCTAATTTACTACGAACTGATATTTTAAATTTATTTATCTTATAACTAGTCAAGTCTCTTTTTAATAAATTAATTTTCCCAATTTTGTTTAAGTGATTTGGAAAAATAACTATTTGACCACAGTGATCAGAAGGAAGGTTGTTTATTATTATTTTATCTAAATACTCACTGTTGCTAAATATGTTATCCAAGCAAGTAGCAGACGTGGCAGTGATACGAGTGGGTTCGTGGAAGACATTACTCAAGTCAAAGGATTGAAATAAACTCATTAATTTAGTTTTTGTGGTATTATGTGATAAAATGTCAACATTGAAATCACCACACACTATAATTTTTTTGTTAATATTAAATACTCTTTTTAAAATATCCTCCATTACCTCTTCAAATAAATTATAATCACTATTTGGAGGTCTATAAACACATATAACTATATAATTGTCTAGTTCCACACAGGAAATTTCAATACAACATTCAACAGAAAGATTGCCAATATCACTACGTTCTTTTACTTTTATATTATTTTTCACCAATATCATAGAACCTCCTCTATTTACTATTTTTCTATTAAAGCAGCTGACAATATTATAATTGTTTAAGCTGAACATCATATTGCTCACTTTGAGCCAATGTTCAGTTAAACATAGAACATCTATATTATTTTTTTCTAAAAACAATTGAATAATTAATTCACAGCCGAGAAAACTTTGTATGTTCTGGTGAACAATTTTCAATTCTGATAGCTTTCCCTTTGTCTTTTTCAGCAGTTTAAATCTGCAGTCATATTTAAATTTTTGTAAATAAAAGGATTCTTACTAGAATCAATATTTATGTCAATATTTTCAGTATGTTTAGTATTAACATTAGTACAAGTACTACTAATTGGATTAATGCAACCCATTATATTACTTATAATGGGGTCATTTATATTATAAGCTAGTAAACTAGCTATATTTCTTATTTGTTTTTTAGGCAGATAAAATCTATCTCCAGTCATACAAAAGTTTGTAACAAATTTGTTACTATCAAAAAATAAAAAGTCATTATGACGACATGTCATATTATAAATTAAATTATTAATATAATATATGAACTTATTTTGTTCAATGGTCAGAGAACGACAGTAAGGAAATGCACATAATATTATTTTACCTATGCCCAGCTCAGCAATATTAAGCAAAGAGTTTACAAGTTTAATTACATGACTTTTTTTTACATATAAACAGTTGCCTAAAGCAATGACTAATGTGGTTAACTTATCATACCTACCATTAACCACCTTATTTAAAATATTAGGCAATGAAGCACCAGGAAGACAATTATTTATGACATGTTGATATAGACTTTCTGATAATGAACGGCCCAGACCCTTACCATATTCATCTGAATAAATAATTGTCCTTCGTACTGGTGCAACATTACAATTATCAGTTTTTAAAGACAAGTTAGAATTGAGTAAACTAGAACAAGGAGTGATTGACTCAGTCAAAACCGATGTGATTGACTTATTGTTATTTCCATTAGGGCTATACTGACAAGATTTAGGAGATTCAGGTGTCTCACAACAACATTTCTCTGTCAATGAGGTAAACCGCTCCATGTTGTAATTTCCCAACTCTATTAATTTATCCAGCGATTTACTATAATTATTAATTTCAAGTTGAGCACACTCATATTTTTTTGTTAAATTAGATAATGAAGATTCTAACTCTTGAATTTTACTCTTTAATTTATTTTGTTCTAAATCCTTATCATGTAAATTTGTTTTACAATTTTGAAGTTCTTGTAACAGGTCTAATTTTTGTCTTCTAATATTTATAGATTTTAAACATTTAGTATGAGTTCTCACTAACTTTTCTGACTTTTTAATAAATTTGTTTATTTTTATATATTTTTTTAATTTATTGACACTATTAAATTTACTAATACAACTATTTGAGCTGGGTGTATTAGTTAAATCTATGGTCACCAACGGCTGAGTAGACTTTTGATCACAAGTGACATTTACCAATTCTGTATACAGATCTAAGGTGTTATTATAGCTACTCACCCGTTTGTGTTCCAACATAGATTCACTATGTGCTTGTGCTTCCTCAAGGTGTCTCTCGAGGTGAGTGATACGCTGTAAATTTGACTCATATGTGTCCCTGCAGTGATCATATTCATTAACAAGTTCCTGAAGTCTATCCCTGTCAACGCGTAGGTCCTCACAGAACACATTAATGTCTACAAGTTCCCCCTTCAGGGCCACATATTTGTCAAATAGAGATTTCATCTCTATTTCACTATCATCCCGTTCCTGTAACAACACTTTATTCAAGTCTTGGGTTTTCTTTAATTCAACGAGTGCCACCTTAAGTTTAGCATCAAGATCACAGGCTCTTCGGGACATCATTATTAAATATGCTGAGTAATTAATTTAAATATAAAGGAACTTAATGGAATTTAGAATGTGTGCTATTTCCTTACAATTTATTTATTTATAAATATATAATACCTATGTAATATGTAATATGTAAGTAATTTTAGTAAATTTGTTAATTATAAATAACAATACTAAATATTATTACTTGTAAGAATGGGTTTCTTGGGGTATTACACAAGCTCAAATAATAGAATTAAAAACAACCAATTCTAGAAGATTCAGTATTGTTATTGAAATATATATAAATAACTATTTAAATTAGTGAAAGTTTCACTCTCTTGTTGTGTATTTTAATGTAAGAATTAATTATATTTCAGTTAGTACTTACAATATTTGGTTAGTGGGTAATTATTTTTTTTCCTCGACGCACAACTTGAATTCACTTTTAAAATTACCACAATATTAACATGTAACACAAAATAAGTAATAATAAAGGAATGTTATAATAATTTAAATTGAATTACGCGATAACATGTACAAGATTGATGTAAATATAAGTTTATTACGAACTTTGACAGTTGACCGGTAAGAAATATTTATGTGTCGATTTTTGTACACAAATACTATATAAAAATGAACACAAACAACAATCGATACTTTTTATAGCTTAAACTCACTAATTATATCAATTACACTAAAAAAATTGAGTAATAAATTAGATAAAAGTATTTAATTATTAGGGCCAGCTGACAAAGACAGTTATCGGTAATGTTGCCAGTCGAGGAAAAAAAAAACAAAAAAAAAAAAAAAAAAAAAAAAAAAAAAAAAAAAACTTAAACAAAACTTAAAAAAAAGAAAAAAAAAAAAAAAACTATCTTGTCGCATTGATATTACAAGGCAGGAAATTATAAAATAATTTCTTAATGATAAACAAATAAAAAGTTAATACTATTTTAAATAAAATAATATTAAAACAGAATGATTGAAATTTAAAATAAAATAAGTGTAAGTTTGTTAATAATGAATTTTAGTAATATATTTTTAGTAATATATCAATTTAAATTTATGATATTGTATGCCTAAATTTGGGTATCTGTTCTTCTTTTACTTAGTACTAATATCTACGACTATATTTATATTTGGCTGACCCGGCAAACATTGTTATGCCATATAAATTAAAATCGCTATTAAAAATAGGGGTTGATGCTAGAAGGGTGAAAATTTAGGGTTGTATATATTTTTCAATCCTATATAAAAATAAAATATTATGTCGAAAAAATTAAACATATATATTTAGGGGTGGATATCCCTTACTACTTAGGGGTATGAAAAATAGATAGTAGCCGATTCACAGACCTACTGATTACGCATATAAAATTTCATAAAAATCGATCAAGCCGTTTGGGAGGAGTATTGTAACTAACATTGTGATACGAGAATTTTATATATAAGATGTATGTATATGAACAGAGAAACAATAAATAAATTATAATTCTTACATTATAGAAGCATCTGGTTTCTATTCCATTTCTAATCCATTACAGTTTCCACTTTTCAATATTTTCAGTCTGAAAATTAATTTCAGAATCTTCGTTATGGTAAATCGGTCAATTTAAGTGACTAGGTAAATTATTGCAATTATTGCAGTTTTCAACCGTTCTCTAAGTTACCTATGAGTATTTTTACTGTCTATACAAATATATCAATCGAAGCTTCTGTTTGTAATTTCAATTAAAATAAAATGATACGGATAGTTTAAGACAATTTTTTTTTTTTTATCATGTTATCAAATTTTATAAATTTATTTATCGGACCCTTAAGATTTGTTATTAAAGATACTTACAACCCTAAATGACTTATAAGCCCTTTAAGCCCTTTACCATCAGTCCCTATTTTTTAATAGCGATATCTATTTATATGGCAGGTAGCTGGAATTTAAAAGATTTAAATAGTGGAAAATTATTGAAGCACTATTTTGAATTGGTTATTTCGGTTTTTTATGAATATTTCTACCAGCTAGTAAATTATAAGAGTCAGCCATAAAAATATCTCAAAATTTTCTATAAGAATTCATAGTAGTTTGTCATTCCTCAAAAGTTTACTCATGTATATGTAACTTTACTTTGGAATTTCTACTTTGCCGCGGTTCCAGTTTATTAGTTTGAAGATATAACAAAACTGTAGGTTGAATCTAGTTGCATGCACTGCAACTTGTGACTTCATTATTGCAGAACTTCAGTTCCACTTACCAAGTTTAAACGAAAAGAAACAATCGAATACCAACTTTACTACCTCAAGATAAGGTTCTCTGAAAGTATATTGTTAGTTTTGTAAGTCGTTCAGCTTCTTAGAAGGCATTATGTTTCCTGTCATTGAAAATTCGCCTTTAAATTCAAGTTATAAAGGTTAGCATACGAATGAATTGTTTTAAACAGTGTAGAAGTCACGATAGATATAGTTCAAACGGCTGCACGTTTCGTAATACACAGATGTAAAGAAACTGGAATGGACATAATAATCATATTACCAAGTAAGAGAAGAAATAATTGGAACTAATTAATTAATTTTAAATTTATTTTTAAAATAATAATAATCACTATGACTCTAAGTTCTAATATACTATGTTCGCTGTGCCCGTGGTTTCACCCGTGGTAAATTTCAATAAAAAATAAAGCCTATATGTTATTCTGATGCATAAATTATATTACTATAAAGTTTCATAAAAATCCGTTCAGAAGTTTTTGCATGAATGAGTAACAAATATCCACACTCACAAACTTTCATGATTATAATATTATTAAGATTATACTTAATCTGCAATATTGTAACGATGTAGGTATAAGTTCGTCCGAAAAGAGATAGAGGCAAATTTTTTGCCTTTTCTTCGTAGCTGAACTGGTCAGAATTTTAAATATACATGCGAAGTTGGGGCGGGTAGCTAGTATATATATATATACATCTTTAAATTATATTATTCAATTCAAGAGGAAAGTTTATACGTATTCATGTACATCTTATATATAAAATTCTCGTGTCACAGTTTTCGTTCCCATACTCCTCCGAAATGGCTTGACCGATTCTCATGAAATTTTGTGAGAGTAAGTAGGTCTGAGAATCGGCTAATATCTATTTTCCATCCTCCTAAATGTTAGGGGTAGTCCATCCCTAATTTTTTTTTAATTTTTTAAACAAAATTTTTAGTTTCTATTTTTTTTATGATACAACATACAAAAATACATACCTATCCTAAAATTTCACTCTTCTATCATCAACCCCTATTTTTTTATAGCGTTATTAATTTATATGGCAAAACAACGTTGCTAGTTGTTATTATAAATTGCTTGGAAAAAATGTGACATATCCAGTGAATAGTTAGGTCCGTGGATGGCCAGCATCATGCTTTCAGCAATGAAGTGGGTCAGATCTTTGGGGCTTGTTCTCTTAATTCCAATCGATATGGCCAATGTACAGTAGACAACATTGTAAACGCTTTTCGGGAAATTTGATGTGGTAATTTCAACTTTGTGAAGAAGGCAATAAAATTTAATATGTGTTAATTTTTTAAGTAATGTAGTAATGGAATGTAAAATAAGGTACTAGCTATGTATACAAAAGGCAGACTTGCTATTCTGTAATTTTATTGCCTCATCCTCACTGTTTAAACCATATATACAAAAAGCAGACTTTAACAAAAACTTTATTTATAAAAAATGTTATTTATACAAAAAGCAGACCCTGCAATTTTATTGCCTTATCCTTACTGTTTAAACCTTATATACAAAAGGCAGATTTGTTGACTACCCAGTAATGTGATTGCCATATCCTCACTTTTTAAACTGTATATACAAAACATAGATTTGCTGACTACCCTGTAATTTTATTGCCTTATCCTCACTGTTTAAACTATATCTACAAAAGGCAGACTTACTGACTATTCTGTAATGTCTAATAATATGCCTTATTCTCACTATTTTTTTATTTTTTTTTATTAAATTTATTTGTTTCTCTAATGTTTTTATTATCACATTTTTTCCTTTTTTTTGGATTATAAATATATTATGTAGTACTTCAGCCGCGATTTGATACGGCCAAAGTTTTAATTGCATAATCTGTTCCTCTGGTTCCTCTGCAAAATTATCGAAATAAATACATATATATTATATTATAATATAGTTATGTCCATACGTAAATGAATAAATATATATTTATTTTTAATTCAAATCTAATAATGTTGTGATTTTGCAAATTATTATGTTTTGTTGATCTTTTTGAGGTTATTTACAATATGTTTAGCGAATAAATTATACGAATTCAGAGCTTCTGACTTTTTTATGAGATCGTTGAGATCATAGGGACCGCTGGTACCAAATATTCGGAACGTTTGTTCGTGATCGTGTCGAGCTTTGCTGAAAATGGGACATTCGCTAAACTGATGCTCAAATGTTTGGTCACTGAATCCGTCACAGGGGCAATTCGCATTGTCTACGATGTGGAAATTTGTCACGATGTGCTAATTACTATATATAAAATTGATTGTAATGTTTCAGATGTGAATAAAGACATCATCTATCTAGATAGATAGACAACATCAAAAAGAAAAAGTCGTAATAGATAGATATCAATTACCACTTTCTCTTTGCCTCCTGTATCGAACTTTAAACTTGTCATCTCTATTAATAATATGGGATGTTTTAAAGATATTCTGCTCAGAATTGATAATTCATACCTTTATAAGTCGATACCTCAGGGCAGTAAAGCAGGTCAGTGTAGATATTATTGTGCCCTTGAGGAAATGTGGCCTAACTTAGTCCAAATTGATAACAAAACCTTTTCATACACCTTACCGCAAATTTGTTCTTAATGCCCCAACTTACCCCTGAGAGAGTTCTATTGACCTCGCATCTTAAGTACTAAGCTTATATAACACTAGCTGTACCTGCGGTATGGTCCGCATGGAATTTACCTTCATTTTTCTAAAATAAAAGTAGCCTAAGTTACTTCTTATTACATCAGCTAACTACCAATAGAAGTCCCGTCAAAATCGGTCTAGCCATTTTAGAGATTAGCCGGAACAAACAAACAAAAATTGTAAAAAAATATTTTGGTGTATGTACCGTATTTATATTCATATGCACGTAGTAAAACCGTTTATTTCAATAAAATTACAAACAGACACTCTAATTTTATTTACATATGCAGATTAAAATATATTATGTTACGTAACTATTGATTGAAATTAAAAAATATTTATTCATGTATGACATTTTAAAAAAAAAGCTGATGAAAGTCTTTTTTTACGTTTGTTTGTTTCTGCCCTAAAGCCACTTGTTGTTTGGCGAAAGAAAAGAATCAAGACTCAAGAAAAGAAGATGACCACTTTACATAGACAATTATTTATCTTTTTAAATAATTCTGTAAATTTAAATAGGTGTCTATGCTTTGCTCAATTAAATGAAAATCCCGTCGCTGCAACACCAAGATCGGAGATGATCAAAATAAATGATTTTTAGTTTATATTTTTCGGCTGTAACGATTTGGAGCAAATGAGATATTATATAATATAAGATTTTTTTTGGCAGGCAGTTAATGTTGATATAAAGAGATAAATATATCGGTCCCATGAACAATCTATGTCTATACGTTAAAATCATTAAGTGATACATTCCCAGTGAATTTGTCATGTTGTAACTGATCTGACTTCATGTTCATCCGTACTATATTTATAATATTAGTTTGGATGCAAAATTCCATTATCATCCTTTAAAAAAAAATAAGGAGTAACTGACACATTTTTTATTTTCAGAAAAAATCTTTTATTTTATAAAAATAAAGTAAAATCTCACGCGGACGAAGTCGGGGTTCAGTAGTCCTTCATATAATTTGATTAAACTTCATACAAGGTAAAAAATAATAGAATTATATACTAATTGTAACGATACGATATTGAACAAGCAATAAATATATATTTGAGAATGTAATACAATTGTACCATTTCTTCTCATTTGGATCTATATATATGATATAGGGAAAAAAATTGTAATATAAGAAACCCTATCGGGCATGCGATCATAATAAATTTAAAATTATATTAAAAATTTAAAAAAACAGGTGCCCGCAGACGACTTTGTACAATGTTCACCTTAAAAACGGAAAAAATCGACAAATTACGATTTATTTCAATGCTCAATAATCCATTCCGTGAAACGCCGCCGTTTGTAGCACCTGCACAACTGATCTGCAAAGTAATATAAGATCTTATACTTGAAATTAATAGAAATTTCCCCGTAAACGACTTCCTTCGCTTTATCCCTCAAAATTCCAGACACTTTTAATGGCTGCCCTAATAGGAGCTATTATAACTTTATCCTGCACTAATTACTGTTAGCAACTCCAACGGCGATTGTATTGTTTTTGTAACTATAACACTTATTGACATCAGTGGTGTGGCTGTTTAGCACGCTGCTTTACTTTCATTTTGTTGTCGGTTCGATATTCGTATAAAACAAAACTATAAATATTGGTATTTATTTGTCAAGAAGGGTTTTATTAGTGAGTGAAAATAAAAAAAAAATAGTTCTCTTGGTGGTTATAATACAATTTTATAAAAAATGAATTGTTTTCTATGTATTTAACAACGTGTAGGAAGAATTGAAGAAATCACGTATCACAGGCTTAGTTATGTATATATTTATAAAGACTAAATTTAGAAAATAGATTTAAGTACAATACAGTTGCTAGTATTTATAGTACCAGCTACGTGTCTGTTAATTTTTAAACTAGATGGCGGTAAGATTTAAGTATTATTTATATTTGTTATTGGTGTTTAATCGTCTGTTGTAAATTTTGTTTACATAGTTGTCGCTAGATGGCGCTGTTCAATTTCTACAACGCGATATTATTTCGTTTTGTAGTTACTGACGAGTTGTAAGATTTATTATTGGTTAGAGGCTTTTGATCTGTTTACTTTGTATCTGTACATATTGTTTTTTATTATTGTGGTAATTACGATCCCATTACACTTTTGTCGAAAAGCAAAGTATTTTATTTCTCCTGACTTTGATTGAAGTATTTGAAGTGTACTTGTAAAGCTACGGCGTGTGTACAATTGGTGAAACAGAGGGAAAGTTCTAAAATAATATTCCAATAATTTATTCACTGTCATATGAGCTGACTTAATTTCAGTCAGTTAATTCAGTTAGTTATTTGGGCCAAATTAAATTTATGAAATCCGTAAAGGTAATAAATACACTAAAATATTATTACTGTTTCCTTTCCTTATTCATAAAATAAATCATTTATTTATCAAACACTTGCTTAGTTAATTTCATAATATTAATAAAACATATTACAATCTACATTTTACAAAGTGTATACTACGCCTCGAAATCAAATGAAGTTGTTTTCTACGTTTTGTCTTTAAGCGCAATCCCTTTTTTATTATAAGCATATACAACAGAACGCGTTAAACCTTATTACTCTATTATAATAAGAAAGAAAAAAACATATTGAAAAAAGTGCGCCGTTTCAACCCCGGGCGTATCTGAGAGCGATTGCAGCGCCATTGCCCCATTCGTCCGCAGTCGGAAATACGTCGCGTCGGCTCCGCACGCGCCCGCCCTCCGCCCTACGCCGGTACGGGCAGAAAAAAAAATAACATCGATTTTTGAACGCGTACGTACGGTGCTGTGACTGTGTGACTTGTGTATGTGTGCATGATATAAAAAATAGTGATGTGACAAAAATTTGAATTTGGAATTACTACAAGTAAGTTCTTATTGACAAATATATTAATTTTTTATATGACCATTAAAATATTTTTTGTTATTTTTTAAATATAGAATGAAGTAATATATTTAAGTGTCTCGTATTAGGATCTATTAAATTAATCGGTCATTCTAATTGGGATTGCGTGACTCATAAATAACTGTTATTAAACTTTTAATACGAACAGTAAAGGTATGTTATTACTGTCGTAAAGTATGCGATATGTGTTTTCAATGAACGAATAATGAACATTTACCGGTGAAATTGTTGTGGTCTGAAATTGTATACAATTGTGATTAATTGCCTTGTTATTACTTGACACGTTGTGAAAATTACTCTATAATCTATGACTTTATTTCTATTATTGTAATTCTTCACAATACTGCTATAGTAACTCGATTTGATTTAATGCCAAATAAATTAAAATTAATTTGATATATACATGACAAAGAATAAAAAATATTTTTATTTTATTATTTACGTAAAAGTATGTGACGATTTAAAAAATAAATAAAATTTTAGGTATTAAAATTGAATGGCTTATTAAAAATATCTGCTGAATGTATCGAATAATATATAGATACATATATTCCTGCTATGACCTTTGATATTTATAATATATATGATATTATTTCTTTTTATGAAGTTAGGTAAGGTATCGTCCCGAACATAGTAAAACACATTGAAAATATTCCATAGCATATTACGAGTTAATTATATATTATTATTAACATTATCAATATAAATAAAAAAGGAAAATCCAAGGAATAAATTGCGACTTTAAGCCTTTAGGTATTAAAGTCGCTTTCTCAGTTTTTTTTAACCTTTTTTAATTATGTAGTTTTACAAATCTTACAGCCAAACTATGTCATTAGTCTATAATTAATATTTTTGTAATATTTCGGCAGATATTAAAATACTTAATAATAAAAATAAGAAAAGCTTACAAAAGCACTACAAAAACTTCATTTAGAAGCGGCAAAACTACACATAATACAAATGGATAGGATTTTGTTTTTTGTGCTTTCTCTTGTAGGATTTCGCTTGAAATACTCATGGCTCTATGCTGAAAATTATATTTATAAATTGCTTAAAAAATAGATTTTAAATAAACGCAGATAAATGTTGATCAGGTATGTTTTAATTATAATTATGATCTCAGTTTATACGATGAAATTACGGGAATTACGTGATCTCAGAATCCGCCGATGTCACTTGATATCTGCGTTGCAAAATTTGAACAAATTTTGAGAATCTCTTTCGCAAATACAATAGTCCACTCTCATGTTAACAGTTTTATAATAGAATTGCATATAAAATGTGCTATTATATGAAACTATAAATACATTAGCAAGCAAGGTGGACGAAGGCGACGATCTGGTCAAGATTGCTGGCGTTGGATACGAGCAGCGCAGGACCGATCGTTGGAGATTTTTGGGGAGATCTTTGTTCAGTAGTGAACATCTTCTGGGCTGAAATGATGATGATGATGACACTAGAAGTTTCTCAAGAATGGCTAAACTATAATTTAAAGAATCGTGTATTAGAGAATAAAAATAAATTATTTTATTTTATAAAATTGTCGGCATCGGGAAAATTTTGTGATTTATTTTATTTTAATGTTCATATATTATCTTTTTTTTCTTTTATAAGAAACCGCCGAGGTTCTTTAAAGTGAAAAGTGAAAGTTACTATATGATATACGTATAAACTACTTCACAGTCGATAGTAGTAAAGCGCTTTACATTCTAATGCATTTTAATTCTTGAGGACTAAGATATTAAGTATATATTTCAACGAATTAAGTGTTATTTTGTTGAAGTCCATTTCATTACTTAATGGATTTATATATTTTATCCAATTTCTATTTTATAGTCCTAGTATTGACTGTTCGGCGTAGTTTAGTCGCCAAGCAGTCAACATTAGACTTTCAAGCTATATCCGAGATCTATTCATTGACGATGATTCGAGGTAAAACACAGTCGCAATATGGGTGTAGATTCAGAAACAGTCAGAATTTAATCACTTTACGAACTCTAACTAATTCGTAACGTTACGAACTCCACTGAGTTCGTAACATAACACGTTACGAACTCTACTGAGTTCGTAACGTTTTCAGTAGCAGTGGTCAGGTTTTAGTGCTGAATATGTGTGGCTAATGGCATCGGAATTAAACAAAATAATATAAATCTATTAAGCATTGCATGACTCCGTACTACTATTATCAGATCCACTTATTGCATAAGTTTATTTTCTTTTCTTTTATATTTCTTTTTATTTTATTAATATTAATTCAATCATTTCTAATTCATTTTATATTATGACCATACCATTTGTTTTTATTAATCACTGAATTATATTTCTGTTGCTTTTAGCGATAGGGTAGTAGGGCTGGTTGGATGCGGAGATCTTATTACAGGCGTCCTCGCGTATCTCCCAGGACAATACCTGATAGTCAGTGGTTTACTGCTTGAACGATACATTGAGGTGCTGCCTTTTTCTGTAAGGCTAATGCACATACACCACATTACATACTCTTTGTCTTTACCTATATTATATATTGCTAACTGACCAATACTAGAGCTGGCCAAACAGGCTCCTATTTCTCTGGCATTGAGTCTACTCAACGGTGTAGTTAGTCGCTTTCCAGATCTAGACATATTTACTTGTAATTTGCTGGAGTTTCGTAGGATGACAGTAGATTATTTAGGTAGTATGTTAAATGGAGATTAGGTATTATTGTTATTATTGCTTTTTTTCTCTTCTGTTTTTCTTGTGTAATTAGTGTTTATAATTGTGTGTATTTGTATATTATCTTCCTAAGTGGGCATATTGGGAGACTGTTAAGCTCACTTAGTACGATGTAAATAAATAAATAAATATTGTTGTGTATTTACTTTGATTTTTTTTCTTTAAATTATTGTTCTATAACGTAAGTAAATGTATTGTCTACTGTGGAAGTTCATTAAAAAGATGGCTTGCTTTGCTAATTACTGATGTCAGTTGTAGACAGGACAGAGGCACCCACGCAATCAACTTTGTCCAAAGTATCTCTCCGACATAAATATAATTATTTATACGTCAACATGAATGTTATCAATACAGAATGGTATTATACAATGTCGAAGTTATCCAAGTTGCGTAATCTAATATGAATCCAATAATTCCTTCATAGGGCCCCGATTTACGTGAGTTATCCCGACGGTATCGCTTGATAGAAATTGCTAGAGTCTACTCAGGAATCGATTTGTTACCAGATACGTTTTGCCCTTTGTCCGAATTTTGTTTATATAAATGTAAGTCGACTTTCTGTTTTAATTTAGCTGATAGAAAGAATAGACTGTATGTGTGATATGGCAATAGTTGTTCATGCACGGGAATTTATTTAATGTTAGACATAGACGCCTATGTAAATATATATTGTAAATAAAGTGGCTTTAAAAAAATAATAATAAGAAATTCAATTGAGTCTCTTGCCAGTTCTTCTCAATTGAATCTGTATACTGGACTGGATGGTAGGGAAAAAATTATAATATAAAAATTTTACGTTCATACACGGCTAAAATTTTCCTATAAGAATAAATGATTTTTGAATTTGAATTTGAATTTAATCAACCAATGGATAGAAAATAGTAAATACTTATAATTCAGGTACGAACAGTAATAAGTCAAAAGTGATAATAAAAACGATGACAATTCTAAAAACTGTAAAGAAAATACATTCAAATTTTGTAAAAAATTAAATGTATTAAAATGTACAAATATCTATGTATGATAATGGAATAGTGCATTTGCTAACAATACAGAAGGGACATCAATAAAGGATGATAGAATGACCATGAAGTAAGGATAGTTAGCTGATGGCATGACATGCTAGCAATGGCAAATCACATGTACCCATTGCTAAGAATACCTTAATTATTATACCAAACAATTGCTAAGAGAAGCTTGTGTCAGAGAAAGATATAATTTATAACAAATCACCAGGTACCAGAACCAATGTTTATATAATATAAATGATAATAATAAAGACCTTCATGCTGAAATTTTATAATTCTTTTTAAATAAAACATATAAATTGACAATAGATATCTAATTTCAATATGCATTGGCTTCCTAAAGAGATGGCGCATTATAGAAACCAATGGAAGTCATTAGTTTCTATCATGCGCCATTCTTCTCCATTTCATTAACTGCCTATCCCTCTTTCTCTTTCCGTCTTTAGGATACCATTCTGTTATTCTTCTACTCCATTTTGCTCCAGTGTTATGCGATCATGTGACCAACCCATCGCCAATTCTGCTGGTAAATTTTTTTCAGTATAGTATCAGTCAATTTCATACTGTTCCTAACCATCAATGTTGATACTATCACTGTTCCTAACCAGGTCTAGTCTTCGTACTTCTATCATGCTTATATTAAAACGAATAAACTTAGATGAAGCAGAAACTTTTATCGCGAAAGGAAAACAGTCAATTTCATTTAAATTTCACAGACGTTTTTCAGATGACGTTTCACAGGTTTCGAGTTTATACTTCTCCGAAACGTCTTGAACAATTTTGATGAGATTTTATTTGTATATTCATAAGGTTTGAGAATAGGTTTAGAACTAATTTTTATACCCTTAAGGGTTAAGGGTGGCTCAATTTTTTCGAATTTTTTATAAATTTTATTTTTTTATGTGGCTTTAAATATACATACAACCCTAAATTTTCACCCTCCCCCACCCTTAATTTATATGGTAAAACAACTTTTGCCGGGGCAGCTAGTAGTTATAAAAATATTTCTACAATAACAAAAAGTTAATTTCATAGAGATGAACCTAATAGTTGTACACCATTTATGAACTCCTGGTAACGCATCTGAAAATTTATGTTTGAATTCTAGATATATGAATTTCGAGCTGAGCAAATTTTCATTGTTATATTTGAACATGTTTCATTATAGAATATCGCAATGTTATTCCATATGAATTAGGTTTGTTCTCTTGATATGAATTTGCGAGATTCAGCTTGTTAATATATTCTTGTTGGTATAGTTACATTTTATAATAACTTTCTGTAATTTATATTGTATATGATCTTTACAATATTGTGCTATTTTGCTGTTCGTATTGGAGTTGAAATTATTATTTTATATTAGTAATTAACAGATATTTATAGAGAATGTGCTTGTGTAATAGTGAACTACCCTGACTATAGACATGAAAGGTCGTGAGTTGTAATCAGACTAAAAAATAATTTGGTTCATATTATATTTGTACCTAATTCTCTGGCGATATAAACCACCCCAATTTTGGTTTTATTTTTTATACAAAAAAATTACTTTTTACCTATATATGATGTGATATAAAATACATACACTCCTAAATTTTCAAACAATTCCTATTTTTTAATAACGATTCCAATACATATGTTAAAACAACGTTTTGGATAAGCTAGTATTATTATTCATATTGAATAGGGTGTATTATAACTATTTTATGTTTTATATTTCATAAAATTGAAATTGTCACTACTATCTATTGTTCTTTTTCGGTTTCCCTTCCTGGCCCTAGTTAGTAGTGTTTCTTTATAATATTAACATATACAATATATATATCCTACAACTCCCTGGTTTTTTATTTATTTATGAAATAGAAAGTACATAATGTAATAAAATGAAAGTTCGTTTTTGTAGTTAACTAAACTTTGACTGGACAAAATCCCTAAAGGATTGTGACCGCTGCTATGACCTTTCCTCATGATGCACTGGCTTTGCGCATGACTATATACGTGCTTCTAGACTTTTCTAATATTTTAACTATCTATTTATTTATTGTTAGACTCTATTTCAGTCTATCTTAAACTGACTTTGATGATTATTTGTTTGACTTAAGAGAAAGTAAGAGAAATACATGTGTAGATAATAGATTTTTATAGGCTTTCTTGTATTGATTTTGTTTTATGTACGTTATTTTGTAGTATATTATATACCCATACTTAAAAACCAAAATTTATATTTTTTCACAAAATAAAAATATTCTAATATGTTTAGAGTTTTAGTTTAATATTTTAATGAGTAAAGTGGTGTGCTTTACTTCTAATAGTCACAGGTTCGAATTACGGTAGCACGGTACAAACATTTGTATTTTTATTGTATACTAACTGCACCCGCGACTTCGTCCGCGTGGAATTTAATACTATTTTTCTAAAATAAAAGCCTAGCCTAAGTATTACATTAGCTACCTGCCAAAAAAAATCCCGTTAAAATCGGTTCAGCCGTTTCAGAGATTAGCCGGAACAAACAGAACGACAGACAGACAGACAAAAATTTTAAAAAGTTGTTTTTTAGTGTATGTTCCGTATTTATATTCATATGCATGCAGTAAAAACTGTTCTTTCAATATTACAAACAGACACTCCAATTTTATTTATATGTATCGATGTATAGACGATTGTTTATTAGTATTATTATATATATGAGTTAGTTATTCCCATAGTAGGTTTTGTAGGTGCAAATTGTACTAGATTATTATTATAAACAATTATTATATTTCTCATATATTCATACGTAACTGAAAATCGGTTCTAAATACGCAGTGGCGATCACAAGCCATCTCAATTCCATAGATAAATTGCTAAATTCTAGCGAAGTCTAAATATATCATTTAACATTTACAAATCCTATTACTCAACTAACTGCATGCCAGTTAGTTTCGATTGCTGAATATTGATATGCACGTCATATCTCTAACGATGGCTAACTGGTATTATATTAATTCATCTGTCTATACGTCACCTCTTATACGTTATAGTTGTCTGACTGTATATTTCTCTATTTTCTACCTTCTTTGTTATATTCTATCTACTATTGACTATTTCATTGCCAAACTATTAAGTATGTTATATGAAATATTTGATTTATATACATATTTATATGTATAGTTATAGATTTATATATATAGCTTTACATATGTTACTAGCTGTACCCGCGACTTAGTCCGCGTGGAATTTAACTTTATTTTTCTAAAAAAAGTAGCCTAAGTTACTCCTTATTATATCAGCTACCTGCCAATAAAAGGCCCGTCCAAATCGGTTCAGCCATTTAAGAGACTAGCCGGAACAAACAGACAGACAGACAAAAATTGTAAGAAATGTTATTTGGGTGTATGTACCGTGTTTATATTCATATGTATGTAGTAAAAAACGGTTATTTCAATATTACAAACAGACACTCCAATTTTATTTTTATGTAATTTAATTATATGTATTTATATATAAACATGTTTAAATATACTTTTAGTATATACTTTTTATGACGCGCCTGTGGTTGACTGGTAGAAAATTCCGTAAGGCGTTAAGTGCTCCATATGTACTTTTACCTTAGTATTTTGTGCATTGAAGTTATATAAATAAAATAAATATTCTATACTTACATTGTAATATCTCTACACAATACACACAGCGCCATCTAGTCTCAAGAAAAGCGGAGTTTGTATTATATGTACGTGTTAAAACCCGTTTATTAATATATTAATAATAGGTACTAAATGCGAAAGTTTATAAATATGTATATATTATTGTAAAGTTTCATTAAAATATATTTAGTAGTTTTTGCGTGAAAGAGTAAAAAACATCCATCCATACACACTCACAAACATTTACGTTCATAATATTAGTTAGAAGTAAAATATACCTCTACTATTAGAATGAAGATGCACCTACCTAGTTGAAGATATCTAATGCTGGTGCCGGACCTCTTCTACGCGCCCTTCTCATACCACAATCTAATACAGAATAAATAGAAAATATGATTTATTATTCTATTATTCAACAAAACTTAATTTAAGTGCAGATCAAAAAAACTGTGATGACTATTTATTGAATAGTCTACCACTAATTCGGAGTGCAGTCCACAAGAAGAATGAGCAAGAAACTTATGTATTGCACTTTTAAATAATTGTAAGTTCACATTTTTAAGGCGAAACATGTGAATACAAACTACCAACTAGCACTAATTAATTAGGCTCAAATAAGTCTAAATATATATAACTCAAAGGTGACTGACGTAGTGATCTATCAACGAATAGGCAAACCACCGGACGGATCGGGCTGAAATTTGTCATGCAAGTAGATGTTATGACGTAAGCATCCGCTAAGAAAGGATTTTGATTAATTCTACCCCCAAGAGAATAAAATAGGGGATGAAAATTTATATGCAACTTTGTCAATTTTGAACCGATCGGGCTGAGATTTTGCATGCATAAAGCTACTATGACGTAGGCATCCCCTGAGAAAGGATTTTTATAAATTCCACCCCTAAGGGATAAATTAACGCGAGCGAAGCCGCGGGCAAAAGCTAGTCTATCATAATTTTGTACAACTTCATACATGTAAAGTTGAATATGCATCTGAATGTGCTCAGATACATTGAATAATCTCTTAAAATTTTAATATTAAATAAACTCTTTATTGCAATATCAACATATAGAACTAGCCGAATTATTTATAAAATTGCCCTCAGTGAGTATTACAGTACAATACCAATGCACTCACTAAGGAATAAAACGTATGCAGTACATACATTAATAATAATAATAATGATAACAATAAGATCATAAAAAAAAGAAACAAAATTAAAAATAATAAAAATTAAAGCAGCAACTATACAAATTACAATAATATCAATAATCTAGAAATATACTAATACTATTATCTAATAGATATAATAACATGTAACTATGATTAAATGTACACACGTGGCTGACTGATACGGGCATTCAGCACTCAACTGTCGACAAACTTCTCCGCGCCAAAGACTAACCCAGAAAACAGATACAACACGAGACAGGAATAAAAATGCCTATAATTTTCCACGTGACGCTTTGTACTGAGTAAATCATTAATAACAAGTGTCCCGAGACCAATGGTGGGAACGCCACGCTTATAAGAGCAATCTACGGAATGGCTATATATATTTGGACAATTTATTTCACTGGCTTTATGGAGAGTAATCAATTTGAATATTTCCTTTTTTATCCAAATGAAAATGGAGGCCCGTGGAGAGTGGATGCGATTTAAGTCATTAGTCACATCTGTTGTTATTGAATCTATATTAATATTATAAACGTTATGATGTTTCTGTCTATCTGTTTGAATGCTAATTTTTATATTTGTTTAGGCTAATATTTTATCTAAATAATTAAACGAAGTCGGAGATACAACAGAGTATTAATGCAAAAATGTATCTGTTTACATATATATATATATCTGTAACCTTTTAAGGCCTGAATAATTAAACGAATTGCTTAATTTATAATGTTATTTTATACCGCTACCATTAGCATATGTGAGAACACAATTATTCAGTGCTAAAACCTGACCACCACTAACTCAAGCGGTACGACCGTCTCTATAGATGATCATATTGCGACCATTTGCTGATTATTGCTTTCCTGATGATGGATTTGATATATCATAAAAGTCAGTAATAAACCTACTTGAATTACCTATTTATGATTTTTGATCGTTCATCTCAAAAAGCAAGCCACGTCGCGGTAAACTGCTAGCAATTTAATAAGCGAGTAACAATAAATCTGACCAGATAATGCAACAGTTACTGTAACAATAACCGAAACCACCTCGCTTCCTGAGACACGTTTGTACGTACGGACTTACATCTATTGTGCTTTTGTTTCGTGTACGGAACCATCCATTCTGTCGCTGATTTACTATTCTTATCTGCACAACAACAGGCCGGCGAAAATTGTGGACATTCTCTCTCTCTTCTCTCTGACTATATTAATTTGATAAAGTGAAAGAGATGGAGACAGCGAATGTTGTTATGGGAAATGTGAACTCCGGAATCTGTGCATCGATTTGAGAAATTATTTAATTGAAATTTAAAAGTATTAGAGTAGAAAATCATTTATGCAAATAAACTTTGAATAGTCATAACAATTTTTTTTATCTACCGCCCGTTCGGAAAGCTGTCTCATCACAAGGAGAACGAGCAAGAAACTTGTGTGTTGCTCTTTTAAATAATCCTTGTAAGTTTACATTTACAAGTCGAAACGTCGGAATACAAACTACCAACCAGGACTAATTTTTTTGGTCCAAATGTAAATATACAATAAGATCAAATCAGTCGTAGTGATAAGAGCAGACCGGTCCCTACAAGCAGTACTCGTTCACGAGTATGACGGATGAGCCAGCCATCACTGCGCTCGACCATATTTTAGGGAGCCCAATGACAATGAATGAATGAATGATTATTGGTGTAATTCAAACTCCTTTTATTACATATATATGTTCAGAAGATGTACATATATTTTGTCTAATTTAATAGACATATAATTTAATTATACTGCTATTTCTATTTGATGACCTCGATCATCTAGCGGTTTAGCACACCGACATACTTCCGATTCGTGGGTTCGATTCTTCGCACAGTTTACATATAGTATTTATAAGTATAATTGAATGTACCTATCTGGGTGACTTATGTAATTAAGAAAAAATGTATCTATGTATTTATTTCAGTTTTTTAATAATTTTTAAAAAATATTATCATTTGCAATCCTTCTCTATATCTAAATATATATAACTTAAAGGTGACTGACATAGTGATCTATCAACGCACAGTCCAAACCACTGGACGGATCTGGCTGAAATTTGGCATCCAGGTAGATGTTATGACGTAGGCATTCGCTAAGAAAGGATTTTGTTTAATTCTACCCCCAAAGGCATAAAATAGGGGATGAAAGTTTATATGAAACTTTGTCAATTTTAAACCGATCGGGCTAAGACTTTGCATGCATAAAGCTACTATGACATAGGCATCCTCTAAGAAAGGATTTTGATAAATTCCACCCCTAAGGGGATAAATTAACGCGAGCGAAGCCGCGGGCAAAAGCTAGTAAACTATAAGTATGCGAAATTCCATGCTCCCCCATCTGCACTATTATTGTAAAATGTTGCTACAAAGTTGTTGCATAACATATTAATATAATGATCATTGGAGCGGGCGTATAAAACTAGTTAAAAGAACATTAAACAATATCAAATGTTAAAAAAAATACGTAAAACACTGAACACAAGCTGCAGTGATTGCGTGATGGGCTGTTGACATCGGGTGATTGATTATCATATTGTATTCCACTGTCATTGTCTGCTCGTTTAGAAGTTCGTACAACAAAGGACAATTAGTACGGATGAAGTAATTAATATTATGCTTTATACATTGATGATTTGATATTCAAAGTTAAGTGGGAGAATTTAGTTAGATTTATAAATCAGATCAAATCAAATCTATCAATGATTTGATTTGTTTCAAAATTAAGAATTTTGTGAGTAGATTTTTTAAAGAAAATATATGTAATTTCTTTTTTTTTTATTCTACACTGTTACAATAAAAAGTAAAACACTATATGTAATTGTATAATATAAATAGTTTTGTAAATATTTTTCATTTTCGTTCATAAGGAACATTATTTTTCTGTAAAAAAATATCACAAGAGGTAGGCGGAGATAATTCAAAATAGTAAGTTGAATTCCTCATTAATTTCGGTTTTCTACTTTACTAGTAGAGAAGGATATTCGTGAATTTGCCATTACCTAATTAACGCACTTAATTGCAAAGATATGCCTAATGGTAAACGATAGAGCGATGATTCAGTAAAATACGCTCAGACTTAAAAAAAAGTGTAAAAAAGAGAGTTTAATGCTATATGGCATTCTCTACCAGATAATCTTTAGGTAGAATTAGAAAGCTTTGTAAGGCAGTCATAGCGTAAAACTATGACATTAATACTGTGTTATATAAATAATTAAGCAATGTACATATATAATTAAGTTATATAAATATAATACATATTTAAAATATACACAAAAATATTATACATAATATAAATACATAAATTACACAGAATATTTTGTATAACATTGAAATCTTGTATATTGTTTTAATTAGAATAGAATAGATTTTTTAATGGATTTTGATGAAATACACCATCAGTATAAATTCAATTTATCTATATAGTACATATGTATAACTTTCTCATCACTAAACTCCTAAGTATATAAATTTTGATATTGATGTAGAATCTAAGGCAACAATGACACATTTAAATTTTACTTTAATTTAACAAAATACTTACAGAAGGAATGATATAGTCGATAAAAGTCTGTGTAGACGAAGTCGCATAGAATAGAATAGAAAATCATTTATTCAAATAAACTTACATTGAAGCATATAGTCATTACATTTTTAATCTACCACTCGTTCGGAACGCTGTCTCATCACAAAAGAACTCCTCTTTTAAATATATAACATTTTTAAGTTTAAGTGTGTGATATTGATGTTAGAATCTAAGAGCAGACCAACAATGACACATTTAAATTTTATTTTACTTTAATTTAACAAAATACTTACAATTGAAGGAATGATATATTTTACATAAGAATCGATAAAAGTCTGTGTAGAAAGCAATGAGAAAATTAAATTATAACGTTGTATGCTAATAAACTAGTTATAAACAATCACTAAATAAACAATCAGTACTATAATCCTGAGTGTATGTCTGTCTGTTTGATATCTTTCATTATTTATCTTAAATTTAACGTATAAATACATGGCATCTCGAGGATATAAATAAACATATCTCTTATCTCAAAAAAGCGGACAAACTCGTGAGTAACAACTACATTATATAGTAGCCAAAGGGTTTTGAACATTATTCTTAGTGAAAATAGAGTGTTATTTCTGGTTGAGATAATTTCTGAACAGGTAATCATAAACTCATTAGTGTCTACTCTATAGTTTTTCTGTAACATATACCAACATTTTCCACGTGTACCACACGTGTGTAATAAATATGTTTTTGTGTTGGTCTAATATTAAATGTTTTTATGTATGTTATCCTTTTTTGTTAGGACATTACTATGTACTAGATTCTAACACTCCAGGTTCACTTGCGTAGAAATAATGTCATTTAAATCAAGCATAATAAATAATAACTCAAGATGTTTTACGGCACAATCTAGTCCTATAAAAAACTAGATGTTACTACGACTTAGTTTCTAACATTCCATGTAAACTTGCGTAGAACTAATTCCATTTATATCTAGAGTAAAAAATAATAACAATAACAAATCTGGACGATTCACTCAGCGCCATCTTGTCCCAAACTAAGCAAAGTTTGTATTATGAGTACTAGACAACCGATTGAAAAACTCGAGTATATTTTAACATCCACACTGAAAAATACGATCATACTAATTAATTGCAAAATATTTGCAATGTCTGAATTAGAACCAGCAACCATTGGATGAGCGGCAGTCTGCTAAACCGCTAGGCAACGGTGGCCAACAAATTACAATTATTAAAGGGATATTTAAAATAAAAATATAAGGCCAAAAAAATATTAAATTAAACCATAATGTTGGTCACAATGTGGTTTAATTTATTTTTTTTTTGGCGGAATATATAAAAATAAGTTGGCAAATACGTGAATAATATTCAGAAAGAAATTTCGATTCAAGTTAAAGGGAAAGGGATGAAAAAATATAAAAAATGTATTTTTTATTTTTATTAGTTTTATTGATTTTTTTATTAAAAAGGAATACTGTTAAGCAATAATAAAGTATATTGTAAGATAAACTTCATAAATATGTTTATAATTACTAACTAATCTTGCTAAAATTTCGATATATAGTATGGATATCTTATTATGAATGTGGATGGATGTAAAGGAAGGGGACACCCTAAGAAAAGATGGATAGATTGTGTGAAAGATGATATGAATAAAAGAAGAGTATGTTCAGATATGACGACCGATAGAGAGCAGTGGAAGAGAATGACATACTGCGCCGACCACAAATAATGGGATAAAGGCAAGGCAATGATGATGAGTATGGATATCTTATTAGAATATTATAAACGTAAACGAAAGTTTGTGAGCATGGATGGATAGATGGATGGATTATGGATGGATGGATGGATATTTGTTACTCTTTCACACAAAAACTAGTAGACGGATTTTGATGGAACTTTACAGTAATATAACTCAACTATAATCAGAATAACACAGGCTATAAATGCAGATGAAACCGTAGTCATAGCTATTATTCTATGAATGTTTATAATTGCCCCACACGCTGTAACCTAAGTGGTCTCGGACAGTGCGGTTTCAGAGGAGCTTCCTCCCGCGTACACTTAGATTGTGGAATGAACTACCTGCCGAGGTTTTCTCGAGAGACTACAGCATGGGGTTTTTCAAGAAGGGTATATTAAGGTTTCTTAAGGGTCGGCAACGCGTATGTGACACCCATGGTGTTTCAGGCGTCCATAGGCTACGGTAACCGTTTACCAACAGATGGGCCGTATGCTTGTTTGTTACCTAAGTGGTATAAAAAAAAATTGCTACTTGGAAACATAATATGCTTTCAATTATATTATGTTATATGTCGTAATTAAAATATTGTTACTGTAATTGGATAATTACATATTATTAGTATGATTAAGGAGAAAGCTTGATTGAGTATGTGGGTGGAACATATAATATATAGCTGGATAAGAACTGATATATAATTATATGTATATGTAGTTTTATATACATATATACCTAAATATATTTATTTATTTATTTATTCTTTTGCACACAGAAGTGTATACATGGCGGACTTATTGCCTGATTGCATTCTCTACCAGTCAACCGTCGCGTTGATCAGAGATAGTATAGCGGTGCTATTTTACAAGTATTAAATAGATTAATACAGAAAATATATATATATATAGGTATATATAGATATACATAGATATTAAGCGACTAAGATGGGGCCGCTATTATTTATGATTATGTGTTCTTGTGTTCATGTAGAAACAGCATCAAGAAGATGGACGTGAAGAGAAACCAGTCGTGACTATTTACATATTTATAATATAGAAGTAAATACTTCTATATTATAAATATGTAAATTTTTCTTTCTTCTTTATTTATAAATTCTTAATTAGTATATGTATAAGAAGATTCGGTCTCGCACGATGATAGTAGATTCGCCACAGATATGTATAGCGGTATTGACATCGGTGTCCATAAGAGCGCCCAATAATTACGTACAAGCAAGAAGACGAACCTTGTTCGATGTTCCATAGAGAAGAACAGAGCTGGCCAAACAGGCTCCTATTTCTCTGGCATTGAGTCTACTCAACGGTGTAGTTAGTCGCTTTCCAGATCTAGACATATTTACTTGTAATTTGCTGGAGTTTCGTAGGATGACAGTAGATTATTTATGTAGTATGGAAAATTAAGATTATTATTATTATTATTTTCTTGTGTCAATTAGTCTGTGTATTAGTAACTAGAGTTTTATAAGTGTGTGTATGTATACAATCTTCCTAAGTGGGCATATTGGGAAATTGTAAAGCTAACTTAGTCATCATCATCTGCTTCTTCCTTATCCCATTTATTTGGGGTCGGCGTAATATGTTTTTCGCTTCCATTCATCCCTGTTCGCAGTCATCGCGTTATTTACTTCCTTTCTTACTATATCATCTTTCACACAGTCCATCCATCTCTTTTTTGGCCTTCCTCTGCCCTTATAACCATCAACATCCCTTACAACCAACCATGTAAAGCTAACTTAGTGTGACGTAAATAAATAAATAAATATATAGGCTAAGTAATACAAAGAAACGTGTATAGAAGTATACTTTACGCAGAAACTTTGTACACTTTTTTATGAAAATTATGAGTATTTGGATTTGATATAAAATTTTATACTCAGTGTATTGACTAGGATTTCAGAAAGCTAATAGGTTTTTTTAATAATACTTAATACTTTTTGTTAATAACAACTACATCCATATATTAACATTACATTAAATATATATCCACACTAATATATAGAATAACATCGCTTTTAGAGTAAGCTGACACAACATATGTCATATATAGGCCATATTCCCAATAAATAACGTCTAATTATGTACAGTTATTAGTATGTATTATTTATGTATAGTTATAGTATTAGTTGATAATACATTTCTTTTCTTTCTTTCTTATATACATAGAAAACACACCGATCACTATAAATAATCATATTCATTAATACAAATACCGTGCAAGGAAATAGATCAGATAAATAAATTAATTAATTAACAGTAATAACCTCTTAATATTGAATTTTCATTTAATGTTAGACATAGACACCTATATAAAAATACATTGTAAATAAACGGGCTTTAAAAAAAAAAGTAATTCAATTGAGTTTCTTGTCAGTTCTTCTCAATTGGTTCTATATACCGAAACTGTAGGGAAAAAATAAAATTATAATGTAAAAATTTGACGTTCATAAGCGGCTACAATGTCCTACATGAATAAATGATTTTTTAATTAAATTTTGAATATACAATAGTGACATTCCCGAAAAACCTCCAATTTGCGCCGGAGAAGGCGAGGTTTTCCAGGATGTTTATTTCTCCATATGGAGAAATATCCAGCAGTGCAGCGGAGAGTTCCAAAGATCTGATAATACGCTCAGAATGCCTTTAGAAGTAGCGTGGATGCAACTGAGCTGAGTGAAGCACTAATCTTGCGATTTTTTGTTTATTGATAATAATGGAACGGTGCACCCGCCTACGCTAACGGTTTACGCTGGCGGGGCACCGGTGGAGGATGATAAGATGAGCATGAAGGTAGGTAGAACGGTGCACCTGCCTGCGGTAATGGTTTACGCTGGCGGGGCACCAGTAATGTAAGGTCAGGTCAGTCAGCCCATCGTGACAAAGTCAGCAGGAATTTTCTCCTGGTTTCCAGGCGAACCGCATAGAGGTCAACCTGACATTGCTAGCAATGTACCATACATTGCTAGAAATGGCTTCATTAATCCACATTACTTACCCGAATAATGGCATTAAAACCATCTACACTCGCTTCAGCAAACATACGGCAGCCGTAAAACCTGTATAACCGCCGCAAAGTCATCAGAACTCGGAACAGCTTAATATCTACGTGTAATATAATAAGTGGGGGAGAGAATTTATAAAAAATCACAGAGCGAGGAAAACTCAATTTCTTTAAGTACAACTGAACAGTGGCAACGGCGAGATATTAAATTTCCTTTCAACAGTGAATTTTCCCACCTAAAATATCACGTTCGGATCCACTGTCACTTAAGCACTTTAAATTGTCTTTCCATAAGAAATGGTTCGATGGAGATGAGAGATTTTATGAAAATTATAGTTACCTTTCGATATTGCGCTTACGACTAACCCCGACTTTGCACGGGTACGTATTTGTATAGTAGTGAAATAGTCTAGCGGTTTAACTTTATTTCTGACAGTCGCGGGTTCGATTCCTCGCACGGTGCAAACATGTATTCACGAGTATGATTGTTTGTATCGGTCTGGGTGTTTTCTTTGTATATTATGTATGTATTTACAAAAAAAATATCTAAGTATTTATATCGGTTGTCTAGTACACATAACACAAGCACTGCCTATCGTGGGACTAGATGGCGTTGTGTTAATTGTCCACGGTAATTTATTTGTTTATTTATTCTATATCTTATTTCTATTCGACGCTGTTTCGTTTTGTTGGATTTTTTTTAAGTTTATTAATTGATTTTTAAGGATCATCAACATAAGACACGGCAATGCAATATGTCGTCTTTCTATATATTATTCTATATATCGTATTGATTCTGTCTGTACATATTTTCATATACATCCAAATATCCATCCTAATTATATTCTGCAATAAAGAATAATGTATATTTGTCTTCATGACACAATCTTTCTTGATGTCTTAATTTTATTAAGATTTACTAAGCCGTGTACTAATACTACACTAGCAGACTCCTACCAGATTTGGCTGGGCAAGGAGAGAAACAAGCGTTGAAGGTGAGAGACGTACAAGTCAGCTCCTTTTAACCTACAT
Source organism: Achroia grisella (assembly GCF_030625045.1). NCBI lineage: Eukaryota > Metazoa > Arthropoda > Insecta > Lepidoptera > Pyralidae > Achroia > Achroia grisella. The sequence goes on along the minus strand of NW_026712570.1, from coordinate 2,122,616 downwards.
CCGGCTCACAACTCCCAGGAGTTGCTCGGAGTTTCCCATTCTGCCACACAATGGACCCGGCACCCGCACGTCGAATCTGTGGAATGCGAAGAAGTTCGTCTGGTTTTTTTTATTTAGCATTTAGTTATTCCTGTCTATCCTATTTGTAGAGATGTTATTATGATCTGTAATTAATTTCTCGTATAATACTTTAACGCTACTACTAAAATATTACTAAAGAAATGGACCTGACAGTTCTGCAAATTGCTTTCTAAATGGCTAAATATTCAGTACTCCAAGTCTAGACTAGGTAACAAGTTGTAAAGTCAAAGTGACAAGGGGAAAACGTTAAGTCATAGGCAAGTATGCAATTAACTTTATATACAAAGTAGTTTATATAATTTTGTAACATTTTGCACCTACTTTTGAAGTCCCGACGCAAAAGGAATGATTATCTTTAATCTTTTATAAGGTAGAGGGTTTATTTGACGGATTCGGCGATCTATCGGTTTAGAACACCGCTTTACTTCCAATGGTTGCGAGTTCGAATCGTCGCTTGGTACAAACGGTTGTGTTCATGTTTTTATCTGGGTGTATATTATGTATGTATTTACAAAAAAAATCTAAGTATTTTGTTGTTTAATACCCATAAATCAAATCAAATCAAATCAAAATTCATTTATTCATGTAGGACATTTTAGCCGCTTATAAACGTTAAGTTCTTTGTATTAATATTTTTTACCTACCGTCCAATTTAGTATACATATTGAATTGATAAGAACTGACAAGAAATTCAACTGAATTATTTTTTCATGACAATAGCTCTGGTTAGCTTGGGACTAGAATGCGTTATGTGAGTGAGTAGTACAGAATATATGATAATAATAAAATATATTTTTTTCCCCATTATTTATTTATTTAAACTATTTATTGCACCAGACAAAGAAAACACATAAAATGATATACTACATAAACTGATACAAAAGGCAGTCTTATTGCTAAGCAATCTCTTCCAGGCTACCAGTAGAGAAAGTAACATTAAGATAAGATCATAATCTTAATATCTTTAACAATAATCTACAGTTAGTATCTAAATATCTATCTATAGTATAGCTAGCTGCTTCATTTGAGAACTGCCAAAATGCTCAACTAGTAATTTATTTTAATTGTTTTAAAAAAACTGAAGGCAAAATAAATTGAGCCGGTTATTTTAAATGTTTCATTGTTGGCGAATTTAAACGCCAATGTACGTAAGCTCCGTTTAACTGAGTATTTAGTTGGAATTGTGCCCAATGACGGGTTTCGGTCGTTGCGTTTCATCCACGTTTACTATCAAATTACAATTCTAAAATTCAGTGTTCTGCGAGCTCTTATTCATTTCCAGTGATACTGATAGCTTGATCTACTTGGTATTTTATTTAATACTAGCACTATTTGCCAGTAGTGGCTTCGCGCGAGTGGATTTTATTATTATTTTGGGATAGAAGCAGAAGAAGAGTAAATATTAATAAATAAAGGTTACTTTGTTACTCAAGGGTAATGTTGAAATATTCTAATGAAGTATTTTTTTCTAAATTTTCGTTATAAACTCAAAAAAATACAAATCTTTCCCCCTTACTTGCGTCTGGGATTTTGTACACGTATAACTTTGTATTGTTTAAAATTGGATATGAATTGTAATATTAAAACTTGTTCTCGTACATCTCCCATGGACAGACACCGATCAATTACTTTTTTATTATATGTAACTGTACAGATTTATGTGAAATTACTCGGAAACTTCTACAAATAGTTATTATTTATTAAAATTGAAATTGATTGCCAGGTTAGACCAGTTAGAGAATAAAAATGGGTAACAATATAGTAAACAGTTTCCATTTTTGACGGTAGATGGCGTTAGTAAACATTTTAAAAGGCGCTATTAAGACGTTTTGTAATTTTATATGTTCGATCGAAACGTTTATATCTTTGTTCTGTTCTTATTCATTATTTCAGTTCTATTTAGTTAGAATAAAACTGAATAAAAGTTCTATTCACTTTTATTCAGTTTTATTCAATTTTATTCAGTTCTATTCAGTTTTTAATATAATACACCAAGACACTAACTACCAATACCAATATTCTATTTTAGTTATTGAAATCACCTGTACCAATATTGTGTTTTATTTATCGAATCAATCAGTAGCACAGCCTCGATCTCGTGTTGTGAACACGTATCTGTTTAGATATTAAAATATTCTATTATTCAAACTTGTATAGAGACTTCGTAATACCTACAGCATAATTTATTCAGAATAATAATAAGTATTGATTATTAATCAAAACATCCTCTTATATAAAGTGACCTATATATATATATATATATGACGGTACCTCGCTGTAAATTTATTCGCTGAACTCCTGTGCATTAGCAGGGTATTACATTATGAAGTATATTGGATCAAAGCTACGTCAATTTGTCAATTTATGAAGCTATTGATTCACTTTGAAAAAGATTCCTAAGCCTTTACATGCGGCATCTCATCAAATTGTGGAACACTTCCTATACACGAGTTTCCGACCGCCGATAATTCCAAGGATTTTAAATGAAGCGTGAAAATACGCCCAGAGCTAAATATATGAAGGCTAACAGGGTGACCGTCGTAGCCTAGTTTACAATCTCGTTTAATCTTCCTGGTCATGAGTTTAAGTCTGTTTGATGCAAAAAAATATTGTCATATTTCAATTTGAGTAGTTTAATATTTTTCAAAATATCTTTCTTTCCGATTAATATTTTGATATTTAATAGTTATTCTGTTTTATTTATATTATTAACCGGATCTTATCACGAATACTTCTCTCGACATCTATGTATATATATCTAGGTTGGAGTAGCCATTTTGAGCTTAAATAAATTAGTGCTGGTTGGTAGTTTGTATTCACAACTTTCGACTTGTAAAATGTGAACTTACAAGGATTGTTTAAAAGAGTAACACACAAGTTTCTTGCTTATTCTTCTTGTTATGAGACAGCTTTACGAATAAGCGGTAGATTTAAAAAAATGTTGACTATTCAAAAGTGCGTAAATTAAGTTTATTTTAATAAATGATTTCTATTCTATTCTATTCTATTCATAGTCAGTCAATTATTCAGCTATTCTAGGCGCTCAAATTATGATATAAAAAAAAAAAGATGAATGCAACAGATCAGAAAACATTAAAATGGGTCCTTACGAGTACGTTATTAAGTTCTAAATGTAATCATTATCTGCTTCTTCCTTATCCCATTTATTCGTAGTCGGCGTAATATGTTTTTCTCTTCCATTCATCTCTGTTCGCAGTCATCCCGTTATTTACTCCCTTTCTCACCATATCATCTTTCACACAGTCCATCCATCTCTTTTTCGGTCTTCCTCTACCCTTATAACCATCCACATTCATATGTAACACCGTCCTTAGGATATGATCTTCATTCTTACGCATTACATGCCCATACCACGATAGACGATTACTAAATGTAACTAACTAAATGTAACTATCTAGATGTAACTAACGCTGATAATTATTTAAAAGAGCGACACGCAAGATTCTTGCTCGTTCTATTTGTGATGAGACAGCTATCCGAATAAGGGATGATTAATAAAATTAGTATGACTATTTAAAAGTACTTAAAATTATGTTTATTTGAATAAAGAATTTTATGTTCTATTTTATATTCTATCACTTTTTAATCTATACATATAAATAAAATTGAAGTGTCTGTTTGTAATATTGAAATAACCGTTTTTTACTACATGCATATGAATATAAATATGTATGTAATAAGTTGGTAATATTTTAAAATTAATTGGTAAAATTGTAAAAAATGTTATTTTGGTATATGTAAATATACCAAAATAACATCTTTTACAATTTTTGTCTGTCTGTCTATCTGTCTGATTGTTCCGGCGAATCATTGAAATGGTTGGACCAATTTTGACTAGACTTTTCTTGGCAGGTAGATGATGTAAAAAGGAGTAACTTAGGTTACTTTTATTTTAGAAAAATAAAGTTAAATTCCACGCGGACGAAGTCGCAGGAACAGCTAGTGATTAATGAAAATTGCGAACGGAAAGTGTTTTACGTGTATTCGGTAATGCGGTGAGTGCCATCTACCCGCTGCTCTTCAGTGATCTCTTTCATACACATACATACATATACACGAGCTGACCCACCGGCGCCCCCGGGCGCCCCTCCGATCGATCCCCCGTCCAATTCAAACGGAGATCGAAATTACGTCGGCCTGAGCCGAGGTTCGAACCCCTAGTGGTGCCCTCAGACTAAAGTCGTATCCGTCGGGCAGGAGTTGGCCTTCAGCCGCTCCATAAGTCCTTCCGCGGGTTTGGAGTGCCATCTGCTCTCGCCCCATAACGTCCGGTGAAGCTGTAAAGGCCAGCTACGTCCAACAGCATTAGAGTAGTCTGAAAAAAAAACACGAGCTGAGTTTCTTGTCAGTTGTTCTCATCTCGAAATCATTCCGAACTGACGGTAGATTTGACATATCATAAGAGTCTGTAATAGACCTACATGAATAAAGATATTTTGAATTTGAATTTGAAATATATACTAAGTGTTGCGGTCACGACGTCGACAGTTGATAATACCTCTGACTATACCAATTGGAATAACTGTCGTGGCATTATATTAATTAAACGGCCTCGGTAGTCTAGCGGTTCAGCACACCGCTTTACTTCTGACGGTCGCGGGTTTGATTCCTCGCACGGTACAAACATTTGTATTTATGAGTGTGATTGTTTGTATCGATCTTGGTGTTTGCTATGTATATTATGTATGTATGTTTTTAGAAGAAACAACGCATCTATGTATTTATATATATATATATATTATAAGTAATAGATAATAAGCATAATTCATAATATAAAAGAAACAGTTAAATTAAGATTTTTTTTTTATGTAACTTTTGTATATTATTTTGTATGCCGTGTTAGCCTTTAAATTATTGTACAATTAGACCATAACCCATCACATGTAATTATATTAATTGTATAATTGTAACAATTGTTGGTGATCATAAATAAAATAAAAAATATATATATATATCAGTTGTATAGTACCAATAACACAAGCTCTACTCACCTTGGTACTAGAGAGCGCTCAGTGAATTGTCCTGAGATATTATTATTACATATTTAGATATACAAATCCACAGTATGACTTCAGTTTCTATATATATTAATGTAAAATGTTTAATTCGAAATCAATAACTTTGACCAGTACCGTATAATTGGGCTAGCATTTCGCTTCATTAGGGAGTCATCCAAATGCTTAGCTAGCGAAATGAAATCAATATCAAAACTTGTTAGCCATGTAATATTTGAATTCAAAATATAAATACAATTACATATACCTGTTTATCTGGAAATTAAATGATACTTATAGCTATTTATCTAAATTATTTTCAAAGACTTGTCCAGAACTAAGTCATATCTATTTCTTTTTTATTGAATGTTGACCATGACTGGGTCGTCCGCTGGTCCTTACGGACCGCCGGGTGCGGCCCCGAGCATAAGCTCTGCTTCCCAGCAGCCGGCTGAGGGAGCGGAGTCATGTTTGGGGACTCTATAAGTCGCTTGCCGAGCCGGCTTAACGCCGCCACGTTACGTAAATGACGTGATCACTCGGTGGAGAGTAGGTCGCGCGGGAGCGCGCGAGTGGCGTCCGGTGGGCGCGCGTGAAGGGGGACGAGGTCGCGCAGGTGCGCTTCACGCGCTTTCCGCGCGCGACAACTTCGCGCGTGACAACCGGACGATGAATTGCTCCACCGATGGGACCTTGAGGTCCCGGGCGATCACGTCATTACGGACGTGCCGTCCGACATTTGTTCACGGACGGAGGAAGGATTGAATGTTTATAGAATATTGCACCCACCTTCGCTAATAGTTTACGCTAGCGAGACACCAGTGGAGGATGATAAGCCGAAGGTCAGGTCAGTTAGTCCAATGTGACAAAATCACCAGAAATTTATCACGATGGTTTTAAGGGGCAGGATAATTTATTATATTCCATAGCTAGCATTGTACATTTTTAGCTTTGCGTGAGCAAGGCATCTGTGGATAAGGTGAACATGAGGTCAGGTCAGAAACAGCAATTTCACGATGGTTTTTAAAGGGAACTTCGTGGTTGTCAACCTATACCCATATATTGCTTGCAATGGAGTTATAAGTATTATATTAATAACAATTTGTAGTAATTTGCAACTGACAGATTGCTTGTACCTGTACTGGACACACTGTTTAGTTTTGTAATCTATAATGTTGTCTCGATATCATAAAAATATGTTTTTGTTTGCTCAAATAGTTTTGGCTCTTCATTGTATCGTAAAATGTACTGTGTGTATTGTATTGTTATAAAAAATCAGTCTATCACATAGTAATCTATGTCCAAATATCTCCAATATATAATATTAATGAATAAATGAATGAAGAACTCTTTCTTGTTCCACACACAGAAAGAAATATCAGTTACATAAATTAACATGTACTTACATTAAATATTTAAAAATAAACATAATTATAGTATGGAGGTAACAATTGGCAGCCTTATCGTTAAATAGCGATTTCTTACAGGCAACATTAGGATGGAGAGGAGTGATTAGACTGTGTCTGATCAAGACATAACAAATAGTTATTCTATTATTATTAAATAAATGCAAATTACATATTATATACACGTGGATATAACTACATAATAATCCTTATATACAGAATATATATCATCATCATCATCGCAGCCCGGAAGACGTCCACTACTGGACATAGGCCTCCCCCAAAGATCTCCACGACGATCGGTCCTGCGCTGCTCGCATCCAATGCCTTCCAGCGATCTTGACCAGATCGGCAATGGAGAGGGCTATGCTCGGAGTTACTCTGCGTGATCGAATCAGAAATGAGGAGATCCGCAGAAGAACCAGAGTGACCGACATAGCCCGAAGAATTACGACTCTGAAGTGGCAATGGGCAGGGCACATAGCGCACAGGATAGATGGCCGTTGGGGCAGTAAAGTCCTCGAGTGGCGACCACGAACCGGAAGACGCAGCGTGGGGCCTTCCCAATTAAAGTAATTAAGTAATTTTTTTACAAGAAAAGAAAAAAAATTAAGTAAATTGTTTACAAGGCTTGTCTTAAGGTTTTTTTTAATATTTAATTTTTTTTTTCTTTAAATTTTTAAATGTATTATATATTATTTTAAAGTATTTAGACAATGATTAAGACGGCGTGGTTAATTTAATTGACTTATATAAAAGTAGGCAATCCTAGCTTCTAATTTTGAAAAAAATCATTTTTCTATTTAATCGACGATATATACAATAGCGACGTTAATGTGAAATACTCATAATTATATCAAAAATTACAGTATAATCGTTTTATATTTATTACAATTTTAGAAGGCAATTTTAATAAGACGAAAGTACACGAATACCCGACGGTGGCCCGACCCTCCAGGTCGTATTTTTTGCCATTTGTCGTGGAGACGTTGGGCTCATGGAGCCCGGAAGCTAAATTGTTTTTGACAAGTATTTCAGCGGTTCATCGTGGTTACTAGTGACCAGAGAGCTGGTAGCTACTTTGCCCAGAGGCTAAGTATGGCCATACAAAGAGGCAACGCTGCTAGTACCTTGGGTACGCTGCCTCGATGTGCCGCGTTGGATTACAATGATCGTTTTTGTGATCACTTATTGTTTATAATCAATATAATTAGTCAATAAAAAAAATGTTCACAATTATTTTACATATATTGAATGATAAGAACGCGTGAAACAAGCCCAGTAAGTTGCAAACATACATTATTTTGACAGCTTTATGAAGTTAAACATCCGAATTTATACTCCGATATCAATTTTCAATCAAGCGTTGCGTGGATTCGCATTAATTTAGTGTAATTATACGAGATAAAACTGAGCATGTTCAAACATTATAATAAAATAGTAAACAAACGGCGTTTGGTAATTAAAAAAAAATTAAAAATACACGCATTATACGTCCCCGAGGTAGAATACAGTCTTTAAAATTATTGTAAATACTAGCTGTTATTGTTAGCGGATATAGCTTAATTTTTATTAAAATAAAAAATGTTAAAGTAACCTAACCTACTCCTTATAACATTAGCTAACTGCGAGTGAAAATCCAGTCAAAATCGGTGCAGCTGTTTTAGTGATTAAGAGGCTAAGCGGACAGACAGACAATTTTTTGTAAATGAATTTAATGCTTGGGGAAACTGGTCTATTCGGGTTACGGGCACTGATGAGACTATTTTCCTTTTGCAAAATTGTATTAGTATTTTCTGATGGTTATTCTATTATCCCAAACTTGAATAGAATAGAAATAGAAAAGAAAATAATTTAATCAAATAAACTTAATTTAAGCATTTTTGAATAGTCATAACAATTTCATTTTTATTTACCGCTCGTTCGGAAAGCTGTCTCATCACAAGAAGAAAGAGCAAGAAACTTGTGTGTTGCTCTTTTAAATAATCTTTGTAAGGTTACATTTACAAGTCGAAACTTGTAAATACAAACTACCAACCAGCACTAATTTTTTTGGGTCAAATATAAATAGACAATAAGATTAAACCAGTCGTAGTGATAAGAGCAGACTAGTCCCTACAAGCAGCACTCGTTCACGAGTAGGACGGATGAGCCAGCCATCACAGCGCTCGACCATATTTTAGGGAGCCCAAAGACTCGGCCCACCACGCCGCCACATGTCTGGACATTTTAATGAGTATGACTACTCAATCCACTCGACCACGTCACAGCTACTTAAAATTACTATATGGTAGTTACAGTATTCACACTTTACATGAGGATGCATGCGGCAATCAATACAAAAGCCGCTACGCTATCATATATCAAGAAAGCAGTATGAAAAACAAATTATTACGTTGTCCGTAAATAAACTTGTTTGTCCGAATCTGTATTTTTATGAACATGTACAAGCTCATTTCAAAAGAATAAGGGCTGAGTTTCTTTTCAATACTTCTCAGCTCGAAAGCACTCCGAACTGACTGTATGTAGATAAATAAAGATATTTTGATTTTAATTTGATAATATCCGAAACGGTTTTATGGATATTAAATTAAGTATATTCTGCATTATTTTGTAATTTGAATCTTTTATGTATTGTATTATAAGTTTTGCCTAATATTATGTTTGTTTTATTATAAATGCTTTTAAAACAATAACGTGAAGTTAATATATTGCTATTCCGAATAACGCGTACGAGTTTGAAAGCACATCCAGTGGGTATAAACGTGCAAATATTACAAGGGGACAAAAAACATAATCCTCTTAAATAAACGATAATACAGTCGCCACAAATCCCATTCAGGGCCCCGTAATTCCAGCATGGGTGTGTTTAACAATTTTACGAGGGTTATTCTTTCAGGAAACCTATACGAGATTAGGCACCCGTAATTCGGCCCACGTGTTCGAAATTCTATGTAAACACCAAATACATATACATTTGATGTTTAGATAGAATTTCGAAGAGGAGGAAGATATTATTTGTTGGAATTTGACGGCCTCTATAGTTTAGTAGTTAAGTACACTGCTTTACTTTCGATGGTCGCAGGTACGATTACAGACATATGTTTCATGAGTATAATTGTGTGTATTGATCTGGGTATTGTCTGTGTATTTTTTTGTGGATGATAATAGGATGGTGTTCCCGCCTGGGCTAACGGTTTACGCTGGCGGGGCACCAGTGGAGGAAGATAAGATGAGCATGAGGTCAGGTCAGTTAGCCCATCGTGACAAATTCACCAGGAATTTATCACGATGGTTTCCAGGGGGAACCGCGTCGAGATCAACCTGACATTGACGGTTTCATTTAAAAACACTCTTCCTTACCAAAAAACAAATTAACAAGTGGTATCATGTGTGTCACATGGCTATATAATGACCATTGTGCTATTCAAGTATATAGGCGACGGTATCGGTTACCATCATGTTACCATCAACATGTTTTCTATTCCAATTACATATAAAAAAACACTAAATACGTACTAACGACGTAAATCACTGAAACCGTTTTTTTTTGTCCGACCCACGAAATCGAGTTATAATGAAAATTTAATGATATACCTTACAACGGACGTGCATGAAATCATAAAAGTCCAAGTTTTGGACCACGTGTTTGAGGGTACAATAGGGTTACGTAATGGATGTATATTATTTTTTTAATTCTACCACGATTAAAGACCACAAGCATTCAGTATGGAAACCTGCCCACGGCTACTTGTTATTGAGTCTATTCCCATATACATGTATAGGTATAGACTCAGTAATAGCCTGAATATAAATCAATTAAGTAGTAAAGTGGACTTCCGCAAAATCTTATTAATAAAGTAAGTAAATAAACTGGCTTTTAAAAAAAAGTTTCTTGCCAGTTCTTCTCAATTGCATCTATATACCGAATTGGACGGTAGGAAAAAAATTATAATGTAAAAACTTGACGTTCATAAGCGGCTAAAATGTCCTACATGAATAAATGATTTTTGAATTTGAATTTGAATCTTATTAATATTATAAACGCGAAAGTGTGTGAGTATGGATGGATGTTTGTTACTGTTTCACGCAAACACTACTGAACCGATTTTGATGGCTTTCCAATAGTATAGCTTATACATTAGAATAGTATATAGGCTACAAATTTCACATACACACAGAAACAGGCACAGCTAGTAACAAATAATTCAATCAAATATATAGCATCCATAACACAACCTCAGCTTAGCTTGGGACTAGATGGCGCTGTGTGAATTGTCCTGAGATATTTTCATAGTTATCCTATCTACAGTTGCCACGGAATCGTATACCGTTACCATACGATCCACCGTTCTATATACATCCATACAAATTAACTACATATCGTGGAATAGAAAATTCTTTACTCAAATAAATTTACAATTAAGCACTTTTGAATTGTTATTACTTATTTTTGAATTGATTCAATGAACGGTTCTCCGCTCATTATAAAAAGAACAAGAAACTTGTTTTTTTTTTTTTAAATTTAGAGACTTTTGTACAATCCAAGTACATGCGAGTCTCATTGATCCCTAAAACTAATCACACCATTACCTCACCAGTGAACAAATTGCGTGTTGCAATTCTAAATAATTTTGTTGTAACTTTACATTTTTAAATTGAAATGTATGAGAGCATTTCACGTTTACTTTATACCGATAATATTGAATGAAACAAACCAAATAGTGGCTGCTTTATTTGTTTCTGCCAGTTTGATAGTGTTAAATTTGTTAGTTCGGTGTTAATCTGTTGACAGCTGTTCACTTTGTATTAATTAATTCAAAATAAACTTGTAACAACGTCTTGGGATTAAGTAGGACAACTGTATATATTAATATTATACATAAATGCGAAAGTATATCTGTCTGTGTGTCCGAAGTAATTAACGAATTATTTTAAACATGTACAACATTTATTTGAAAAGAATACGAGCTGAGTTTTTTGTCAGTTGTTCTCATCTCGAAATCATTCCGAACTGACGGTAGATTTGACATATCATAAGAGTCTGTAATAGATCTACATGAATAAAGATATTTTGAATTTGAATTACCTAGGTGGTCTAGAGGTTCAACATGCTTTACTTCATGGTCGCAGGTTTGATTGCTCGCACGGTGCAAACATTTGCATTCATGAGTATGATCATGACTATGTATATATATGTATTTAAGAAAATATAATCTATTTATTTATATCAGGTGGCTAGTACCCACAACACAAGTCCTGCTTAGCTTAGGACTATTTTAATTTTATCTTTCTTATTACGCACTTTATAAACTAAAGACTAAATATAGAGAATCAATAACAGACAGTACTTTTAATAGCTAGTTAATAGAAATGCCCCTCCGATCGATACCCCGTTGAATTCAAACGGGGATCGAAATTACGACGGCCTAAGCCGAGGTTTGAAACGGTGTCCTTAGACTAAAGTAGTATTCGTCAGGCGGGTTAGCCTCCATATCCGTGGGTTTGGAGTGCCAACTGCACTCATACATCGTCCGGTGAGCCTGTAAAAACCAGCTGCGACTAACAGCTTAGAGTAGAGTCCGAGAAAAAAACCAACAACTTCTTCAATACAGTTTCCAATCGTTCGGTGGTGTGTCAATTCATCTACTTCATCTTAAATAAAGGCCTACGTCTGTCCTCCTGATACAATATATGTTCAGACAAAATTTCTTTAATAACAGCCGTTTAGTCGTGACAAATATATAACTTTTAGATTCAAAACAATTATATCTGAATTATTTTAAATGGTAAATATATATATTGGAAAAAACTATTGACATAACAGAACGAATGTATACCAATAATGTACTATAAAAGAACTATAAATTCAAATACAAATTTAGAAAAAAAATACAATTCTGACAACAAGAGATACTTTTGTTTTACACATAATGGATGGTTATTTCTTTATAATGTTTAGTTTCCTTATACAATTGTACTTCATTCATAATTTAAGAGCTGTGCTCTTGTCGGTGGAGCTCCTGCCACCGACCACACGACTTCCACGATCTCCTATCAGGCTTTTTAGCTGTTGATACGACATGACTCCAAGTTTTTCTTTAACTTGCTTGATATAGCTGTGTCTTGATCTCCCCCTTCCTCTCTTTCCATTTATTTTTCCTTCGATAATGTTATTAATTAGTTCGTTGTGTCGTATCAAGTGCCACAACATTTTTCCCCACCTATTTAAATATTTTTTTGTTACAGATATTTGTGTTTCATCTTCAAACAACGAAAACAGATGAGGAGAATTCTGTTAACTATACATGTAAGTTTTTAATGTATTATTTATATATTTATAAACTATTTATTATACCAAGTATTTGACACAAGAATTATATAGTTAAGATATATAGATGTACAAACGGCGGTCTTATAGCAAGCAAGCGATCTCTTCCAAGACAATCTTTAGTTTTTGTTTTATACCACGTTGGTGGCAAACGGGCATACGGTCCATCTGATGGTAAATGGTTACCGTAGCCTATGGACGTCTGAAACACCGGGGGTATCACGTGCGCGTTTCCGACCCTTATGAAAACCTTCTTGAAAAACTCCATGCTGTAAGGTTCCCGTCTCGAGAGAAACCTTGGCAGGTAGTTCATTACACAATCTAATTGTACGCGGGAGGAAGCTCCTGTGAAGGTAAAGAAAAAACAATAAAATTGATGGTGTATGATTAGCATAGAAGGATATATATATATGTATATGTAAAAAAAGAACACGATTCCTGCGCTGCTCGCATTCAATGCCTTCCAGCAATCTTGACCAGATCGTCGGTCCACCTTGCTGGTGGCCTACCCACGCTGCGTCTTCCGGTCCGCGGTCACAACTCGAGGACTTTACTGCCCCAACGGCCATTTGTCCTACGAGCTATGTGCCCTGCCCGTTGCCACTTCAGTTTTGCAATTCTTCGGGATATGTCGTCACTCTATCAATACATATTCATTTCGTACAAAATCCCCATTACTAATACACCCTCTTCTCCTTGCAATCATAATCAAAATACAATAATGGAAAAGGTTGAAGAGCCTTAGCAAGATACACGAGTTTTTTGGGATCTTCGTACAAGACAATACAATTTAATGTTGGCAACCCTAATACTGACCTAGAAACCAACTCATGCGTCTCCAGATGACAAGACTAGGCATTTACATTAATTATTCTTAAGTGCACTGATATTCCAAAATGCGGTCAAACTAACCAAAGAGTGATGATTCAACAAAAGTTAACAGACTTTGAAAACTCCTTACATCGTTGGAAACACCTTTGATAATAAAAAGCCTTCCACTGAATATCAAACGATGTCCCAACGCGAACGTTTCAGCAAACACAACATCCAATTCCGGGTGAAAAGAAACAGCCAATGTTAATACATCTAAAAGAGCAATGGACAGTAAAGTAAACAGGGAAATTGATGTTGGAGTGTTACATTAGTACACGGCGCTGGGTATTCGCTAGGCGAGTCGATTCTGTGAATTTTTCAACGAACGTTTCAAGATTTCTATCTACCACTTCCGATGACGTAATAGGGTTTTTGTTGAGAAAAACTCTACTGTCCAGCTAACAGAAGTAAGGCGTGTTGGTTGAATTGCTTTTTGCTTTTTATACTTTAATGTACTCTTTTATAGCCAAACTGGTATATACAGTAACTTCGTATGATATATAACATATACTTATGTGTAGACGTAGTGAGGTTTTTTTTAATTTTATAGTATTATCTGCCGCTTCTTTTGTCTTCGTGCGTCTTTTTGGCCTATATTTTTATCATCTATATGTGTTCCATTGTTTTAAGTAGTGATTTTTTATTTCTCTTTATTTTGGGAACAAACAGTCGTTATAAAAACTTATAAATATACGAATAAAAGTAATATTTACAATAGCTATTGAGTGCCGAAAATTTTTTACTTAATTTTAGTGAGTCTAATGGACTAAAATAAAAACAAAACAATACAACTACAAAGAAAATGAAATAAGAATATTACAGTACAAACATTATAATAACAAAAATGAAAATAAAAAGAGGTTACTTTAGTATTTCGAATAGTTTCTTTCTGTAGTGTAGTGATGTTCATGTATGTATATATTTTTATACCACATAGGTAGCCAGGTAGAGCATATATATGACAGTTACCATCAGATGGATCGTCATTTTGTTTGCCACAAATACAGTGTTATACATTAATGCAATGAATAATAAACCAAAATTAACTAAGAACATCATCATTATTAATGACTACATACCTGTGACGGCCTCTATAGTCTAGTAGTTTAACACACCTTACTTCCGACGGTTGCGGGTTCGATTCTCGCACATTTCGATGTCTGATGGAAAGTGTATTCGACATGGAGTGTGTGTTAAGTATTAATATCTATTTTTTTATTTATTTTAGGATATTACATAATATTTTTTTCGTGATAACTTTTATGATAGTATTCTTAAAAAGTAGGGTACTATATTTTCATACCCTCTATCATTATTCAATATGATAAGGCACATCTTGACGGCCTTGGTAGTCTATCGGTTTAGTACACCGCCTTACATCCGACTGTTGCGGGTTCGATCTCACACAGTACAGATTAAGTGCTAGTAATAATTAAATTTCTGTCAAGACTTAATAGAACTTTTGTAACAGAATAGTCTTTATAAAAAAATGTCTCCTTTCATTTCTTCTAATAAAAAGAAATTCTAATTACAGGGTTCAGTTATATAGAAAAAAAATACGATAAAAACGTAGCCCATAAACGATAGGCAATAGAACTAAATGAGATAAAGGTAGATGTATCAAAAGAGCAAGACATAAAAACCAATCGTAATAAAAGTCTCTTTGTAAATATATATACGAGAAAAATAAAACAAAAACGATATCCCGCAATGCTTCCAATAAAGATACAGCTTCTGATAAATAACATGGTAATATTATATCTATAATATATAAAGCTGCATTACGGTGACTCACTCACTGATTGACATAGTTGTTCTCCCAGAAGGAGCGTCCGGGGGTCGAGACGATGTATGGGGGAAATGTTCCTTTGGCTAGGGTGACCACGAGAAAATTCCGAAATTTGGGAAAATCCAAGATGGCGGACAAAGATGGCGGCTAACTTTTACAGTTTCGCTCGGATCGATTCCGTTCAAAGAGTGATTTGGCACGTCTCGGCGGGACCCAGAATATGGCGTAAAAACAAAAAATTAAAATCCAAGATGGCGGCGAAAAAATTGCCAAAAACTGGTTGAAAATTTTCTAGGGTTTCAAAAACCGAAATTCCCAGGGTAGTTGCGGGGGTGCTGGCGACACCGGTTGTAGGGCATAGGAAACTCGAAGGACCCGACCTCTAGGGAAAATTATGAAATTTCGAAAATCCAAGATGGCCGACGAGTTGGGGGCGTGTGAATTTGGTCCTAAAAATCCGGATTATTTTCAAAATCATTTTTTAGGTACAGGGCAACCCCGCAGCGAGTCGGCTTCTATGGGGCGATGATGGGTCTCGGTAAGAAGTATTGCCAGCGATAAAAAGAATTTCCGAATTTAGGGTAATTTGGGAGAAATGTCCCAAAAAGTGGGAAAAAATTTTTTCGGCATTTTTGACAAAAGAGGCATCAAGGCCTATCGAGAAACATCCCCTACAGGGTTTTAGGTGGGTTTTGTTGGAATTTGCTGGCAACACCCATACATGGTTTGACCAAAATAGAAATTGGGGTGTCTCACCAAAAACTGAAATTCCTAGGGTACTTGCGGGGGAGCTACCGATCCCTATTATAGGGCATTGGGAGGCTGAAAGACCCGGCCTCTAGGGAAAATTATGAAATTTCAAAAATCCAAGATGGCGACCAAGCTATGGGAGATTTAGTTTTTGGAAAAAATTTGGGATATTTTCAATCGAGTTTTTGCTGCACATGGCAACCCTGCAGCTAAACGCCACCTACTGACATGGGTAAGTCTGAGTAAGAAGATTTGCCAGGTCTAAAATTTTTCCCCGATTTTGGGTTAATTTTGGAAAAAAGTCCCATAAAGTGGGAAATTTTTTTTTTTTGACATTTTAAATGAAGAACTCGTTTTGGTCTACTACAAATCGTCCCCTGAAGGGTTTTAGGTGGATTTCTTCAGAATTTGCTGGCAACACCCATACATCATCGGACAAATTTTGAAATTGAGGTCTAGCTTCAAAAACTGAAATTGATAGGGTACCTACGAGTATGCTAGCTCAACGCACTGTACGGCGTCGGATAGCCGAAGGACTCGGCCTCTAGGGAAAATTATGAAATTTTAGAAATCCAAGATGGCGGCAGAGATAGGGGAGTTTTGCTTTTCGGAGAAAAATTGGGATATTTTTAAATGTAGTTTTAGGACACTTGGCAACCCCACAGCCAGTCGACTACTATGGAGAGATGATGTGTCTCAACACAAAGTATTACCTGGTATAAAAATTTTCCCCGATTTTAGGGTAATTTTTGAGATAGGTCCTAAAAAGTGGGAAAATTTTTTTTGGACATTTCAAACAAAAGAATGATGAAAATCTGTCAAAAACAATCCCCCTATTGAGTTTAGGTGTTTTTTGTCAGAATTATCTGGCAACACCTTACATCAGTTTTCTTAGAGAATAGAACTAGAAGGAGTCGCTGAGGCTCTATACAATGTATGAACGAAATGTTTCTGTCACTAGGGTGAATATGTCAAAAGTATTAAAAAGTAAAAATCTAAGATGGCGGCCGAGTTAGGGTACTTAATTTATGTTGACAATTTTAGGGACTTTTTAAAATTCAATTTTGGGGTACAATTAATCCCTGACGCGAGTTGACTTCTATAGAGCAATGGAAACTCTCGGTGGAAAATTTTACCTGGTCTAAAAATTTTCCCCGATTTTGGGGTAATTTCGGAGAAAAGTAAAAAAACGTGGGAATTTTTTTTTTCGTTAATTTGAACAAAACAGTGATGAGCATTGGTTCAAAATCATCCCCCAAAGGATCCTAGGTGGTTTTTGTCAAAATCATCTGGCAGCACCATACATCGATTTTCATAGTAAACCGTACTAAGGAACTAGAGGTGTAACCTGGGCTCTGTACAATGTATATATGAAGTGTTTCTGTCACCAAAATGTAATAATAATAATAATAATAATAATAATTTATTTGCTTAAAAAACACAGTATAAAAGATGGTAATTAAAACTTAGTATCATGTGTTTTGCCATAGTAATGGCATGCAAAATAGTATTGTTTAAAATTATGCATAATTAACTATACAGAAAGAAATAATAATAATAATTATAATAATAGTTAAATAGGTTCTCTCTAGTCGGTATTTATACATTGTCAAAAAAATTGTTTAAACTGTAAAATTCCTTATTTTTTAACCATTCTCGTAATGTCTTCTTAAATAATATTTTCTTATTCGTCTTTAATGTCTCAGGAATGCAATTATAAATTCTTATACACATATTTTCACAGTTTTTTGTGTACTGTGTCATTGTATGGGTTTTAGCAAGTACCAATCTATTAGGATTTCTGGTATTTCTTGGATAAATGTCCTTTGCTTTCGTAAATGAATTTAAATTTTGTTTTACAAAAACAGCTACCTCATATATATAAAGCGATGGAAGTGTCAGTAGTCCAAGTTCTCTGAAACGTGTTCGACATGACTCGTACGGTGCAAGACCACACAATGCTCTAATACACTTTTTTTGAGCAATGAATGCCCTATTAATATTTGTACCATTTCCCCATATTAATAGTCCATAACGCAGTACAGATTCCACGTATGCATGATATGCAGTAAGTGCAGTCTTTCTGTTCGTTATGTTTTTAACACGCTTCATTGCATATATAAACTTATTAATTTTGTTACTAATATTTTCGATTTGTTTTGTCCAATTAAGTTGTTGATCTATCATTATACCCAAAAATTTTGTTTCATTAACTGATTCAATTTGTATATTTCTGTAGTTAACATTAAGATGACAGATTTCATTTTTCAATTTATTAAAATTAATATAATTAGTTTTATTTACATTTATTGTCAAATTATTCATGTCAAGCCATTTAATTATTAGGGTTATAGTTTCATTTATATCAATTTCGTGGTCTTTCAATGTTTTATATTTTTTATCAGTAGTTACTATAATAGAAATGTCATCTGCAAAGACAATGCATTTATTTGTAGTTATTTCAATTAAATCATTAATATACAGTAAGAATAGTATGGGCCCCAATATACTTCCTTGTGGAACTCCATATTTATTTGATCTGTATCCAGAAGAATAAGGTGTGACAATATTATATTTATCCAATTTTGTGATTGTTACACATTGTTTTCTATTGTTAAGATAAGAAGCTATCCAATCCAGGACAAGGCCTCTTATTCCAACGTTTACCAGTTTATTCAACAATACTTTGTGGGATACACAATCGAAAGCTTTTGAAAGATCGAAAAATACAGCTGTAGTGTATTTTTTGTCGTTTATATTTGTCAAAATTGTTTTTATGAGAGAAAATGAGGCAAGTGTTGTCGACTTATTTTTTTGGAACCCATATTGGTCTTTTGAAATTATTTCATATTTGTTACAGAAATCCATTAATCGCGTCAACATGCATTTTTCAAAGATCTTTGAGAAAATTGGTATTAATGTGATTGGACGATAATTTGCCATATCATCTTTATTACCTTTCTTATAAAGGGGTTTTACTATGGATGCTTTTAAAAGCTCAGGGAACGTTCCGCTTGAGAAAGATAAATTAATTAGGTGAGTTAAAACATCTATTATCTCGTCGATGCTGTCTTTTATTATTTTTGTACATATTTCATCATATCCTTCAGAATTTGTATTATTTAATGATAAAACCTGTCTTTTCACTTCGTTCTGTGAAACTGGTTTTAGAAACATTGAGTGACTCACAGTTCGTTTAGAGTTCATTTTATAATATTCCTCTTTGTATCCATTTGTTATGTCAATAAAATGGTTGTTGAAAGCTGTGGCTATGTCTGTAGGTTTTGTCAATACTTTATTACTAGTCTTTAAAATATTTATATTATTATCACATGTCATGTTGTGGATTTCATTTGTTATAATAGTCCAAGATGCTTTGCATTTATTTTTACTCCTGTTAATGAATTTAATGTTTGCGTTTCTTTTGAGATTATATATACATTTTTTTAATACATTGGAGTATGTTTTATACTTAGTTTTATTTTCTAAAGTCTTATCTTTGTAATATTTATATCTCAGTGATCTTTTTACCCTACTGCTAAGCCTTATGCCTTTACTAATCCAACTGATCTTTAGCTTATTAAATGTATTAATTTTAATTTTTAATTTTGGGAAACACAATTTATAAAATTCCCTTATCGATTCATGAAATCTATGAAACGCTACATTTAAGTTGGATTCTACGTAAATATCAGACCAGGAAAGATTTTTCAGACACTCACGAAATTTCAGAATATTTTCTTCTCTATAGTCTCTTTTATAAATGTAATAAGATGCAGGTTTCAGAGGCTTGACCCCAACCGGAAAGCTTAACAATTGGGCAGTTTCGTGGTCAGATAAGTGAAGTGGTAGCACTTTTGCAGTTGCACTTTCTATATTACTTAGTACATGATCTATACAGGAATCTTTTCTAGTAGGCTCATTAATATGAAGTTTCAGATTGTAATTTTGAGCTAGATCTTTTAGGTAATTTGATGCTGTTCCATGTTTTAATGTATTTATATTAAAGTCCCCTGCCACAACAATTTTTAGCTTCCCGTTATATTTTTTTGACATTTGATGTAGTAAGCAATCAAGTTTATTTAAAAATGTACAGGGGTTAGATAAAGGTGTCCTGTAAAGACAGATTACAATAATTTTATTTGGTAAGATTTCCATGCCACAGCATTCGAAGATTTTTTGTACTGAATGCTCTTTTATAAATGGCAATTCTTTACATAATAACCTCTCCTTAGCCAGAATACAAGTCCCACCTCTTTGCCTATCTCTACAGAAATTAGTAACCATATTGTAGTTATGAAGTTTTAGATAATTATCGTTTCCCTTTTTTAAAAATGTTTCTGTTAAACATATAATATCCGGTTCATTGCACGTGTCTTGTAGGTCGTGTAACGTTATTTCTAATAATTCTCTTTTAGAAAAAAAACTAGCAATATTTTGATGAAGAATATTCATATATATCTCTGTTTCATGTTTAGCCTCGAAAAAATGTTGTCGGATTTACAACTGGGAAGTAGTAAGGAATTGTTCCCTTTTTGTGTTTCAGTTTTTTTGAATGAATATCAGAACATGAATCGTCGTTTTCTTTAGTTTTATGGCCAAAATAATAGGGGATTGTTCCTTTCTTCCACGTTTGAATTTTTGACTTGGCACTTGTCCTATTCAATGTTATAAGTTTCTTTAATTCTTTGTGATTACAATAAATTCGGTCATAATCAATACAGTCAATAGTATAATTAATGGATTTACAGATGACAGTTAAATCTTTAGAATAGCATTTTGTGAAATAACAGTTAATATATTTGTCACATATTTTTTGGATACTATTATTTAGCATATTTATATTCATTGACTTATTTTTTAAAACATTTAGAACTACGACAGAACACTTTAATTTGTTTAGTGTTAGTTCAAGTTCCTCCAAAGTATGTCTAGGATTTGTATCATTTTCTCCAATACATATTACTATCTTGTCGTCTTTATGTGCCTTTATATCGCGGCAACTATTTAATACTTCGAAAGAAGGTGCGTACGGTTTTGTATAGCCTGATACTTCATATTTTTGATATACTGTATTTTGTCGAGAATGTATTAAAGCTGAAGCTAATCCAGTGCATTGTTGTGTACTGTAAATGTATATATATTTAGAGTTGGTATGTTGTTTGCTTCGAAGTGATGTATTTTCGAGTGTAAACCTTGTCTTATTAACTCCATTGTCAGGCTTATGCAACTTCAACTCAAGTATTGTAATTTGTTTATTTAGATCCTTAATACACTCATTAGATCGCGATAGTTCTTGTTCGAGTCTTGATATCTTATTTTCTAGATTCATACATTCTTTAAAATTGGTTTTGGGCGTGCTGAAATTATTATCTGGAGGGGTCTTCGTTGGTGTGTTTGTGCATCGTAAAATGTTGTACTTATTTTTTTTATTTGAGTTAGTAATGCTTTTATTTAATGGTGAATGACATAAATTTTTTAAAATATCTATTTCTTTTGTTAATTTTGATACTAGTCGTTTGAGTTCATTGTTTTCTATTATTATGTTTTCTAATTCATTTTGCGTGCTCTGAAGATTAGATGTAAGTTGACTAATTTCTTCCTGGAATTCTAGTGTTGTTAATTTGCTACCAACTGTACATTCTAAACTTTTTGATAACTTTTCGGGGGATAAAAATGAGTCGTTTGAGTTATCAGTATCGGTAAGAATATGTGAATCCAAATTTTGAGACATGGGTGTATCTATGGATGTGATTGACATTTGAGATACAGTTTCTTCGGGTTTTTTGTCTTTAGTATTTACTGTATTATTTGTTTTGTTTCTTAATGTTACGTTAGACTGGTCGATTGAGAATGTATTTTTACTAATTTTCTGTTTTTGTGTACATAATAGACACTTCCAATTTTTTCGCTTCTCATATTCCATTATAAAGAATCGCTTTTCTGAGACACCTGCGCAGTTATATTCGTATCTATTTTTACAAGAAGAACATACTATAGTCTCTTTTATATCAATTTGCGATTTACATTTGTAGCATGTTGCTACTGACATCTTGCGGCCGCTTTTGGAAACTTTATCGGATTTCGTATCCATTGTCTCAACACCAATGTGTACTGTGCACGTATGAATTTAAATATTTTTGTCTTTTTATTCACACCCTTTAGTTTACACTGTTTCTAAATATTATTCAATAACAGGATAAACACAAAAAATGTTGTACTAGTAGGATTTGATCTTGCAATCAATTTTCGACCAGTATACTAAAAATTCTAAGTATAGCCACTAGGCCAATTTCGTATTCATACAAAGCTTTGAAATTAGCGATATATAGTTTCACTGGATTCTTAAAGTTCGTTATGCGTTTTGAATTATTTTGTTTACACCCTCACCAAACAAAAAAGATGCACATACCAAATTTTATTGTTATTGAACCAATTTATTGATTGTCCTTTACTTGTAATTAACACGAATACAAGTTTTTTGTACACTGACAATTATTTATATTGAAATTCTGTCTCGTAATTGTTATATATCCCATATCATAGTCAATTCACTTTATCACTTTTTATTATTATTTGACACTTTTTCTTCTGTATAACATATATATCCTTGTTGGGATTCAAAAATTTCTTCGTATAATTTCAATAGAACTTCACGTAAGGTAATTCTTCTATCTAAATGTATGTCTATTCTAAATGTATGTGTTAAAAGTATTTAAAAAGGAAAAATCCAAGATGGCGGCCGAATTAGGATACTTTATTTATTATGACAATTTTAAGGTCTTTTTAGTAAATTCAGTTTTGTGGCACCTATCAACCCTGCAGCGAACTGACTTCTATTGAGGAATGGAAACTCTCGGTGCGAAGTATTAACTAATTTTCATAGTAAACAGTACTAAGGAAGTACTAGAAGGAGTCACCTTACATCTGTACAATGTATGGACAAAATGTTTCTGTCACCAAAGTGGATAAGTTAAAAGTATTTAAAAAAGGAAAAATCCAAGGTGGCGGCCGAGTTTGAGTATTTTTTCTCTGATGATAAATTTACCTGGCTTCCCTGCAGCGAGTCGACCTTTATTGAGCCGTGGTAGATTTCGGTTCGAAATATTACCTAGGTTACAAATGTTCCCCGTTTTTTGGGTAATTTTGCAAACCCAAAATGTGGGATTTTTTTTTCGACAAACTATATATAAGAGCAACGGAGATCTATAATAAATATCATTTTAATAGTTATATGCGATTTTTTGTAAAATTAGGTGGCAACACCATGCATCGATTTTCGTAAAAAGTAATATTTACTAAGGACCCACTAGAAGGATCGTGTCTCTGTACAATATATGGACGAAAAAGGAAAAATGGTATGAAAATTTTCCCCGATTTTGGGTAATTTAGAAGACAAGTCCAAAATGTGGGATTTTTTTTTCGATATTTCAAACAAAATAATGATGGATATCTGTCAAAAATCATCCCCTTATTGGTTTTTGTCACAATTATTTGGCAACATCTTAGATCAGTTTTCTTAGGGAATAGTACAAGAAGAAGTCACCGAGACTCTACATAATGTATGGACGAAATGTTTCTGTTATTAGGGTGAATACGTCAAAAGTATTAAGAAGTAAAAATCTAAGATGGCGGCCGAGTTAGGGTACTTTTTTAAATTCAATTTTCAGGTACCCATCGTCACTGCAGCGAGTTGACTTTTATGGAACAGTGGAAACTCTGGGTACGAAGCACTATCTGGTCTAAAAATTTTCCCCGATTTTAGGGTAATATCGGAGAGAAGTAAAAAAAAACGTGGAATTTTTTGTTTCATCATTTTAGACCAAACAATGATGACGATCTGTCAAAAATAATCCCCAAGGGGTCTTAGGTGTTTTTTGTTAAAATGAGCTGGCAACACCATATATAGATTTCCATTGTAAACAGTACTTAGGAACTACTAGAAGGAGTTACCTTGGCTCTGTACAATGTATGGACGAAATGTTTCTCACCAAGGTGTATATGTTAAAACAACTATTTAAAATGGAATCATTCAAGATGGCGGCCGAGTTAGGGTACTTTATTCCCGATGACAAGTTTAGGGACGTTTTAAAACTCATTTTTGGGGTAGTATTTTATTTCTTACAGCAAGTTACTTCTATGGAGCAAAGACGTGAAGTATTATATAGGCTACAAATTTTCCCCGATTTTTGGGTAATTTTGCAAACCTTAAATGTGGGAATTTTTTTTCGACATTTAAACATAAAAGTGACGGGTATCTATAATAAATCTCATCTTAATAGTTTTATGCAATTTTTTGTAAAATTAGGGGGCAACACCATGCATAGATTTTCGTAGAAAGTAATATTTACTAAGGAACCGACCGAATATTTTAAAAGGACCGTGTCTCTGTACATTATATGGACGAAATATATCTGTCGTCATGTAATATATACGTCAGAAGTATCAAAATGGAAAAATCCAAGATGGTCGCCGAGGTTGGCTTTGAACAAAATTTGGAAGATTTTTTTATTTTGGTACATTGTAACCATGCAGCGAGTCCGCTTTTATGGGATGGCATTGAATCTTAGTATTGCCAGCGCTAAAAACTTTCTCCGATTTTAATATTTATGATATTTTAATTAAAAGAGTGTTGAGTGGTTATTATTTATCATAGGTCCTTTACCTACGATAAATAATAACCCTAAGGCTTTTATCAAAATTATTTGGAAAACTTTACTATGAAAACCGATGTAAGTTTGATACATCGGTTTTCATAGTAAACTATTAGAAGGAGTTGACAATGTATGGACGAAATGTTTTTGTCACCCGGGTAGCTAAGCCAAAATAAAAAAAAATAAAAAGTCGAAATGGTATATAGAAAGGTAGGTTAGGTTAGGTTTTGTATTGCGTGTCGACGTATCCCTCTGCAGTCCAGCGATCGCACAGAGGGTGCGGAGCTGGCAGGTGTTGGATGAGGTGGAGACGCTATCCGATCATCGTTATATTCGGATAGACGTTCTCCCCTCACCCGTAGCTCCGCACCCCGGTCGCCAGGAGAGGAATGTCCCACAACTCCCCAGATGGGTGTTGAAACGTCTAGATAAAGACGTGCTGATGGAGGCTTCCATCGTCCAGGCCTGGGTTCCCATACCGGAGGGGCCTGTGGAGGTCGACGCAGAGGTGGGCTGGTTCGGCGAGGCTCTGTCGCACATTTGCGACGCGGCGATGCCCCGAGCCGGCCCTCGACCTCCTAGGCGTCAGGTGTACTGGTGGTCGGAGGAGATAGCGGCGTTGAGGGAGGAGTGCTCCGCCGCCCGCCGCCGGTACACCAGGCACCGCCGACTCAGGCGGGGCCGCGACGCCGACGAGGAAGCACAGCTGTACGAGCAGTACAAAGAGAAGAAGAAAGCTCTGCAGCTGTCCATCAGCAGGGCCAAGGAGACAGCCAGGGAAGAACTCCTGGAGACCCTGGACAGGGATCCATGGGGGCGACCTTATAGGTTCGTCAGGGGCAAATTACGCCCCTGGGCGCCCCCCGGGGCAGAGGGTCTCCAGCCGCAGCAGCTGGAGGAGGTGTTGGAGGAGCTGTTCCCGAGACAGCCTCCCTTCACACCTCCTCCGATGATGCCGCGTGGCAGTGATGGAGAGGCCAGCGGCGTCAGCGCTGCTGCGGTTCCTGCCATCACCGAGGAGGAGTTCGCCGCGGCCGTGGATAAACTCCGGGGCAAGAACGTCGCCCCGGGTCCGGATGGCATCCACGGCCGCGTCCTGGCCTTGGCCCTAAACACCCTAGGGGACCGACTCCGGCACTTGTTCAACGCATGTCTGGAGTCGGGACGGTTTCCCAATCAGTGGAAAGCGGGTAGAGTGGTCCTGCTCCGCAAAGCGGAGCACCCTGCAGGTTCGGTGGTTCCCTCGGCGTTCCGCCCCATAGTGCTGTTGGACGAGATCGGCAAGCTCTTCGAGAGAATCTTGGCGGGCCGACTCGTCCAACACCTGTCTCAGGTAGGTCCCGATCTCAGCCCGAAGCAGTTCGGGTTCCGAGAGGGGCGCTCAACGATTGACGCGATCTCGCGTGTGCGCTCCCTCTCGGAAGAGGCGACGTCCCAGGGTGGGGTGTTGTTGGCGGTCTCGTTGGATATAAAGAACGCCTTCAACACCCTGCCCTTTGCGACTATTAGGGAGGCGCTGAAATACCATCGCGCGCCTCCCTACATTCGGGACGTGATCGGGGCCTATCTCGAAGACAGGTCTGTGCTATGCACGGGGCGGAACGGCGTTGTAGTGCCGAGGGACATGCAACGCGGTGTTCCACAGGGGTCGGTTCTGGGCCCGATCCTGTGGAACATCGGGTATGATTGGAACCTGCGGGGCGCCCTTTTAACGGGCACTGACCTCGTGTGTTACGCGGATGACACCTTGGTCACTGCCCGGGGGCGGGACCTACGGGAGGCTACCCGCTTTGCCACGGCAAGCGTGGCACTGGTCGTCGGCCGAATTAGAAGGCTTGGGCTCCAGGTGGCGCTGGAGAAGACCGAGGTCCTATGTTTTCATGGGCCTCGGCGTGCGCCACCTCCGGATGCCCAGCTGGTCGTCAGTGGCCAGAGGGTGGGGGTCAAGCCCTGTATTCGATACTTGGGGCTTGACCTGGACAGTCGTTGGAGCTTCCGCGCTCACTTTCGGAACCTGGTCCCTCGCCTTATGGCAGCCGCCGGCGCTCTTAGCTGGCTGCTGCCAAACGTGAGGGGCCCGGGAGAAGGTTCCCGCCGCCTATACCTCGGCGTGGTGCGGTCCATGGCCCTGTACGGAGCCCCCATCTGGGTGGGGGCCCTAGGTAGGGAAAATGTGGCCTGCCTTA
The DNA here is from genome assembly GCF_030625045.1 of Achroia grisella. NCBI lineage: Eukaryota > Metazoa > Arthropoda > Insecta > Lepidoptera > Pyralidae > Achroia > Achroia grisella. The sequence continues at coordinate 2,095,531 of NW_026712570.1, read as the reverse complement.
ACAGGCCACACAGGGTCATGGCCATACGGGCCATAAGAGGCTACCGCACCATATCCGGGGAAGCGGCGGGTCTGCTGGCGGGGTCTCCTCCGTGGGACTTGGTAGCGGAGCTCCACGCGTCAGTGTATCACTGTCGCGCGGAGCGACGTTCCATGGGGGAGGCACCCGCTGGCCACGAGATTGGAGCGCGGAGGTCCGACTTTCGGCGGATCCTCAGGATCAGGTGGAGAGAAAGGCTGGCCAGTCCATCGGCCGGCCTGAGGACCGTCGAGGCTGTCCGTCCCATCCTCAAAAGGTGGATGAATAGGAGATGGCCACTGACGTACCGCATGACGCAGATACTGTCCGGGCACGGGTGCTTCGGGCGGTATCTGTGTCATGTGGCGAAGAAGGAGCCGACGACCGGCTGCCACGAGTGCGGAGGTGTGGAGGACACGGCGCAACACACGCTGGACGAATGTCCAGCGTTCGAGAGTGAGCGCCGTGTCCTCACACGAATAGTGGGGGACGATCTCTCGCTGCCGAATTTAGTTCGGAGGATGGTCAGTAGCGAGAGATCGTGGCTGGCGGTGAGCTCCTTCTGCGAGGAAGTTATCTCGCGGAAGGAGGCGGCGGAAAGGGAGCGGGAGCCAGCTCGTCCCGCTTCCCTCCGCCGCAGAAGAGCCAGGCCTAGAGGTGGGAGCGTATCCAACTCCGCCCCCCTCTATCCCCCACTGGGGCCGGGGTGACTGCCTTGAGGGAGGCAGTCCCCCAATCCAAAGGCCCCGGAGGTGTGCGCGTGTACCCACACGCCTCCACAATGGAGTAGGGCGAAATAGGTCGCCCTAACCACAAAACGAGATGGGGCCTGCCCTACAACATCTACAGGGCGGGCCGTCGCCGTCGGAGCTGGGGTAGAATGCACTTGCGAATCCCCTGGCTCCGGCATAGGCGCTCGTAGGTACACCGTGTGGTTTTTTAGTGGGTACAAGTCCCACACACCACCTCGCCATCCCTCCGGCGGGGTGACGGTCTTTTGAAGATTTTTCCACACGTTAAAAAAAAAAAAAAAAAGGTTTTGTATTGCGACTCTTACAGTAGAAATTATGGCCTCAGAATAATATAGTAAACAAAAAAGTAGGTTAGGTTAGGTTTTGTATTATGATTTCTACATTATAAACTGTGAACCCAAATTAATATAGTATACAGAAAGGTAGGTAATGTGAGGTTTTGTATTGTGCCTATTGCAATAAAAATTAAAGCCACAGGTCGAAATGGTATACTGAAAGTTACGTTTGGTTAGGATTTCTATTGCGACTCTTACAGTAGAAATTATGCCCTCAGAATAATATAGTAAACAAAAAGGTAGGTTAATCTCTACATTAAAAACTTGACCCTAGACTAATATAGTATACAGAAAGGTAGGTTAGGTTAGGTTTTGTATTGTGAACATTACAACATAAAGTTTTGCCACACTGTTACAATTTGAAGTCACATGAATGATTTCGTATCAAAACAGACAACTCTACTTGCCAACCAAGTCTATTCGAAAAGAAAACCGTCTTCACAAAAAAAATCAGCGACAACGCCTCGCGGGCCTCTTGAGGCCCGCGCACACACGCACCCTCTAGTTTATTGATACTGATATACAAAGATGCGAAACTGATATTTTAATAAATGAATTGTATGATTAGTAGTAACTAGAGATATTACTAAATTACAATCAGAAAGAGATTAATATATTAATCTATACATATAAATAATAATAATCTCAGGACAATTCACACAGCGCCAGACCCAAGATTCTAGACCCAAGTTAAGCTAAAGCTCGTATTATGGGTACTAGATAACTTATACAAATATATAGATTTTACTTTTCGTAAATACATACATAATAAGCCACATGCGAGCACATCAACGGCAAAATCGGAATTGAAGACAGTCGCCGTGGCCGAAATCGGCCGGGATTACATCATCATCATCATCATCATCATCACATTATATGCATAGAAAACACCCACACCGATACAAACAATCATACTCATGAATACAAATGTTTGTGTCGTGCGAGGAATCGCTAAAACTTTAATTTTGTTCATCTATACTTATAATAAATTTGCAGTGAGGTCAATAACTATCAGGGGGTGATCAGTGATTGATACTGATGCCAAAAATGCAATCAGTAAAATTTTTGTCTGTCTGTCTGTATGTTCGTTATAGAAAAAAAACTACTCGACGGATTTTAGCGAAACTTGGTACAATTATTCTTCATACTTCTGGGCAGGTTATAGTATACTTTTCATCACGCTATGATCAATAGCAATAGTAGCAATAGGACACTATATAATAAATAGACAATATATATAATATACATATATATAATAATAGGACATAGGCTACTAATTTTACGAAAAACGACGGGTACGCAGACGAAGTCACGGGCAACAGCCAGTTTAAAAAAAAAATTAATTATCATATGACAAGAAGGATGGCTATTTCTAAATATTTAGAAATGGGTCATCCGTCTTGTCTGTCATTATAACTGTATGCATGTATTGTGGGCATGGCAATAGTAGTTCATGCACGGGATTTTCAATTAATTTTAGACATAGACACCTACATATGTACACAAATTGTAAATAAACTGCCTTTAAAAAAAGTAAATCAGTTGAGTTTCTAGCCAGTTCTTCTCAATTGAAGCTGTACTGAACTGGACGGTAAGAAAAATAATAAATAAAAAAAAATTACATTCATAAGCATCTAAAATGTCCTATATATAAAAGATTTTTTATTTTATTTGATTTCACATTCAAATAAAATAAAAAAAAATAGGAAAAAATATTAATTTAAAAAAAATTACGTTCATAAGCGTCTAAAATGTCCTCCTATATATAAAAGATTTTTTTTAGATTTTAGGATCTTTTGTGGCTAATATGCTCTACAATGTTCTACATGAATAAATGATTTTTAATTTGATGTGATATAAAAATCTTTTAGGCACATGTCTAACCCTTGTGAGACATTTAATTATTTACAACATTACTTCTTAACATGATTGAGAAACAAAAGGGTTTCCGATTCATAAAACCGAATGTCCCTGTTTGTTCTGATACGTGAATCACCAGGCTCAGAAATACCCTGTCAGCTTTTACGAGGGAACGCGTGAGCAAAGATCGCGTCACGTCAGTAAATTGTATTTACTTAGTGCAGTAAAACGTGAATTTTACTACAGTATTTTAGTGTGGAGCAAACGAAATTTTATGTAAAACATTGTATGACGGGCCTATTCCATTTTGGGGAAAGCCACGTCGACATATATGTGTTGGGATTACATAAAATCTGTGTAGTGTATAACGAATCGATACGGAACAATTTTGATTGAATTTGTTTATATAGTTATTTATTTTTAGGAACATTAAGGGTAAAATTTTACATGTTACTGATCATATTAAATTTTCGTATGCCAATTAATAATCCTCGTCTACAGCAATATTCATGATATTTTCTTGTATAATTGTAATTTAATTATTTTACTTTTAGTTTATTTAAAATGAAACTGAAAAGAATTTAAATTTGAATATTTGAAATGTTAATAGGTAAAATTAATTAATTAATATCAATATAATACTAGGTAATGTCAATATTAATTATTATTCCAAAAGGCGCTAAAGCACGCACTATTGAAGAACCGAGTACTAAAATCGCGGACATCTGATTATAGAGCAAAAATATAGTTATATATATACTTACAGATAAATCATAAATCTTTAGCGAAAAAATAAAATATGAAATATATTTTTAGAAAAATGTGAAATAACAATAAACATACGTGCTATCACACAGCAATGAGTGAATACAAAAAAAGTAGGATACAATCACTCACGATTGCGTGCGCTGGATTTCCCGCGCTAAATCGCGCGCGCTCCCGATCGCGTGTGAAAGAACATATCGTATAATGGCAGTTATTGACGGAAATGCGCGGTATCAGTTATTTCGTAACATTCTGTAGCGTTGATTAATAAACGTTGGACATTGTCTAACTAGTCTCTGAGTAATAAAAAGTGGAATAAAAAAATAAACATTAAAAGAATGAATAACAATAAACATATGCGCTATTACATGGAAAAGAGTGAACACAAAAAAATAGTAGAATGTAATCTCACTCACGATTGCGTGCGCTGGATTTCCCGCCCTAAATCCCGCGCTCTCCCAACCGCGCGTGAAAAACATGTCGTATAAAGGCAGCTATTGACAGAAATGTGGGTAGTTATTGCGTAACATCCTGTAGGATTGATTAATAAACATTGGATATTTTCTAACGAGTCTTTTAATAATAAAAAGCGGAATAAAACAATTAAATTTTAAAAGAAAATACAATAACAATAATCATACATGTGAAAGAGTGAAAACAAAAAAAGTAGAATACAATCACTCACGATTGCGTGCGCTGGATTTCCCGCGCTAAATCGCGTGCGCTCCCGATTGCACGTGAAAGAACATATCGTATAAAAGCAGCTATTGACGGAAATGCGAGTTACTAGTTAGTTCATAACATTATGTAGAATTGATTAATAAACGCTCGACATTTTCTAACGAGTCTTTCAATAATAAAAAGTGGAATAAAAATAAAAAAGTGAATTAACAATGAACATATGTACTATCACTTGGGAAAGAGTGAACACAACAAAAGTAGAATACAATCACTCACGATTGCGTCCGCTTTATTTCCCGCGCTAAATCGCGCGCGCTCCCGTATGCGCGTGAAAGAACATCCTTATTAATATTATAAATGCGAAAGTAACCCTGTCTGTCTGTCTCGCTTTCTAGCCAAAACTACTGTACCGATTTAAATAAAATTTGGTACACAGATAGTCTAGACCCTGAGAAAGGATATAGGCTATTTTTTAATGCGAAGAAACCGTTTCTTCTCATTAAAAAGTAAGGTGTTAAAAGGGGAGATGAAAAGTTCTATAGAAATATCGACATTTTTAAATCTAGAAGCTTGTAACTTATTTTTTATGCCTTTGACTATCAATATGACATTCAAAAATTGTACGTTCCCTTAAGGGGGTAAAATAAAATAGGGGATGAAGTAGACATTCCTCATTCGTCCTCCTGCGACTTCATTCGCAAGGAATACTTGCGATTGAAGTCACAGGCACAGCTAGTATTGTATAAAAGCAGCTATTGATGGAAGTGCGGATTATTAGTTATTTCGTAACATTCTGTAGCGCTGATTAATAAACGTTCGACATTTTCCAATATATTATTTCATGAATAAAACATACACATTTCTACATATAATATATTAGAAGCATGCCTGTTTCAGAAGCAATATTAAACTCTATGTAAAAGGGAAAGTGTACAATTTTCAATAAACAAAACGCAATTAACTGAAAGGTCGTATCCTTAGATACAGCCTTTTATCTCATTCAATAAACGCTCATTTTAGGAAAATTATTACTTTGATTAAATATAATTATTATTAGTATTATGAAAGCAGATTATTAAATACCCTTATCTTTAGAATATGCTCTTAGTGACTCACTTGACAATATTTATGAACATTTTGACAGAAGAATTGAAAATACTTTGTCTATGGGTTGAAAAATATAACAGATAATTAATAATGAGGAACTTTTTAGTTTAAATTGCAAATATATAAAGAGAGGTTGAAGAGTAATCGTCTGTCGTGGTATGGGCATATGTATAATGCGTATGAATGGAGATAATATTATAAGTAAGGTGTTAGATACGAATATGGATGGTTATAAGAGCAGAGGAAGGCCGAAAAAGAGATGGATGGACTGTGTGAAAGATGATATGGTAAGAGAGGGAGTAAGTAACGAGATGACTGCGAACAGGGAGGAATGGAAGAGAAAAACATATTACGTCTACCACAAATAAATGCGACAAGGAAGTAGCAGATAATGATGATTATGATGATGATGATGATGATGATGTTGATGATATCAAGCAAGATATGATAAGAAATAAAATGACTTATGGACGAAGAATTCAGGCAAATATTATAATACCCAAAATTGAAATATATCTCTGTTGTTTTATAGATAGAACTAAAAAAAATAATGATATTAATTTTTTATCTAACTACCATATATAGTTATATATACTTTCGTACCCATAACACAAGCTCTACTTACCTTGGGACTAGATGGCGCTGTGGATGTGGCATTCCATGGATATTAATTACATTTATTAATGATGGCTAAATTAATGACATCAAGGCATGACTATTCCACTTATCAGACTAAACCCATTATCGTACAGAGCAATAAAACTTGCCAATATAGAAACGGATCTCTCCTTGTAAGAGTCTATTACCTACTTTTAAGTGCAAATTACTTCATTCCCGGCTCTAAATGCGGTGATAAACCAGTTTATTGAAAGGCTATCAAGGGCTGGATCTGGATTAGAGTGTTTTGCACCGGTACAACGCAATAAAATGAATAAAGCAGACACAGGTGTCTCAATAAATGTATAAAAAGTATTAATGATTTACATTAATCGGCCTCTGAGGTCTAGCAGTTGAGCAGTCAGCCTTACTTTGATGGTCGCGGGTTCGATTCCTCGCACGGTATACACATTTGTATTCATAATTCATCATCTGCTTCTTCCTTATCCCATTTATTTGTGGTCGGTGTAATATGTTTTTCTGTTCCATTCATCTCTGTTCGCAGTCATCCCGTTATTTACTCCCTTTCTCACCATATCATCTTTTACACAGTCCATCCATCTCTTTTTCGGTCTTCCTCTACCCTTATAACCATCCACATTCATATGTAACACCGTCCTTATGATCTAATAAAAAGTGGAATATGGAGAAAAGTTCTAAATTACGATAAAATAAAAAAAAGTTCGACGTATAAAAATTATACACAATATATGATGTATATTATTTTCATAATTATTTTGCCGCTATTATTACCTATATCTAAATATATATAACTCAAATGTGACTAACTGACATAGTGATCTATCAACGCACAGCCCAAACTAGTGCAAGGATCGGGCTGAAATTTGGCATGCAGGTAGATGTTATGACGTAGGCATCAGCTAAGAAAGGATTTTGATTAATTCTACCCCTAAGGGGATAAAATAGGGGATGAGAGTTTGTATGAAACTTTGTGAATTTTAAACCGATCGGTCTGAGATTTTGCATGCATAAAGCTACTATGACTTAGGTATCCCCTAAGAAAGGATTTTGATAAATTCCATTCCTAAGGGGATAAATTAACGCGAGCGTAGCCGCGGGCAAAAGCTAGTGTATATATAGATATATATCTAAAGCTTCAGAAGGCGAGATTAGTATAGTTTATTATGGGTGTGCAATCACCAAAGAATTAGTTAGAAACATTACTAGACCCACAAAGTTTCGCAATCAATTTAACTAATGCATGTTGGTAAATACTAACTTGGAGGATCTTACTAATATTATAAACTAGCTACTCGCCCCGGCTTCGCACGGGTGTACTTGTATTTATATATATATATATATATAAACCTTCCTCTAGAATCACTCTATCTATTAAAAAAAAACCACATCAAAATCCGTTGCGTAGTTTTAAAGATTTAAGCGTACATAGGGACAGACGGCCATAGCGATTTATTTTACACTATGTAATGATGATGCGAAGGTTTGTGAGTATAGATGTTTGTTAGTCTCACGCAAAAACTACTGAACGAATTTTGATGAAACTTTATAGTAACATACCTTATACATTAGAATAAAATATAGGCTATAATTAAAAAAGATATTATGTAAATTGAGCGATATATAATGATAAGTGAGATGCAGGAGTATATAATATTTAATTCAGATTGAGAACTGAATGTCGATCCCAGTTTTATGACTTGTTTTACCTGTTCCAATATTCTGGTAATGTAGAATAAAAACAGGTATAAGGTATGAGATAAGGATACATGGAAAGGAAGAATATATTGCGCCGACACAAAATAATGGAACAAAGATAAGGCAATGATGATGTAAGATCACGAGCTAATGGAGGGTTTATAACGATAGATGGAGGATGTCGGGCGAAATGGTTTAAAAAAGAGACTGATAGTGTAATCTCATCATTATCATTACATAGTATAAAACAACGTCGCCGTCTGTCCCTATGTATGCTTAAATCTTTAAAACTACGCAACGGATTTCGAAACGGTTTTTTGAACACGCGACATCGTCCGCGTGGAATTTAACTTTATTTTTTTAAAATAAAAGTAGCCTAAGTTACTCCTTATTATATCTGCTACCTGCCAATAAAAGTTCCGTCAAAATTAGTCTAGCCATTTCAGAGATTAGCAGGAACAAACATTTAGATCAAAATTGTAAAAATGTAATATAATAGATGTATGTCTATTATTGTCTATACATCATAGATGTATCATAGATGTATAGATGTACATCATAGATGTATAGACATATACCTATAAATAAAATTGAAGTGTCTGTTTGTAATATTGAAATAACCGTTTTTTACTTGTCTAAGTAGCTTAAAAATAAAATTCTTTATATTTTTGAAAATAGAACTTGCATCACCATTCGTTTCAGTGTAACGCAAGAACTGTATATTCAATTAAATTAATTTTAATAGATTCATTTGTAATTCGAAAGCAATATTTCGATATCATCATAACTATCAATAAGTAGCTTGCAAATTCCTTTCAATTTTAAAAAAGGACCTTTTAATTCTATTTCTTTTTTTAAATAGTTCAGAACGTTTATTGGATGAATTTCGTTTCATTAGATGCATTCATAAATAATAATAATTTATCATAATAATTATGATAAATTATTGCTTGGATTTTTCTTCAATAAATTATTTCAATTTTAAAAAAGGAACTTCAATGTCATAGTGCTTTAAGTAAATAATTTTAATAAATTCAAAAATGGAAGGTATATATGAGGGAACTGAATTTTATAATCAGTAAACATAATTCTAATAATTTAAAAAATGAAAGGAAATGCCTCTTAATAATTATATAAACTGTTGATAAAATAATTTGATGAATCGAAACATTCCTTTCAATTTACAAATGAATCTATTAAAATTAGGTTCATTTAGAATAAAGTTCTTCCGGTACACTGAAAACAATAGTAGTACTATTGTTTTCAGTTTTTCTTTTTTAAATTCTAAAGCATTTTATGTTTTACCTACTCATTATTAATTAGATGAATATCGAAATAATCCTTTCTATTTACAAATGAATCTATTGAATTTAATTTTATTGAATAGTTCTTTTGTTACACTGAATTCAACGATGATGATTTTTTTTTTATTTAAAAGAATATTATTCTTAGTAGATTTAAGTGAGTATTTAAACTGTAAATATTTAATGACAACGCTACCTGGATGCGACTGTATTTGCATTATGATAATAATTATAAAATAAATTGATATAAAGCATTTTTAATTTTAGATTCAGTTTTTGTTATAAGTGGTATATTTCGACTTGTTTGAGTTACGGCAGATTCAATTATTTTAAATTAAAATAAATTTAATAAAATTTAAATTCAAATTGTTAATCAAAAAATGACCTACCTTTAGCTTTATTGTATTTACAATCTAAGACAGTATAAAAAAATGGAGACCTTTGAAATTTAATCAATTTTCAGAATAATAAAAAAAATAGGTTTATATATACTACAGTAATAATACTATAAGTAAGTAATGTTAGAGAAAGCCGAGTAGAGAAATATTATGGCAAAATTTCGACTGAAAGCTGCTACCAGGAATGGCTGAGGCTGAGACGCAAGGTCTCTGAATAGACATAGAACGAGTACTGAATACAGAATATACGTACATCGTAAATTTATGGACAAAGTCCTGTTAAAACTGTGAACACGTATACTTGTGCGCGGTCAATTTGTTTTCATTGTGCGATCACTCAACGATTTATACTGAGCGGAAACTAAGCCCTCGCTAAAAGAAGTACCTACGGGTCGAATCGTGCCCTCAGATGTTACAAAATTGTAGGTACTTTATTTTAAATGTGGGTAAATGTTGTTTGGAACAATCCACCGCTGAAAGGATCGCACGTGCGGGTTTGGCCCTATCAAAGGTCTACTACGATTTTCGTACAAGAAATTGAATATGAAGAAATTGGTTTTAAATTCTAAAAATAGTAATGATAATCTTAATAAATAATAATTAAAAATAGTAGTCGCCCGACGATATTTGAACGAGCAATGACAATTAAACAAAAGACAGACTATTGGATGGATGTTTGTTACTCTTTCACGCAAAAACTACTAAATAGATTTGAATGAAACTTTACAATAATAGAAATAGAAATAGAAATAATCTTTATTCAAATAAACTCATTACAAGCACTTTTGAATAGTCATATTTTGATTCTACCACTCATTCGGAATGCAGATTCATCACAAGAAGAATGAGCAAGAAACTTGTGTGTTGCTCTTTTTAATAGATGTTTTTTTTTATATAAATAATTACAGTATAACAAGTAAGAGGCATGCGATAATCAACATAGAAGTCGCTGCGCACTCATTATTAATGTAATCAGATAATATTGTCAGTGCTATAGATTTAAAGTTTTTCTATAAAAACATTATTATCGTTAACGAATTCTTCAATTTTAATATAGCTTATACATCAGAATAACACATAGGGTATAATTTAAAAACATATTATGTAAATGGGGCGAAATATAAATGATAAATGTCAAGTAAGTGTGATGCAGACGAAGTTATAAAATGTAATATTAACGGTGCTATTGGTATCATAAAAAAAGGTATTGGTGTTAAAATTGTATTGAATATTGGTATTAAATTTTTATCGAATGTTATACAAACGTATGTTTTATAAAATACACAATAAAGTTAACAAACCGTGAAACAGCATGTATTTTCACTTTCCATCGGTTCACGGGCGAATTTACCGAAATTCACTTGTTTGCGGTTTTATTTGATTTATTCAAACATACACTCGTACTGTACTTTTTTATTGTTACATAATAGAATATCATTATTTGAATGTTTTTTTTTAATTCTTTGTAAATTTCATACTCCTATATAGTTAATTGGTATTAAATTTATACTGCTACCCGTAACTACATCTGCACAACATATAGTACACTGGTAATGTACTTTTTTTATTGTTACATAATAGAATATCATTAATTGAATGTTTTTTTTAATTCTTTGTAAATTTCATACTCGTATATAGTTAATTGGTATTAAATTTATACTGCTACCCGCAACTACATCTGCACAACCTATAGTACACTGGTAATGTACTTTTTTTATTGTTACATAATACAATATCATTATTTGAATGTTTTTTTTAATTCTTTGTAAATTTCATACTCCTATATAGTTATATGAATATAAATACGATACATACAAAATATCATTTTTTACAATTTTTTCTGTCTGTATGTTTGTTCTCTGAAATGGCTGAACCGGTTTTGACGGAACTGTTTTTGGCAGGTAGCTGATGAAATAAGGAGTACCTTAAGCTACTTTTATTTTCGAAAAAGAAAGTTAAATTCCACGCGGACTAAGTCGCGAGTACAGCTAGTATAACATAAAACTCGTTAAAATTCGTGAAAATGTAAGAAACAGATCTGTTTCTTACGGTGCGGTTAGCACAACGCCTTACTTCCGATGGTCGTGGATTCGATTCCTCACGCGGCACAAACATTTTGTATTCATGAGTATCATTGTTTGTATCGGTCTAGGTGTTCTATATGTATGTATTTACGAAAAAAAGAAATATCTATGTATTTGTATCAGTTATCTTGTACCCATAACACAATCTTTAGCTAGCTTAACTTGGGTCTAGATGGCGCTGTGTGTATTGTCCTGAGATTCTTATTACTATTATTTTTATGTCACAACATATAGCTGGTTATTTTATAATGATGACAATGACGGAACTTATATCAAGTCACTTATTATTATTATTATAATATAAATGAGTATATTATTTACAAAAATCCTTACAATTCCATACACACTTACTTTTACGTTTGTAATACTGTAAACGGGACATTTTGTGTGTATATATGTATGTTTTATAATGAATTTGCTATCAACCCATTTAAAATTAAAGCAAAATCTTAACTAAAACTTAACCGACTGTCTGTCTAGACGTCATCGATTTTAAATGAATAGCATAATTATAAATCACGACAAAACCAACATCTAACTCGATGTTCTTGACAGCTTTCCACCGGAATTTGTCAGTAGCTGTTTTGAATAAACTGGTGATAATGAGATACCAATATTATTATTTCAAACTCATTATTATTCATGTACAATGATGGTTTGTTGATAATAGAAAACAATTTGAAATACTCGACAATAATGTGTTGATGTCGCGCCTCATTTATTGATTTGCCTTGTTCAATGTCATTGTGACGGACTCGGTGGTCTAGTGGTTGAGTAGACCGCTTTATGATGGTCGCGGGTTCGATTCCTCGCACGGCACAAACATTTGTATTCATGAATATGATTGTTTGTATCGGTCTGGGTGTTTGCTATGTAGAATGCGTATGTAAGTTAATTCTTAAGATATCTATTATTGAATTTTCTCACTATGTGAAACTATATATTGTGTATAAATTGTAAATGAGCTGTTGATTGCCAAAATTAAAAAAAAGTGTATGTACGAAGAAAAGAATATCTATGTATTTGTATCAGTTTTATAGTACCCATAACACAAGTTTTATCTAGTTTAACTTGGGTATAGATGGCGCTGTGTGAATTGTCCTATATTATTGTTGCTAATTCTATACTTTTTGATGATATGGATAAAATTTGACCTTAAGATGATATACAAAATATAGATAATATGCAAACAATCGACTGACAAAATGCCTACGGAACCTAAATGGGCAAATCATGAAAATAATGATAGGGATAATAACGGGCCACTGTCCCTTAAACAGCCATCTGTACACAATAGGCGCTACATATAGTCCTCTTTGTCGAGACTTTCAACCCGAAGAAACGGCCGCTCAAGTAATCCTGGAGTGCGTAGCAGTGGCCACACAACGTAAACAAATCCTCGGAAAGATGAGTTCGCTCCGCGAAGCCTGAGACACCAGGAGAGCTCTGCTTTTGGAGCTTGGCTGGTTACTTTACTAGTTTTGACTATACACGTACAACGGCCCAAATGAGAGGTTGATTGCGGAAAATGTAGTCTAACGTACATTACATTACATTTAAGATGATATGGACATAGAACGTGAAAGAATAATAGAAAATCATTTATTCAAATAAACTTACATTGAAGCATTTTTGAATAGTCGTTACATTTTTTTAATCTACCGCTCATTCGGAAAGCTGTCTCATAATAAGAAGAACGAGCAAGAGAGAAAGAAGAGCAATTGGTATGCAGCTTTGATGAAAAGTCAAAACTCTTTTCAAAGCGTCAGCTTTTACACTAGCGGCTTCTGGGTCAGCTATACAAAACCACCTACACTGCTCTTTACTAAATTCTACAGTTTTTTTTATCCATGATAACGGTTGTGCTAACGGTTTACGCTGGCGGGGCACCAGTAGAGGATGATAAGATGAGCATCAGGTCAAGTCAGTTAGCCCATCGTGACAAATTTACTAGGACTTTATCACAATGGTTTCCAGGAACCACGCGGAGGTCAAACTGACGTGGTACATTGACAGCAATGAGATTATCAATTCACATTACTAATAATCCCCTTTCACCCAATTCTACACAACTGTAAAAACCTCCTTTTAAGCATATAAATGCCTGTACCAGGACTGAGGTCTGTAAGCTGCGATTTGCCATTGAAATTTCATGATAAATGTACAGGACTCTTTACAGCCGCTGGCTGGCAGGACATTCCCTATTTTTAAATATTTATATTTTATATGAAGATTTAGTTAGGTACTATGGTTTTGTTAGTCCTTTTATTGCTCTTGCCTCTTGCTTTCATACTAGTTTTGTTACGACATATATTTTTATAATATACTATAAAATGTTATACATTCATATTGCGTCTTTAATTACCACTATTGTTGGCTGCATCGACCCCAGCGTCCTACACAGAGTCCCACACACTATATCTGTCATCTTAGTCCTTTATTAGAATGGTAGCGCATGAGTAATATCACGGATGTCCATGATAACGTAATGTCCGTAATACCGGTTTACGATTACCATCAGGCGGATCAGCTTGTTCAAACCAATTACATAAAAATTCCTTAATTTTTTTGTTTACAAAAAAATATTTTTTAACTCTAAATATCAGGAAATAATGTTTAAAAAGTTATCTCTATAATTATTTATGTAGAATGATATTCCTAAAATTAACAAAATATTAAATCATTTGTATGTTGAAATGAATTAAAATTGTAATATTTATTTTATACATTTATCAGTTTCCGTTCTTTTGTGGTATTATCAAATTCACAGTGAATGTGTTACAACGTGGTGATTTCGTTATTCGCTTATTTATATTATTGTGGTACATTTATTTTATTCTCTGACCAGTAAATTTATTTACAGCGTTATTAAAATAACAATAGTCGTATTACAAATAATAAATATATATTTTTTTATTCCTATTATATCTGTCAGAGGCATTGTCAATAGTCGAACTTCTGATGGACGCAACACTCGATATGTACATTTATTTTGTATATCTTATCTTTAGATAGTATAAAACAAAATCCGTGCAGCTGTCTGTTAGCTTATATCTTTTAAATTACGTAACAAAAATTTATGCATTTTTCAGCAGTTGATAGAGTGATTCAAGAGGTAGGTTTATATGATATACATGTGCTATAGTATAAAATTAAAAAAAATTACAATGCATCCATTTACCGCCTTTAATTAAGTATCGTTTAAATGTATTTTCATTTATATAACTTCATCATCATCATCGCAGCCCGGAAGACGTCCACTGCTGGACATAGGCCTCCCCCAAAGATCTCCACGACGATCGGTCCTGCGCTGCTCGCATCCAATGCCTTCCAGCAATCATGACCAGATCATCAGTCCACCTTGCTGGAGGCCTTCCCACGCTGCGTCTTCCGGTCCGTGGTCGTCACTCGAGGATTTTACTGCCCCAACGGCCATCTGTCCTACGAGCTATGTGCCCAGCCCATTGCCACTTCATAGTCGCAATTATGTAACTTGATTGGCAGCAATGTTTCTCATTCTTATTCATAAGGTGCAAGTTTTTCTTTGTAATTGGATTGGCGAATAAGCTGATGGTAAGCAGTACCGTCCCTTATATACATTAACAGCACTACGGACAACGGTCATCATATGATGCCTGTGATACCACTCATGCGTTGACATTCGACAGAACTATGATTAATAATAATATTCTGTAATTTCACTACCTTATCTCAACTTTGATTGAAACATATTTCACAAAGCAAGCTGAAATAAATGAGACAGCGGCATCTTCTTCTCTATCTTTTGTCGTTGACGATATTTTACAAATACCTACCTATAAGTCTACAAGAGTAAGAATACAGTAAAAAACAATTACAGAAGCTACGGGTACTAAAATAAGTTAAAGACTAGCTGTAATCTGAATTACTATTAATAAAGCAGACGAGATAAAGTAGCGCGAGAAATGAAAAGAAAAAATGAGACACTTCGTGAACTGTTCTTTTGTCTGTCGCCACTAATCCGACCGCAGTCGTAATTGAGTTAGTCTGACAAAGTTTTAAAGAAATATTTTTATTATTAGAAAACTTAGTAAATAATGCTGTTGTCTTATTACCTTTGCGAAATAAATTTGAATTAGTAACTGAATATAAAGAGACGAGACGAATTTCTTAGCATTCCAGGGATTCAACGTGCACGTGCAGGGTCTTTATTGTAACAAGGAAAATCTCCGACCAGTTACGGGACAGTAACGGGATGGGACTTGTGACCGGAGTAAATTCAAATTCAAAAATATCTTTATTCATATAGGTCTATTATAGACTCATATGATATGTCAAATCTACCGTCAATTCGGAATAATTTCGAGATGAGAAGAACTGACAAGAAACTCAGTAAGTTTGAGAGACTCCTTTAACTCGACGTACGTCAACAATCACCTTGACCACTCGTTTCTCTCCCTGCCCAAGCAAATCTAGTAGGAGCCTGCTAGTGCAGCTTTAGATACACGTTCTATAATAGAACTTGCTGCAGTTCTAGACAGGCCCAGATCATTTGGAAGATTGTAGAGAGTTGTCGCTGGTAATATAAATTCAAAAATAAATGTAAAATTGCGTATTTACATTATAGTAACAGCTTGTTGGCACTTTATGGTGGACACAAGCTATTAGGTAAAATTTGTCAAAGTATCAAAAAACTTTAAAGCAGACGATCACGACGACAAGCAGATCTAAAATATGAAAAGAGTATAGACAGAGGCTATAAAAACAGGTTTATTCTTGTAAAGCATTTACCGCAAAGACAAAGATAGATCAAAACGTCTACACGAAACACAATTTCGATAAATGAAACGAAACTTTCAACAATAATATTTGTAAGAGCAAGCTTTTAGAGGGAGCTATCACCCGAATTGGAATACAAAATCGCTTTTAAAGGTTTCCTTTCATTAGAGTAAATCAGAATTGGTTCTTGCCGCAACTGTATTTTCTCCAAAGAGTAATTTTAAACCTCGAGGAAGCGAAATGACTATTGTGAATTTTAAACTAGAGTTGTATTTACGTTTCTGTAATTATTCAAACCAATATAACCATTTATCTAAATTGGGACATTTGTGTTTTAAACATCTGTTATTGATATAATTATTGTTGTAGTATAGTAGTAGTAGTAATGATTATTTTAAAATTACTATGTTTATACAAGTAACTTATAGATAAACTGCTGGATATAGATATTTTTAGGCATGATATCTTGGTATCATTACTTTTAGAGGACGAAGAATATTAGCGTCCAACGTATAAAACCTTAAAAGATATATTATTTGTAAGTGATTAATTAACCAAGTTTAAGAAAAAAATGCCACTACATATCCTATGTGGTTGTAGCCCACTCAAACGAATATTTTTTTTGGAAAGTATAAACTTCGTCCTGAGGAGATAAAGGCATCGCTCCTAAGAATATCCTTCAATACTTGTCCCTGACGGCCCTAGGCAGCGAACTGTGAAAAAAAGGGCGAGCACAATAGATCTCTGTAGGTCACAGTGCTACAGGTCTAAAAAATATTGTTATGATAGTTAATTTTTGTTTCTAATTCATTCTCATTTCATTGCTAACTTTTCTTAATAAGTGTAGTAATCTACCCGGTCAATTTTATCACCTATAGCTGAATAAGTGTATGTTATTTCGTTCCTTTTAGTTACATTTTTGTATTTTTGCTATCACGAAATGTTCATTGCCATATTCCCTTGTGTATTTGTCACGTTCTGTTGCTTACAGATCATTCGTTGATTTCTCTATTCATATTTGGAAATCTTGGATTTTTCGGGTAACCTTTTGTACTCACATTATCCTGGTATATAATATTGTTACTATAAATTTTAGCATTATTTCCAATGGTATAGTTAAAAAATCCTGTATTAACATTTAAGATACATATTTTGTCAAAAGCATATGCTGGTGATCACGATATTCTTCCTAATTTAATTTAAAAACGAATCTGTATTTCTGTATTTATATTATTAGAACAGAATAAGGGCTGAGCTTCTCGTCAGTTCTTCTCAGTACTTAAGCACTCCGAACTGACGGTAGATTTGACATATCATAAGAGTCTGTAATAGACCTACTTGAATAATTTTTACGCTTACATAAAATAGAAAGAGCGAGTAATGTTTTGTACTTTCTCATGCGTTCAATAATGAAAACGTATCTACTGATCGACTCGTTTATCACTTATCCACGCCATCAAATTTACAATGCAAAGTAGAAGGATGTAATGTTCTAGAAAAACTAGTCTTAATGGTGTTTTCATGGTAATATAAGATATAAAATCTTTCCAATGGAACATTTCCAAGATCAATTTTATTTATTTGTATCATCTATGTAATTTTTTTACCATGAAGGTGGCAATCAAGCAGCCTAGCCTGCTAGCAAATGATTGCCGTAGCCTATGGACAAAAAGGACGATGCCTGAAATGCCAGGGGTGTTACGTTCACATAGCTGATCCTGAAGTAACATTAATATATATGTTATACATGTATTTTAAATAATTAGTATGGTAAAGAAGCTAACGGTCCACCTAGTAATAAGTAATAACCATCGTATAGTGAATAGCAGTATGAACAGCATATTGTCATGTGACGACCGTATCACGACATTTTCATTTCGTAGGATTAGTGTAACATCATTACCATCATCATCTGCTTCTTCCTTATCCCCTTTATTTGGTGTCGGCGTAATATGTTTTTCGCTTCCATTTATCCCTGTTCGCAGTTATCGCGTTATTTACTTCCTTCCTTACCATATCATCTTTCACACAGTCCATCCATTTCTTTTTCGGCCTTCCTCTGCACTTATAACCATCCACATTCATATGTAACACCTTTCTTAAAATATTATCCTCGTTCCTACGCATTACATGTCCATACCATGATAGACGATTACTCTTCAACCTCTCTGACACCGGTGCCACTTTCATACTTCCTCTAATGTATTCATTCTTTATCTTATCCATTCTTGTCACACCGCACTTCCACCTCAACATTCTCATTTCAGTTGCATGCAGTCGTCTTTCATCCGTCGCCTTTACGGGCCAGCACTCTGATCCATACACATCATTACCATGTGAATGTAAATTTGACTCTTTTCTCCGTATTTTACCTCACATCTGGGCCGTTGTTCGTGTAGAGCCGAGACTACTAAAGTAGCTAGCCAAGCACCTTCCAGAAGCGCAGAAGCCTCAGTGTCATTACAGGCTTTACGAAGTAACCTCAATGTTCTGAGGTTTTGTGTTCGTTGTGTGGCCACTGCAAGCACTCCAGGATTACATGAGCGACCGTTTACTTTGATGTTTCAACTTCAAACATAAATAAATCTTCCAAAAATAGCTGTGCTGTGATAGGTGATATCAAGATATCCACTCATATTTTGCATATAATCTACCTCAATAAAATATTAGCCATAATTATTAATGTCAAAAATGGCATTTCTATAGGAATTACTTTTCAAAGTTTATTATCTACGCTGCTCTTCAAATTATTCATGAGCTCTGTCCTTTGATCAATAAAGGGTTATTATATATTCAAACGCTTTTGCTCTTTATTCTCTTTAAGTACATTTTTGTATAACATTATTTATGTAAGAATAGAGAACGCTGGTTTCCAAAAATACATTCATAATTTTTCTTTAGGACGGGCGTATGTTGTACTCCCACTTTCTTTTTTATTTTCTATATCTTAATCATTACAATGTTTGTAGTAAGTACTTCATCATCATTTTAACAAGCTATTTTTAGGGACGCAGAATATGTTTTAAAAGAATATTATATATGAGTATCAATACTGATAATCTATATATATATATAACTCAATGGTGACTGACATAGTGATCTATCAACGCACAGCCCAAACCACTGGACGGATCGGGCTGAAATTTGGCATGCAGGTGGATCTTATGATAAGAAGTTAAGATCCGCTAAGAAAGGATTTTGATTAATTCTACCCCCAAGGGGATAAAGTAGGGGATGAAAGTTTGTCAATTTTAAACCGATCAGGCTGAGACTTTGCATGCATAAATCTACTATGACGTAGGTATCTCTTAGGAAATACTTTTAATAAATTCCACCCTTATGGGGATAAATTAACACGAGCGAAGCTACGGGCAAAAGCTAGTATAAATATAAGCTTCTAACGTTAAAAATGACGATAACTGCATATAACTTTTCATCTTCCCTTTCAACCATTCACAACAACCCTTTTCAACCCCTTACAACTTTTTTTTGTAATAAAAAGTAGCATAAGTCCTTTCTTAGGGTCTGGACCACATGTTTACCAAATTTCATTTAAATCGGTTCAGTGGTTTAGGTTTGAAAGCGCGACAGAAAGACATACAGCTAGTTTCGCATTAGTAAGAACTAAAAACAATAATATAAATAATGATACAGTTAACAAAACTATATCAAAATCAATTCAGATATTGTTAAGATGTAATAACGTAACTATAGAAAACAGAGTATAATTGAAAACCTCCCCTCTCGCAACTCGGCTGTAAAACAAACAAAACGGTATGTCAGAATCTTGACTTTATCAGTTTTATTATAGATGGGCCTATGTATAAAGGGTTTCAGTCCAGTATTTCATTATAAACGAGCCAACTCGTAAAACAGAGTTATGGGAATAAACGTCCCCCACAGTACATGAACGATCATGGCGGCAATACTCGTTGTATAATAAAAATGTTTGCGAAATAACGACGCAGATTCAAATTAAAAACATGAAGTGGATTTGTTTATGATTATAATATTATTAATACTAGATTTAAAGACGAGAATCGTAGAGAAAAGTCAATAGATCTTTTATAAGAATAGGTATATATTACAATATGTTAAATATCCCACTTTGAATATTGTCTCACTATTATAGCTGTTTGGGTTTGTTCCGTTGCTTGTAGTCCATTTTAAAAAGGTGTAATATTTTTGGCGCCAAAATATTGATATAAAATAAAAAAAAACATAATATTATAGAGATCAGAAAATATATATATACTGTCATATTTATTACTTAAATACATTATAACGGTTTTTAAAGTGATGTAATGGTTGGGAGTACAGTACAAGTATATTTAAGGAAACAAAATAAAGATATATGTTTAGTGATTACAGTTTTCATTGTTAGTATAGAAGATTCCCTAATAAACACAATAAGATACCAAACGATATACTGGAATTACCATTAAATAAATTCGAAACATCTGTTAAATCATATTTACTGAGCAAAGCCTTTTACTCACTAAACAATTACTTGAATGACGAGCGTGCATGGCAATAGTTGTTCATGCACGGGATTTTCATTTAATGTTAGACATAGACACCTATATAAAAATATACATTGTAAATAAACTGACTTTTAAAAAAAATAAGTAATTTAATTCAGTTTCTTGCCAATTCTTCTCAACTGGGTTAATATACTGAACTGGACGGTAGGGAAAAAATTATAATATAATAAATTTGACGTTTATATTTGAATAAATGATTTCTATTCTATTCTATTCTAATAATAATAATATATCAAGACAATTCATTCAGCGCCATCTAGTCCCGCGGTAAGCTTGTTTTATAGGCACTAGACAACTGGTGTAAATACTTAGATACTTTTTTTAGTAAATGCATGTATAATATACATAGAAAACATCTAGAACGATACAAATAACCAACAAATGTTTATACCGAGCGAGGAATCAGAACTGCGACTATCGTAAGGCGGTGAGTTAAACCACTAAACTATCGAGGCTGCCCTATATGAATAAATGATTTTGATATTTCGCTTTTAATAATGAGAGCGTCTTGTCCTAATAGCTCATTACTCTAAATGGCGCCCGGAAGGTCATAAGTTCAAGTTTGGCCCATGTTAAAAAAAAACTTTGTTTGTTATATATTCTTGACTAACTCTTTTATGAAGGTATACCCTTCATAAAAGATATCAAAACCGATATCAAATTAAAACATAATCCGAGAGACAGCAGTAGGCTCGTATCCTACCATTTTGGATTCAAATCTGTCAGGCGAAATGTGAGCATCAGGTGTAGTTTTCACTAGGCTGTTGATAGTTTACAATTAATCTGTCTACCCCATCTTTTCTTTTTTTTTTTATAACACAGGGGACAAACGAGCATGCGGCTCACCTGATGGTAAGTGATTACCGCCGCCCATGAGCACCCGCAACACCAGGGGAATTGCAAGTACGTTGTCGGCCTTTTAAAAAGGAATAAGCTCTTTTCTTAAAGGTTTCAATATCGTATCGGTTCGGAAATACCATTGCTGGAAGGTGATTCCACAATGTGGTTGTGCGAGGCAAAAAGCTTCTAGAAAACCGTACTGTGGAAGACCGCCATTCATCCAGATGATCAGCATGGTATCCAGGTCATCTGAGATGGCAGTCGTAACGGTATGTTAGTTATTTATAATAGGTACTAATTGACTAGTTGATACATTAGAGGAAGTATGAAAGTGGCGATGGTGTCGGAAAGGTTGAAGAGTAATCGTGTATCATGGTATGGGCATGTAATGCGTAGGAATGAAGATAATATCTTAAGAAAGGTGTCACATATGAATGTTGATGGTTATAAGGGCAGAGGAAGGCCGAAAAAGAGATGGATGGACTGTGTGAAAGATGAAATGGTAAGAAAGGAAGTAAATAACGAGATGACTGCGAACAGGGATGAATGGAATAGAAAAACATATTACGGTGACCACAAATAAATGGGATAAGGAAGAAGCAGATGGTGATGAGGTACTAGTTAACCCGCGCAATTTCATCTGCTTCTGCTGATATTTACATTATATGGCCAATTTACATAATACGTTTTTTAGATTATATCCTATGTAATATTCTGATCTACAAGCTATATTACTATAAAATTTTATCCAAATCAAATCCCTTCAGCAGTTTTTGCTTCATAGAGTAACAAACAATCATTCATCCATTTTTTTTTTCATTCTTCCATATTCACTTTAAACTTTCGTGGTTTTAAGATTAATAAGACATCTAGAATTATTATTATATAGTCAGATTATTGTACATTTTTTACTAGCTACTCGCCCCGGCTTCGCACGAGTGTACATGTATTATATATATAAACCTTCCTCTTGAATGCCTCTATCTATTGAAAAAAACCACTTTAAAATCCGTTAAAGATTTAAGCATACATAGGGACGGACAGACATCGACAGCGACTTTGTTTTATACTATGTAATGATATCACAAAATTAATATTAATTTCTTCCAGAACATTCGAAAATATATCTTCATTTCGTAAGTGAACTTTTAACTTGCGGCGTGAATATCGTATCAACGTAGACGTATGTTGGTATGACATACGCTGTTATAATAAACCCAATATGGATATCATCTATTATGTATACCTTAATACGTGGGATGAAAGCAGAAAATTGAATAGCAGATAATATTCATTTCGCACTCGATAAATATTTTGAACTTATTAAACATAAGCACGTAACGTTAATACAAGGAAATAACGTTTAAAATGGCACAATAACTTTATAAGAGAGAACGGAGAATGTTTTGAAGATGTAATTTTACGACAATGTTGAAGAAATTATACGGAACCCAAAATTGGGTTCTGAATTGAATAAAATGTAACTCTATTTAACTAACTTGTGGTCGAGTGGTTTAGCACGATGTTTTTCGATGGTTATGGATTTATATAATAAAGAAGTTTGCATAAAAAATACAACATTACCTTGTATTTAACCCACACATATACATACACAGAAATATAGTCTTTGATAATAATACCTTAATAATGTTCAAACACATGATTCAAATGAGTTATAACTCAATACCACTGAGGGGAAGGAGATTGTTAGTAAAGCAATGTACTATGTCAGGTTGACCTCCACGCGGTTCCCCTGGAAACCATCGTGATAAATTCATGGCGAATTTACCACGATTGGCTAACTGACCTGACCTCATGCTCATCTTGTCATCCTCCACTGGTGCCCCGCCAGCGTAAACCGTTAGCGCAGGCGGGAGCACCATTCCACTATCATTCACAAAAAAAAAACTCAATACCACTATATGTAGTATGTAATTCAGGAGTATAAAAATGGCGCCATGCAATTCCAATAAATCGATATTATTTACCAGATTAGAGCAGCAAGTCGTCTCTTAGTCGGATTAGTATAACGGCTTGCTATGATAAAGTATGTACTTTCGATTACAAATACACTCTTCATAACTTTATGTACATACATAAAGTTATGAAGAGTGTATTTGTATCTGTAATCGATACATACACTTTAATCGACTTATTTTCAGGTCCCCGTATAATCCTATGGCTGTGTTATTAATACATTACCTTAATTGGGGTCTACTACGTGTGTTGTCTGGGATATGTACGTGCTATGAAAATTAATGGCATTTAAATTATTTATAACGCCCGTGCGTCCTTTACAAGGGACTAACGTAATTCAAATTGTCAACGCTTTGTCATTGGTGACAAATGTTTGTGTTGTTTTGTTTTTTAATAAATTTCGAACAGCAACCACGCGGATGGTAAGTAACCTTCGCCTATATACATAAACTGTACTACGAACATTACGTTATCATGTAATAATAATCTCAGGACAACTCACATAGCGCCATCTAGACCCAAGTTAAGCTAACTAAAGCTTGTGTTATGGGTACTAGATAACTGATACATATACATAGATAATTTTTTTTCGTAAATACATACATAGAAAATACCCAGACCGATACAAACAATCATACTCATGAATACAAATGTTTGTGCCGTGCGAGGAATCAAACCCGCGACCATCGGACGTTAAGCGGTGTGCTTGACCGCTAGACCACCGAGGTCGTCAAATGTGACGCCCGCGATACCACTCCTGCGTTCCATTCCGGAGTACAAAGATTCAAATTCAAATTCAAAATATCTTTATTCATGTAGGTCTATTACAGACTCTTATGATATGTCAAATGTACCGTCAGTTCGGAATGATTTCGAGATGAGAAGAACTGACAAGAAATTGTTTAATAATTAAATTAGTTGAATCGCTCCGTGATACGGTTACGCCATGTGCACTCGATTTTATACATTGTTACAGCGCTGTGATAAAACCGGCGGTGAGACGACTAGTGTTTTCAATGTGAGAGAAATAATATCTTGCAGCGGCTCCTTGATAAATTACGGCGAGATTTGTCAAAAGGGCACACGGATATACGCTATGGGACACAGTTACCTAGATACTTCAAAGCAATTCAAAATTCAAAATATCTTTATTCATGTAGATCTATTACAGACTCTTATGATATGTCAAATCTACCATCAGTTCGGAATGATTTCGAGGTTAGAAGAACTGACAAGAAACTTATATCGTATTCTTTTCAAATAAATATCGTACATGTGTATAATAATACAGATTCATTTTTAAACTCAAAATTTGGAAGAATGGAATGACCACCAAATGTGTAGCATCTTATCGTAGAATGTTACTGGCTAATCGCAGATTATATAGAACTTACGAAGCAAGCTGCTTGCCATGTCTTTGTGCTATATCACTATTGCATCTGCCCTTTCCAACGGAAACGGAAACGGAACTTAACAAGCAAACAGCTTGGCGGCTGATATAGGTGAAACCATGTACCATGCTCACCCATAAAATTGGCCCTAAGTACTACCTCTTAAGTTAGGATAAGTTAATGTACATATATTTTTACGTATGAAATCCCTAGCTTACATTTTAGAATTTAAGTTACTTTTAGGTCCTCCCAGCGGCTGTCAATTCTATAAACTAGGCCCTAAGTATAAGTACTACCTCTTAAATTAGGACAAGTTAATGTAAATATATTTTTATATGTATAAAATTAGTGGCTTAGATTTTAGAATATAAGTTAGTTTTAGGTCCCCCCCAGCGGCTGATAATCCTATAAACTGAGCCCCAAGTAGGTATAGTACTACCTCTTAAGTTAGGATTATAATTAATGTATATATTTTTATGTATACAATTACTAGGAACTAGGAACAAGAAAATAAAAAATATTAACACATATACCAATACCATAATAATTAAGCAAAAAGAAATGCATATCCACCACTGCGGAGCATCGTGACCGCGTCACTGTGTACTGATATGTGTAAGAGGCCCATCTCAGCATTATGCCATGTGAAAAGTCACGACGCTGATTTTCAGTGGAACCCCGAATATGTGACTCACGGACAAAGTTAAATGCACAGATACTTTAATTAATTTAATAACAATTACGAATTCTATGATTTTCTAACTCCTGGTAAGAGAATAGAAACTGACTTTACTCTACCGCCATTTTCACAATTCCTGTGTAAATTTATCGGCACCCTTTTAGCGGTGAACACTGATACAATTGGTATTCCATGTATTATATATTCCACTGTATTCTTTTGCTGTTCTGTGTTGCCATTATTTTAGAAAATATTTTTCTATGTGCTTTATACTGACATTTTGTTCTGATAGTTATCAATATTCTCATTGGTTTTATATTGAGTTGAATGAAATGAATTGAATTGAAGTATTTAATTGAATTCGTGCTAATTGGTGGTTTGTATTCACACACTTAAACTTAAAAATGTAAAGTAATAATAAAATTATTTAAAAGAGCAACACGCAAGTTTCTTGCTCATTCTCCTTGTGATGAGACAGCTTTCCGAACGAGCGGTAGATTAAAAAAATGTAATGACTATTCAAAAGTGCTTCAATGTAAGTTTATTTGAATAAATGATTTTCTATTCTATTCTATTGAAATCATCTTTTTATTGTTCTGATACATGTAACTTTTATTGGTCATATTATCAAGCCGAAGAAAAGGAAATAACAAAAACAAAGATACTAAGTGGAATCAAGTGTGCGGTTCAGAAACACTTGCTAATCGTGACTAATTGTAGGTGAAACCGGCAGAATATGCTTACTCACCTGATTTCACGTTTATCCATTCAGTGCAGCATTATTAACATTTATAAAAAAAAAACTGATATTATTATGTACGACGACACGTGAAGACTCGTATTATGCAAATTAACGGTGACTTTTTTAAATAAATGATTATAGTATAGTTCACTCGCCTGCAATAATGGTTTACGCTGGCGGGGTACTAGTGGAGGACAGGATGAGCATGAGGTCAGGTCGGTTATTCCATCGTGGTAAATTCAGAAATTTATGACGATGGTTTCTAGGGGGAACCGCGTGGAGATCAACCTGATATGGTCAATTGCTAGCAATGGGGTCATCAGTCCACATTACTAACAAAGTATGAGCATGAGGTCAGGTCAAGTCCATCGTAGTAAATTCACCAGGAATTTATCAGATGGTTTCCAGGAGGAACCTCGTGGTGGTCAACCTGACATGGACAATTGCTAGCAATGGAGTCATCAGTCCACATTACTAGCAAAGTATGAGCATAAGGTCAGGTCCAGTCCATCGTAGTAAATTCACCAGGAATTTATCAGATGGTTTCTAGAAGGAAGTGGAGGTCAACCTGACATGGTACATTGCAATGGAGTTTTTGATGACCTCGGCGGTTTAGCGGTCTAGCACACTGTTTTTTCCGATGGTCGCGGGTTCGATTCCTCGCACGGCACAAACATTGTATTCATGAGTATGATTGTTTGTATCGGTCTGGGTATTTTCTATGTATAATATGTATATTTTTTTTTCGTAAATATATATATTTACGAAAAAAAAAATATCTATGTATTTGTATCAGTTGTCTAGTACCCATAACACAAGCTTTCGCTAGCTTAACTTGGGTCTAGATGGCGCTGTGTGAATTGTCCTGAGATTATTATTATTAGTTTTCAATCTACATTACTAACAATTATCTTCCCCGTTCAACGGTGTACTAACAATTAGTTTCAGCCTGGCAAACACCTTTTTTTACTTCAGGAAAATCATCATAAAAACCCGCCGGCCCCGGAAAATGCTAAACGAATATTATCCGAATCTTAAAACGACTGGGTACCCTGAGCGGAGGATACCCTGGGAACCCCAGGGTATCCTCCGCTCGCCTTTCGTGCCGAAGACGCGAAGTTGTGTTAGCATTCTAACACAACTTCCTGAAAAACACCTGACCTTTGTTATCTTTGACCATAAATTTAGAAAAATCTGTAATTTAAAAGAACTGTAACTAGAAATATGTATTAAATCATTAGTAGGTTCTTTAAATACTAGCTGTGACCAAGATTTCACCCGCGTGGAATCTATAGCCTATATATACATCTGAATAATATATAGGTTATAGATATAATAACATATAACGCAGTAACGTAGTGTGGTCATAGTTTATATTTCAAGCGAAATCTAAAAGTTCTCAATTAAGCTATAATTATCTGTGTATATTTTATTGTATAACTCTGGAGTTTTATTATAATACATTATAGCCTATATGTTATTCTAATGTATAAGCTATATTACTGTAAAGTTCCATCAAAATCCGTTCAGTAGTTTGTGCGTGAAAGAGTAACAAACATGCATACTCACAAACTTTCGCGTTTATAATATTAATAACTATCTACTCGCCTAGGTTTCGCACGGACATACATGTATTATTATATATATAAACCTTCCTCTTGAATCGCTCTATGTATTAAAAAATTGTTGCGTAGTTTTTAATATTTAAGCATACATAGGGACGGACAGACAGCGACCGCGATTTTATTTTATGCTACGTAACGATAAGATTATGCAGAAATAGAAACATGATTCA
Organism: Achroia grisella; assembly: GCF_030625045.1. Taxonomy (NCBI): domain Eukaryota; kingdom Metazoa; phylum Arthropoda; class Insecta; order Lepidoptera; family Pyralidae; genus Achroia; species Achroia grisella. The sequence goes on along the minus strand of NW_026712570.1, from coordinate 2,067,167 downwards.
ACATATTAATATATACATATTCATAATTATATTACATGTCTTATGTACGTTCTATGTATGTTATATATTCTAAGTACATGTAACCGAGTTAAAGCCTACAAAGCACTGAATTATACGAAAAAAGAAGAGTGCTTAGGGCGCTTGTAATGGAGTTCCGTGGAACATTTCACGTATGTACAATTTACATAGCTTTCAATTACAATATAAGTATAACGTACTTCATTATTTATACTTTATATTTATATTTATATTTATATTTATATTTATATTTATATTTATATTTATATTTATATTTATATTTATATTTATATTTATATTTATATTTATATTTATATATAAAACAAGTCGTTGTCGCTGTCTGTCCCTTTATGTACGCTTAAATCATTAAAACTTTACCGTAATGGACTTTGAAGTGATTCAAGAGGAATGTTTATATATATAATACATGTACACCCGTGCGAAGCCAGGGTAGGTAGCTAGTACTAATTATAAATTATGGAAAACAACCATTTCATCAATACTGAACTGATTTATTTGGTTTTGACACGTGGTTCAAGATGGGAATCAGTTTCTTTTTTAAGGGTGATAATTTTTTCCTTTACTAAATAATGTTTGCTTTGGTGATTGTCACCATTTATGTTTACTATTAGGGTCTTTGTTTTTCTAATTTAACTGGGAATAAACATAAGTTCGTAATTAAACTATCTATACTATGACTATAGAAATAGAAATAGAACTAATATTTATTCAAATAAACTTAAGGGGGTCATTATTTATTTTTTTAAATATGTCATTAAAAGGATATATTTATATTTATATAAAACAAAAGACGGTTTGTTTTCAGCTGATTCTTTATTGGAACGATGTTTGGGTTCTAAGTAATAACGAAAATTTGGACTTTTGCTCCGACACGCTTTGTATAGTATTTTTAATGAAGTTTTATTATTTGATTCTCACGATTGGCATTAAGCACTTTTGAATAGTCAATGCAGATTCATCACATCACAAGAAGAATAAGCAAGAAACTTGTGTATTGTTCTTTTAAATAAATATTAATTTAATTATATTTAATTAACAACAAGTATTCAAAGCTTCATTTTGCATTTCACAACTACAAATTTCTCTAAACACGTTTATAAATTCTGAACGCCCGATTTCCTACGGTTAACTCTTTAAACGTATTTAAAGCAGCTGTGTCAGTTGTCAAACAGTCATCAATATAAATTTTGACATTATAATATCGGGAATAAAAAAAATCGCCAGTAGTATAAAAAAAATCTTCAATAAAATGTTTTACCTTGTTTATAGTAGTCGATGGTACTTATTATATTAAAAACTAAAAAACTTATCCTAATTATCGCATGATTGAATTATAAATATTTCTTAAAATTATTTTAGTAATTACCCATTGCATCAAATAATTTTAGGAGCGTGTAACACTGTGAACGAATGAAAATCTAAACTTGATTTCACGATTTATATAAAGCTGGTGAATTCCATTTAAAGTTAAACGAGATCAACGTCGTTCTTTTTTTCGAGTTCACGCTGAACTCCGTTTCCTTGAACGTGTTTATACTACGATTGGTGAAATCCAGCCTTAATGTATTATTACTGCTGCCGCCCCGTAACAATTGTTATACATATACAAATAGATAGTTACTAAAGAACCCTAAAAACCAAGGATCAGTCGACGGCTATATTTTCAAATACACGCGAAATTAACCATAAATCTCGTTACGTACGTGGGAGGTAAGAGAACCTTTTTATTCAAATCATTGCGATACGGTCGGATTGCGGTAACACTTGTTTATTTATGGAATCACGGGCTGAACTGCTTGCGGTGTACCAGTGTAGAATTATATGAATAGAAATCTTCAAGTCTATCTCTATATGTTAAAGTATATTAACATTTACTCCCTTATACCCAGGTCCAGCCTTAATAACAAATGGTACGAATTCAAGATTAACAAAATATTACATTGTTTTTGTTATTATTCCCACAATTTTTTAATTTTTTCCCACCACTTAAAACTTCGTTGGTTGATCTATAAATATTTACAAAATAAAATGTGCCAAATCGGTCCAGCCGTGTTCGAGTTTTAGCTGGTCACTTCATTTTGATGTGTAAGATTATTCTGTCTAATCTATTTCACCATAGAATGGTATATAATATTATTTATTTTGAACAATTATTTATAATCTTACTAATATTATATAATAATAATAATATCTCAAGACAATTCACAAAGCGCTATCTAGTCCCAAGCTAAGCAGATCTTATGTTATGGGTACTAGACAATTGATGTAAATACATGGATACATTTTTTTTGTAAATAAATACATATTATACATAGAAAACCAACAGATACCAACAATCATACTCATGAATACAAATGTTTGTACCGTGCGAGGAATCGAACCCACGACCATCGGATAGTAAAGCGGTGTGCTAAACCACTAGACCACCGAGGCTGTCAATTTATACGCGAAAGTTTGTATGGATGGATGAATGGATGTGTGTTACTGTTTCATGCAAAACTACTGAACGGATTTTGATGAAACTTAATATAGCTTATACATCAAAATAAATAATTTTATGCGGATGAAACCACGGGCGCAGCAAGTAAATTTATACAAAACTGAGATGAGATGGCGCTGCTTTTCAAACAGAACGATGTCAGCCCGGTACGCTTATCTTATTAATATTATAAACGTGAAAGATTATCAGTATGGATGGATGTGAGTTACTCTTTCACGCAAAAATTACTAAACAGATTTTAATGAAACTTTACAGTAATATAGCTTATACATCAGCCATAAATTACATGCAGTTGAAACAGCGCACATCTAGTATATAAGAAATTGCCAAAAATGTCATGGACCTAAGTCTATGGAAATAAGGGCGTAACTATAATATATAGTAAAGTAAGTAAATTAAAAGTAAGTATTATAATAAGACTCCAGAGGTATGGAATAAAATACACACAGATAATTACTGTTTAATTGAGACCTTTTAGATCTCGCTTGAAATATAAACTATGACCACACTATGCACTGCGCTGTGGTTTTCATCAACATTAACCGCACCGCATTCAGCCCCGTTCCAATTCCCCCTCCCCCTGCGAAATAACTTGGAATTTTATAGGGATGCTACCATGTGAAATTCCGCTATTCTGTCATATGCAGTCATTAAGGATAATCGCTTGTCGCGCAAGATAAGTCGTATTCACAGAAGCGAGCGACGTCCGGACAACCTTTCTTGAAAACAAAGAGATAACCCTCATTTGTCTGTACCGTTTTTATCAGGGTTCGAAATACCGTAAACGGGTATATGAAAGTTTTTACGGCATCTGTAGCAAACGTGATGAACGAGAATAAGTTTCCGTACATTTTATAGATTCGAGCCACTTGTCTGAAGTAACGCTTTACCGATGGTCGCGGGTTCGATTCCTCGCACGGTGCAAAATATTTCTATTCATGAGTAGGTATGATTATTTGTCATATTCTGAGTGTTTTCTATATATACTATGTATGTATTCTTAACATGAATCATTTTATGGTAAATAAAGGTATTTACCTATCTCGACGTTTCGACTAGGTTGCAGTAGGTGCGGTCACGAGCTGACTGGAATAACAGCGATGTCAATGTAGATAGGTTACAGCAGTTATTTCGTCTACCGTCACAACATTGTTCAACTAAAGTTCACGACACACAACACTCACGGTATCCGTGTGTGTCGCGATATATAAATTAAACATGTAAGTTGAAAAATAGGTATTTAGAAGAACGTCCGGACTACCTTTCTTGAAAACAAAGAGATAGAGAAGAGACCCTCATTTGTCTGTACCGTTTTTATCAGGGTTCGAAATACCGTAAACGGGTATATGAAAGTTTTTATGGCATCTGTAGCAAACGTGATGAACGAGACATTTTATAGATTCGAGCCACTTGTCTGAACTGCTGCAGAGAGGAAAGATTTTATTTTTTGTTTTTTATTGGTGAACGCACAAAATCTTTACGGATTTTCAAAACTCTTTCTTTTATAGTAAACTACATTATTAGCGGGTATATGTTTATTATTAGTAGTAATTAGTTGTAGTCATTACGTAGTATAAAACAAAGTCGCTGTCGCTGTCTGTCCGTCCCTATGTATGCTTAAATCGTTAAAACTACGCAACGGATTTAGAAACGTTTTTTTTAATAGATAGAGTGATTCAAGAGGAAGGTTTATATGTATAATACATGTACACCCGGGCGATACCGCGGCGACTAGCTAGTCTAAATATATATGACTCAAAGGTGACTGACTGACATAGTGATCTATCAACGCACAGCCCAAACCACTGGACGAATCGAGCTGAAATTTGGCATGCAGGTAGATGTTATGTAGGCATCCACTAAGAAAGGATTTTGATTAATTCTACCCCCAAGGGGATAAAATAGGGGATGAAAGTTTGTATGAGACTTTGTCAATTTTAAACCGATCGGGCTGAGACTTTGCATGCATAAAGCTACTATGACGTAGGTATCCCCTAAGAAAGGATTTTGATAAATTTCACCCCTAAGGGAATAAATTAACATAAAAGAGAGATTTCTACAATAAATGCAATGGTAGGTTGCTGGTTTAATATATTATGAGCATAATATAATATAACATATGAGCGGGGTAGGCACTTGTACCCGTATTAATAAATATGTTTTATGTATATATATTTTTCCCTTGTGTCACTTAAAATTACTTATTTTAACGGGTAATACCTTCCTAGCAGTTAAACGTCAATGTGCGGAACGAGTTCTAGTACCTTATAAGTGGCAATAAGCTTGTAAGTGGCAAAAAACTTAAAAGTAACTATAAACATAAATATAACAGAGTCCAATATGCAATGCATATTATAGATAATATACAGGTAAGTATAAACATTTGATAACTACTTAATCACCTAGAAGTCGATTACACCAAGTATATAAATGAATTTTGCTTAAAAAATACCTAGATGATATGTCGAGAACACCATGTACATATATGTATATTGTTTAAAAAAAAACACCTAGATGATATGTCGAGAACACCATGTATATAAGTATTTTGCTTTAAAAAAAAACACCTAGATGAAATGTCGAGAACACCATTTATACCTATAAACTATAGTTTGCTTAAAAAAAAAAACATTCGGTAACTGCTTCACCCAGATGATATGCCGAGAACACTATGTATATAAATGTATTTTGCTTTACAAAAAAAAAACAAGTAATTCCAATCACAACGAATTTAACGGTGTAAATGATACATTAAAAACAACGCGTAAACAAACCCTATTGATTTCATAAGTCAACATCGATATCGAGGCTTTTGTGATTTAAAAATCAGATTATTATAACAATACGACCTCGGTGGTCTAGCGGTTAGCACACCGCTTTCCCGAAGATCGCGGGTTCGATTCCTCGCTCGGTGTAAACATTTGTATTCATGAGTATGATTATTTGTATCAGATTGTATGTTTTCTATGTATAATATGTATGTATTTACGAAAATAATTTAAGTATTTGTATCAGTTGTCTAGATAGCGTTGAGTTAATTGTTATTTATTTACTTATATTTACACAAATTCCCACCATTATAGTATAAAAGAAGTTATACCTCGGTAAATTCATTTAACAGACGTCGAATTTACGTAATTTAAAAAAAAACAAAGAACATGATATGAGAACAAGGACCCAATTAGTGAGAATTATTCTTTTAATATTATTATTATATAAAAAAAATCAAAAACTACGAACTGAAAACTAAAATATATTGAGTCTGTTTTAGTTTTCAGTCTGTGTTCTTTTTTTTTAATAATAATAACTTGAGATGTAGTAGAAACAAGCAGTATATAAAAAATTATTCGCAATTTCAGTTGGGCAAAGAATTCTAGATATACCTATATTATACTAGCTGTCCCGGCAAACGTTGTTTAGCCTTAAAATAAAATAAAAAAATTTAGGGGTGGACTACTCCTAACATTTAGGGGGATGAAAAATAGATGTTGGCTGATTCTCAGACCTACTGAATACGCTCACAAAATTTAATGAGAATCGGTCAAGCTGTTTCGGAGGAGTGTGAGAACGAAAACTGTGACACGAGAATTTTATATTTAAGATTTTCTCCACAAATTTTACAAAGGATTTTACGAAGCACTGGTAAAAATAAGAAGGACTGTAGAAAGAATCTCTTGATTATTATGGTCAGTTATAAAAACTAAGGTATTAAAAATTCTGTTCTTTATCTGTGGCTGTGATCTATTTAAATACTTTAATCTGTATAGTTTTTAAATAACAAATTTCATTATAACTTTAATCTATACATATATATAACATTGAAGTGTCTTGAAATATTGAAATAAGTTTTTTACTACATGCATATGAATATATATAGGGTACATATAAAAATATATAGGTATCATAGTAGTTTTACAATTTTCGAAACGTATCAGTTACACTTGAAAGAAATAAAATAATAACTAGAAATATATACGTTAATAATAATTTTATAAAATAAATATTAAGAATACAATTACGAGTATTAGAAAATACAGAAAAAACGTATAATAATATCTAAGTAATCTTATCTAATCTAAGTAATAAGCTAACAAAATAAGAAGAGATAATTATATATCTTCTTAATATTATAACTCTTAATACTATATTACTAATATTATAAAAGAGAAAGTTTCTGAGTATGGATGGTTGGACAATAACTACCACTTAGATTTTAATTAAACTTTACAATAATTGAATGTTACTCTTTCACGTAAAAACTGCTGAACGAATTTTGTTGAAACTTTACAGTAATATAGCTTACACATCAGAATAACACATAGGCTGTGATGAGCTGGCAGCTACCTTGGACAAAGAATTAGTCTACCCATTCAAAGAGGGAACGCTGCCAGTATCTTCGGAACGTTGCCTAAAGGGACCCCTTTTAATAAGATATTTTAGTCATCATATTATATTTGTTTTAAGTTTTTTTATATTTAAGTTAGTTGTACAATTATGTTATGTAAATAATAAATTAAAACATATTGTATTACAAAAACGTAAATTATCGTATAAGTAAAGAGGCTATGATTTAAAAAGGTATTATGTAAATTGGGCGAAATATAATGACAAATGTCAAGTGTGATGAAGATGCAGTTACGCAAGTCCGATAGTATAGTATAAATAAAACAAAAATGTTAGTATAATGTACACATTTAAATATTTAGCTATTTGTTATTCTTTCATACTAAATGGCGTGGTTAGAATTGAATGAATATTTTTATATATATTACAAACTTAATGTTATTCCAATTTGTCCAAAAATGTTAACAAATATCGAATCTCAGAGTCCACTTTTGTAATCTTAATCTTAATAATATATATAATATTATAAACGCGTAAGTTTCTAAGTATGTTTGTTACTCTTTCACGCAAAAACTACTGAACGAATTATGTTTAAACTTTACAGTAATATAGCTTATACATCAGAATAACACATAGGCTATAGTTTATATTAAAACTTAACTTGGGCGAAACCATGGGAATAACTAGTATAGCGATATTTAGCATTATTATTCAGCATTGCCGATGGTAAACATAAGAATGGTAAACAACCTGTCATACCACCTGATTTAAAGGTGGTCGAACAACGCCACGAGTCACGGATCCCTAACTAAGCAAATTTCTATAGGCCTATTTACAGTGCGGCTATCAAATTTATATGTGAAGTTTTATGTTTAGTTGAGATTTTATTGTTGGATTCTGTTCTCTTTTATGTATTGCTTCCTATACTTTATGATTAGCTATCAACTTCTTTAGTAGGCACTTTTGTTTAGAATAACATATCTTAATGAATCCAATATGTATAAGTTTGTTGTGTGTAAATTTTATATTTTAATGAGGTTTCCAATAATATAGGAACCCACAAATCTTATTTAGGAGAAAACTCCAAGAACGGTTCAATATGTTGATATTCCAATAAAATTTTAAGAGATTATTCAATGTATCAGAGCACATTTAGATGCATATTCAAATTACCTGAAGTTGTACTGTGTACAAAATTATGATAGACTAGCTTTTGCCCGCGGCTTTGCTCGCGTTAATTTATCGTCTTAGGGGTGGAATTCATCAGAGTCCTTTCTTAGGGATGTCATTAGTAGCTTTATGCATGCAAAGTCTCAGCTCGATCGGTTTGAAATTGACAAAGTTTCATACAAACTTTCATCCCCTATTTTATCCCCTAGGGGTTAGAATTAATCAATATTCTGTCTTTGCGGATGCCTACGCCATAACATCTACAAATTTCAGCCCGATCAGTCCGTTGATAGATCACTATGTCAGTCACCTTTGAGTTATATATATTTAGATTGAAATAAAGACTTATTTTGATATATATATGAATGTATACTGTACTAAGTTGCGACAAATAAAAATATAAATATTGAAATGAATAAATAAATAAATAAATAAATAATAAATAACGTTGCGCTTGCGCATCTTTATACCTAATAAATAGCAGTCGAATTTCCTTAAAGCAAGCAGGAATGTACTACGATACGACCAAGATTGACCTGATAGAGCTACTATTAATAGCCTCAAGTCCGTATAATTAAAAATGACTAATAAAGTTATAAGGCTTATCCTAGTCAATCACGAGCATCTTTACATAGTATATTAAAAAACGCGCACGTTACATCCCTGGTGTTTCATTTTCATCATGTAATCATTTTCTCAAGACATCGCTGTCGTTGTCTGTCCGTCGTTTGACGGCCTGTCGTACAGTATCAGTCCAACGTGCAGGTTAAATGTTTAAAAACTACGCAACGGATTTTGTATCGGTTTATTTTTTGAATATATAGAGAAGCTGATTCTACACTTTTCACTGGCTAAGGGCTAGCCCAGCACAAACTGTTATTAGCTATTTAAACATTATTATATGTCCACGTGGCCAAATGATATGGTTTCCGATGAGCCACGGGCCGAAAAAAGTTAGCAAACGTTGGAAGCACGCAGTGATATATAAAAAATGTACGTCCAATATTCCTAACATTTTGCGCCTAAACACTGCAGTAGTGTGTTTATATAATTGTATATGCATATTGGTAAATGTAATTGGCTTCTAATAAAAATAGGCGACACTGCATGTTGTCAACTCACCCGGCCGGCCAGCGGTGGTTCTGGGCCAGACGGATAAGGTCTGCCTCGGTGCCACTGTTAGGCAAATTGTAACATCTCGGCTGGAGGCAACTCCAGAGGTTGTACAAAAGTGGAAATTAAAGAAATATAATAATATTAAAGTAAATTAAAAAAAGGCACGGAGAAATATGTCTGTGGAAATTGTATTTAATTAAAAAAAAATAATTTTGCGCCAACACCACATCTTTTAAACGATATATTATAGTATTATTTCTATTCAGTAAAGAAATACACGTCAAAACTAAGCAATAACACATAAATCAAACGTCAAACGACCAATACAAGAAAATATCAAGTTTATAACAAGAAGAAACTGCAAAAAAACGTCGCCACATTTCACCCGCGACCATTCGTGCTATACATTTATTTTTCAAATAATGCCATTTGTTTACGAGGCAATAAAGAAAAACTTGGGTCTTGATGTCAGAGTCTTGTTTTCGTTCAGTGAGCCAGAGTAAGAAAATATTTAGCTATCAGTGTAGCATTTAACAGCTGTTGTTTTGATACAAACAAAGTAAAGTTGAATGAAGAATTGCAGGTAATAAGGTTTTACCTGCTAACATCTTGTATTAAAAACATGGTTCACTCGAGTTTCGCGAACTGTCAATAATATCTCTGGACAATTCACAGAACATCGTCTAATAAATTTTACGACATTTACAAAAGGTATAAAATGTTGAGTAGGAAATACTTGTCTTCTGGTGATTACGGTTAGTGCAACGTAGTCGAAACATCGAGAGGTAAATACCTTTATTTACCATACCAAAATTATTTGTGTTAATAATAATAATAACCTACGGATCATCTAGATCCAAGTTATGCTAGCTAAAGAATCTAAGGACAATTTACACAATTCCCACAGAGCCATCTAGACGCAAGTTAAGCTAGCTAAAGCTTGTGTTATGGGTACTAAATTACTGATACAAATAAATAGATATTTTTTCCGTAAATACATAGAAAACACTCATATCGACACAAACAAACATACTTATGAATACAAATGTTTGTGTGGTGCGAGGAATCGAACCCGTGACCATTAGAAATAAGGCGGTGTGCTAAACCACTAGACCACCGAATTAACAATATATAAAAAACTAGCTGTACTCGCTGTATCAACTGCGTTAAATTTTAATACATACATAATCTATAAGATGTACTATTCTAACACATAAGCTATATTATTGTAAAGTTTCATCAAAATCCGTTCAGTAGTTTTTGAGTGAAAGAGTAACAAACAACCGTACTCATAAACTTTCGTGTTTATAATATTACTAGCTACTAGCCCCGGCTTCGCACGAGTGTACATGTATTATACACATAAACATTCCTCTTGAATCACTGTATCTATTAAAAAAACCGCTTCAAAATCAGTCTTGTAATTTTAAAGATTTAAGCATACATAGGGATGGACAGACAGTGACAGCGACTTTGTTTTATACCATACTAGCTACTCACGCTGGCTTTGCGCGGGTGTACATGCATTATACACATAAACCTTCCTCTTGAATCACTCTATCTATTAAAAAACCGCTTCAAAATCCGTTGCGTAATTTTAAAGATTTAAGCATACATACATAAAACAAAGTCGCTGTCGCTGTCTGTCCATCCCGGACAGACAGCGACAGCGACTTTGTTTTACATCATGTCATTTGTTTTACATCAATCTTTTCATTTAGCATTTCATATACGCTGAAGCTTATATCTGTATACATCAGGATACCAAAACTGGGACTATATTTTTCTTAAGCACTTGGCATGGTTTGTATAGTTTCTACTACATTCATTATGCCAACAGTACATTCCCGAAAACATAAATAAATATAAGGATTACGCTCTTGTCGACAAACACTTTGCTAAATTAACTATCACTTTTCCTTTTACGTTCGTCTGGAAACGCTCGTCTGGAAATAGCGTCTTATCTGTGTAAGTTTACGTTTCATCCTAACATTATGTGGTTAGACTAGAAAATATTTCTCTCAGACGCACTCGCCATCTATCTTGCCTTTGGCATCTTTTGAGGGAAATAAATCGTTTCAGTGAAGTTGTATTATATCGTCAACGTATACCTAATCTATACGTATATATTTAATGCCATTAGGGAAGTTGTAATAGAAAGAAATCTAGTTGACCTATCTATTTATTTATTTATTTACGTCACACTAAGTTAGCTTTACAGATTCCCAATAGGTCCACTTAGGAAGATTGTATACATACACACACTTATAAAACACTAGTTACTAATACATACACTAATTACACAAGAAAAAAATAAAATTAAAATAATAACAATAATAATATATATATATCCTATTAACATTATAAACGCCAAAGTTGTTTACTATGGATGTTTGTTACTCTTTCATGCAAAATCTACTAAACGGATTTTGATGAAGCTACAATAATATAGCTTATGCATCAGAATAACTTATAGGCTATGTTTTTATTGTAATTTGTATACTGAAATTTAACGCGGCTGAAACCGTAGGCAAAGCTAGTGTATATATCCGTTTATAATTAAATCCATCAAGTTAATAATTACTACTATTTACAGACCGATGTTGTCTATATAATAATAATAATACCCTGGACAATTAAGACAGCCAAGCTATAGCTAGAGCTAGAGCTTGTGTTATGGGTACTAGACAACTAATATAAAGATTTGGACTGAATCGGCTTGATGTTGGTATGTACCACGGTATTCTGTCTGATCCTGTATCATTGCCAGAAAAATTTTTATTTTCATTATACAGTAGAAGATAAGATTAGTAATAAGATACGATGGGACTGGCATTATCATATTCTGATAAAAGTCCCTAAATCCCTAAAAAAAATATATATAAATACTTAGATACACATATTATACATATAAACAATCGTGAATATAAATGTTTGCACCGTGCTATGCATCAAACCCGCGTCCATAAAAACTGAAGTGGTGTGCAAAACACTTGACCATTGAATTCTTCAACATATAACACAGATTAATAAATTGTATTTAAATTTATATGTCTTTCTGCAGTATTCACCATTAAGAAATTTCTTTACGAAATGCCTCTATAAATAGTTCAATTTTGTTCTCAGTTCATGGAATTTGCCCTTATCCCTTTCGAGATGAAATAGTTTGTCTGCACTAGCAGCGTCCATCTCATCTGTCTGCAATCGATCGGTCTCAAATACATTTAATAATTAAAAAATTCTATAATAACGGACCAATGTCCCTTAGCAAAAATTTCTTGACAATAGGTGTACTGAGTCTTGCTGCTTCCGAAGCGGAGAAATTTTCACAGTCTTCTAGTTTTTATCTGTCGGGTATATAGTACAAGTGGTATAAAAATATTGAGTACGAGATACTGTGTTCTTTTTCCGTCAGCTCATGACCACGGCTAGGAGAAATCCCTTTACTTAGCATAAAATTATTCGTGTTAAAATCCGGTTAATACTATAAATAAAATAATTATATTGAACGTTTTCTAAGTATATTTTATCAGTATCCTACACGAACAACAATCCAGGGTATATAGTACAATAATAATAATATTTTATTGTGGTATAAAAATATTGAGTACGAGATACTGTGTTACTTTTTAAGGGCGTCACCATTGAATTCCTCATGACCACGGCTCAGTGTAACGTTCTTGTTTAATTTAAATATAATGAGTTTGGTCCAGCAAAGGTGTTTTTATCATCAGCAACCCACAGTCCACGGTTCACAGAAGTTAGTTAGCTAGGTAATCAAATGGCAGATAGTTGCGCATGTACTATATTATCCCCTTAGACTAGCTTTTCCCCGCGGCTACGCTCGCAATAATGTATCCCCTTAGGGGTGGAATTTATCAAAATCCTTTCTTAGGGGATGCCTATCTCATAGTAACTTTATGCATGCAAAGTCTCAACCCGATCGGTTTAAATTTGACAAAGTTTCATACAAACTTTCATCCCCTATTGTATCCCCTTGAGGGGTACAATTAATCAAAGCCCTTTCTTAGCGGATGCCTACGTCATAACATCTACCTGCATGCTAAATTTCAGCCCGATCCATCCAGTGGTTTGGGCTGTGCGTTGATAGATCACTACGTCAGTCAACTTTGAGTTATATATATAGATTAGTAATTATCTACTAGTATCTAGGAAACATTAATGATAAAAATGACATATATTCAACAAACACGACACCCAAAAAAGAAGAGAACATACAACGGGCAACAATAATACATATATAAAGTAATAAAATACAATACAAAAAAAACACAAAGCCATAAAATAATGTAAGAACAAAATGCAGCACAAAACAACAATAAATGAAAACACAAAGGGAAATATACATACATGTATACAGGGAAATATACACAAATCCATGTTCTCGTACGTCGCAGTGATCAATAAAGTTCTCACCGATCGGTCTATGCTCAGCATATTGCTGCAGTTTTTGTGGTGGTACAGCGCTGTTTTTCAGCACAAAATCTGAGTTCTAGTGTTCCAATGAAGCTTGCTGGACAAATTGAGAAATCAATAGAAATCCTGAAGCTGCTCAGCATATTGCTACAGAATTTGTGGCGCTGTTTTTCAGCATAAAACCTTAGTTCTGGTGTTCCAATGGAGCTTGCTGGACTAATTGAGATTAGAATGGTAAATCTATAACCTCTGGTTTCTTCAATGGGTAATAATGGAATGCACGCGTCTGCGCTAACAGTATATGCTGGCGGGGCACCAGTGAAGGATGGTAAATGAGAATGAATTAACATTACTTAGCCCGTCGTTACTAGAAGGTTGAGGTTGAGCTCGATCTAACATTTATCATACTTTTATTGCTAGCCATGGGGTCACTGTTTCTAACAAATCCTTTACTAACGGATGGTAAAGATGACTGTTAGTAATGTGAGCTAATGTCTCCATTGCTAGCTATGTACCGTGTCAGGTTGACCTGCACGCTGTTCTGGAATCTATCGTTATAACTTCTTGCTAAATTTGTCACGATAGGCTAACTGACTTGACCTTATGTTCATCTCATCATTCTCCACAGGTGCCCTGCCATGTACCATTCCATTATCAAACATTAAATTACTTTTTACTAACAATCCTCTCTCTGCCTTATGTGGGGACTGGTAACAAGTAATTTTGAACAAGGATACATTACGTAACATATCTAAGTGAGCACTAAAAAGGAATTTACCGATATTCCCAATGGAACAAGAGATACGGGTTTGCGTCAGGGAAACAGTTATATAACCGACCAAGTGTCTACAATTTCACATCAATTATAGATAGCGCTATACATTTCAAGTATTGGATATTACGTATAAAATGAATTGTTTCTACCGATATTCAAAGTGTAACCGTCTCTGTATGAGCTAGCATCGTACATTATTTCGTTATATTAACACTTCATTTTACATTTTACTAGCTACCCACCCCGGCTTCGCACGCACGTACATGTATTAAACATATAAACCTTCCTCTTGACTCACTCTATCTATTAAAAATATACCGCATCAAAATCCGTTGCGTAGTTTTAAAGATTTAAGCATACATAGGGACGGACAGACAGCGACACCGACTTTGTTTTATACTATGTAATGACTAAATATCAGTTCGCATTTAGTCATCAAGAACGTTGCCCATACTCATTTAAAACCAATATTCGTGTTGTACCGAAACTGTAATAAGATTCTAATAGGTATTAATAAAATATATACTAATAGTTAAAATTGTATATTAAAACTGATTAATGTTAAATTATAAATTTATTTCTGATCAGAGATAATAAGGCAATGCAGTTTAATAATTTATAAAAAAAATAGATAATTACACAAAAATAATATATAAATGGACCGGAAGACTCAGCGTGGGAAGGCCTCCAGCAAGGTGGACCGACGATCTGGTCAAGATTGCTGGAAGGCATTGGATGCGAGCGCAGGACCGATCGTCGTGGAGATCTTTGGGCGAGGCCTATGTCCAGCAGTGGACGTCTTCCGGGCTGCGATGATGATGAATATACATATATATATATATATATATATATATATATATATATATATATATATATATATAGTAGTTATGCCCGTGGTTTCATTATTTTGATGTCATCATCATTAAAATCCATTCAGTAGTTTTTGCATGAAAGAGTAACAAACATCCATCCATACTCACAAATTTTCGCATTTATAATAATAATAAGATAATCAATTCCATATAATATACCCCCTCCGATCGACCCCCCCCCCCTCTAATTTTCTAACGGGGGATCGAAATTACGACGGCCTGAGCCGATGTTCGAACCCCTAGTACCTCAAACTAATGTCGTATCCGTCAGGCGGTAGTTGGCCTTCAGCTGCTCCATAAGTCCTTCCGCGGGTTTGGAGTGATATCTGGACTTGCCCCTATCGTCCGTGAAGCTGTATGGCCAGCTGCGGCCAATTAGAGTAGTCCGAAAAAAAATAAAGTATAAAGTATGTAACAATACAAAATTTATATATATAATGTTTTAACAATTTGCTTCCCGTTATTTACAAAGTTTTTATTCTCGAGATAAGACTTACTGGTGCCGGTGTCGTTATAAATTTGTTACTGGCAATATGTTTTCAGATCTATCACCTTCAGCCTATAAAAAAAGTTTAATTTTCGCAACTCCAATCTATGCGGACTAGTCCAAGAGCTAGTGATCTTTACATTAAATATTATTACATACTACATACATTTTATAGATTCGAGCCACTTGTCTGAACTGCTGCAGAGAGGAAAGATTTTATTTTTCGTTTGTTATTGGTGAACGCACAAAATCTTTACTGATTTTAAAAACTACATTATTATATGTTTATTATTAGTAGTAATTAGTTGTAGTCATTACGTAGTATAAAACAAAGTCGCTGTCGCTGTCTGTCCGTCCCTATGTATGCTTAAATCTTTTAAAACTACGCAACGGATTTTGAAGCGGTTTTTTTTAATAGATAGAGTAATTCAAGAGGAAGATTTATATATATAATACATGTACAACAGTGCGAACCCGTGGCGAGTAGCTAGTAAAGTATATGACATGTTTAATACTGTTTAACGTAAATTGTGTAACGTGTAATCGTTTAACGTAAATTGCAAAAACACCTTATTATACCATACCAGAGTAGTTTTAAGGTACTATATTAAACCGGAGGAACCCATGACGTCATGTCCGTATTACTTTTTTTTTTGTACACCGATTGTAATATAACGAACACAAAACTTTATGTCATTCTTACCAGAATACACTAGTGAAAACTAAATACAAAACAGTTTAGTCGTTTCTGAAATTTTTCCTATTCAACAGATTTTAGCTTTTATAAAGACACGTTTCATCATCTGCTTCTTCCTTATTCCATTGATTTGTATTGTTCGCAATCATCTCGTTATTTACTCCCTTTCTTACCATATCAGCTTTCACACAGTCCACCCATCTCTTTTTCGGTCTTCCTCTGCTCCTACAACCATTTACCTTCATATGTAACAAGATATGATCTTCATTCCCACATAGTACATACCACGACAGATGATTACTCTTTGATATCTCCGACACCGCCACTTCCATACTTCTATTGTTATTGAATTCCTCTATTATTCTAAAGACTCCTTTAAGATTTATAAATTATCAAAGTCCGATGTCCGCCATTTTGCAATAATAATTGTTAGGATACACATCGATATTGTAGAAAAATCTGATATTTTAAAGATATTAAAGGAGGTATTAAAAGAGTTAAACTAGTTGCAGATAACACCCACTCATATCTTCTCTGTATAAAAGAATGGTTTTTGTAAGCCACGGCATTCGGTCTTTGACCACATGGATGTGCTAGTTGTATTTTAAATACTAAAGTGAATTGTGTTAGAGACATTTATTTATGTAAATTAATGTCATATAGGTGTTAACTTATTATACTATATTAATACATAATATATTTATCATGGAGTTGATATTTTTTATATAATCAATTATTATAAAAATGCACTAAAGCACGCACGATTCAAGGATGCGGGAATGGGAGAGCTGGCGCTCGGTCTTTCACGTTCTCTTTGTGTACATTTAGATGCTCATTCTTTCCTGCATGAAATCCGATTCGCGCGTGTAAGAGCTTACGTGTAAAGGCAGCTATTGAGGTGAGTTAATGTTAACTTTTTTTAGGTGTAAAATATCGTATTCGCGTGGTACGGCAGCTCCGTGGCTATATGCAATCACAATATTGCCTTTAACGGCGCCTATTTCAGCCAAAACATAATCAAACTTTCCGAAAATACTTTTCCGAGTTTCAGGGTTTAATATCTCCACGCTCCAACATTTACCGCTATTTCGCGACGTAAGTGGGTAGAAAAGAAATTATTAGATCATGACTTTTGCCAATGCCTCCGACGCGTAATTTACTGTATTTTGACTGCTAAGTATCTTTGTTCAACGGTAATTTTGTTTGCGCCGAATTGGGAATGATGTAAATGGCCCTTTAAATGATTAATTCTATTTTTTTTGCTGTTCTGCTTTATAAAATTGGTATCGGTTTAGTTGTTATATTTAAGTAGCCAAATTGTAAAATTGATGCATTATTTTTCTTTATATTTTTATTATTAGTTTCATATACATAGGTAACGGTAACAAAATAATTTGCAGGTCCCGTTCAAAATCTACAAGAATTTTTATAGAATAATACAGAATTATAACTTCTATTAGGAAGTATATACATACAATCCTTTTACGAAAATTACGCGGGTGGATGTGTATGAAATGTTGCATATATATAGTTAGGTATATATGAAATATTGTACATTTACTCACACATATATATTGTTTTGCAACATACATATATACTTAGTCTTTTATTAAAGACATCGAATCAATTAAAAAAAACATTACACATATAATATACTATGTAACAAAATGCAAAATTGAATTCTACTTCTACTATTCTCTTTTGTTTTTTCTTACATCGTGACAAAAGAATCTTAATAATATTCAGACTTGTTGTTAAACCGGTTCCGAGGGATTTAAATGGTGTTTTTCTTAGACTAGACTGTCATCACAGATCACGATTCGGTCAAAGTAAGGAGTTACGAGCGTACCTGGATTCTGCTATGGCGGCTGCTGCAGGAATCGATGAACTGATGATCACACAATACGCGCAGCGGAATTAGTGTATATACACCTTGATAATTTATATTAAAATCTTAGTGATTCAATTATATCAAAGTAGAAAAAGATACGAGCGAGAACGAACAGAAAACGCCATCTTTATTCCCAGCAGCGGCGCGGGTGTACTCGGCTCCTTTCGGCCCTAGATCGTGAAGTATGGCTGTCCTTGTCTATTACACGAGATGTAATTTTAACATTTATACTAATTGTGATGCAAACACTTATAATTTATGTCAATAATGGTCGAATTTCGACTACTAGTAAATATAACTATGTACCGACAATTCAAAACAAATCCATAAACCTTTATAATCGGTTGAGAAGAAATATCAAACATCGTTCTACGAAATATAGTTGAATAGAATGCAATCAAAAATATGAAGTACTTTTTCGGAGTGGCGCTTCCGCGAAATAGTTTTTAAAATTTTATCGGCGCTGAGCGTGTTGGAGGTTTTATTTGAAGTATGTTTAAAATTGGTTGTTTTATTCTTTTTATCTATACTAATATTATAAATCTGAAAGCGTGTCTGTCTGTCTGTGTGAATTTTATATATTAAAACTAGCTACTCGCCCCTGCTATACACGGGTGTACATGTATTTTATATATAAACAACTCTCTTGAATCACTCACTAACAAAAACCGCTTCAAAATCCGTTGCGTAGTTTTAAATATTTAAGCTACGTAGGGACAGACAGCGACAGCGACTTTGTTTTATACTATGTAATGATGATATGCAATTAAATATACGTAGTTTAGTTTTTATTTCTGAACAACAATTACATTTTCAATCAGCTGGGTATCAGCTTCTTTGCTATTTCTATTACAAAATTATACAATGAATTTAATTCAATTTAACAACAACTTAAGTGCAATATATTCTATTGTAAATTCTACTCTATTATGCTACATTCAATAGCTACTTTACAGGTAAGGTTCGTGAGACAAGTGATAAAAATATCGCGTGTTCCAAACTCACACTGTGGAAGTTAATCCCAATTGTTTTGCGAACTTTCTTCTATAGTTCAATATGCTAGTTCTTTATACTTGGTGGTCTAGCGGTTGAGCACAACGCCTTGCTTCAGATGGTCGCAGATGTGATACCTGCATGATGAAAAGTGTAATCGACATGGACTGTGCTGAATATTAATATCTATTTCTATATTTATTTTAAGATATGACATAAAAAAAAGTCTTCTTGATCGATTTTTATTCTTTTGTTTAATTCTCTACAATTAGCATGCGTGAGACCAAAATTTTTTTTTATACTACGATGGTGGCAATCAATTATACAGCCCTTCTGATGGTAAATGGTTACATGGGTGAAACACAGGGGTAGCACGTGCGCGTTGCCGACCCTTATAAACCTTAATATACCCTTCTTGAAAAACCCCATGCTGTAGTCGCGTGGGAAAACCTCGACAGGAAGTTCATTCCACAATCTAAGTCTACGCGGAGGGAAGTTCCTCTGTAACCGCACTGTTCGGGACCACTTAGGTTCTAGCGTGTGGGGATGAATTCCCTGTCGATGGCGAGCGGTGCGGTGGTAAAAGGTGGCCGTTGGCATCATGTCGAACAATTCCTCAGAACACAGTCCATTGTATAATCGGTAGAACACACAAAGCGACGAAGTCTCGCCTCAAGCTAAGTGGCTCGATACCGCCAGAGAAATATTCGGGGTGAAAACGTTATTTTGGAGCCCGTTAGTTTCCGTCCCCTACTTTCGTTACTTACCTAGAACAGTACGGACCGCCTTATATCTCGCACGCACGTTTCCTAATTGTAATAAAGTTTGTATTATAAACTGAGTGTAAAACGTATTGTGTGAACTGTGAAAGCTAATGAAGACAGTGACTGGACGCTGGCCGGTAAGAATAGAATAGAAAATCATTACCGCTCATTCGGAAAGCTGTCTCAACACAAGAATGAGCAAGAAACTTGTGTGTTGCTCTTTTAAATAACTTTATTCTTACTTTACATTTTTAAGTTTAAGTGTGTCAATACAAACTACCATTAGCACTAATTCAATTAAATACTCAAATAGAAAAAATATTGATTATACAACCAACTGGTTAAACAATTAATAAGAGGAAATCAGTCATAGTGATTAGAGCAGACCAGTCCCTACAAGTAGCACCCGTTCACGAGTATGACAGATGAGCCAGCCATCACTGCTCGACCATATTTTAGGGAGCCCAATGACTCGGTGTTAAGAAACTCTCAGAAGCATACAGTTACGAGACAGACGCATCCATATAACAGTATATTCCCATAAGCGATAGCAATACAATTACGTAGGTTGCCAGCTTGTTTCCCATTCAAGTTATATAATAAACTAGCTATGCCCGCGACTTCGTTCGCGCAGCGGAATCCCTCAAATATGAATAATTTTCCCCGTTTTTGCAACAATTTTCACTCATGCTCCGCTTCTATTGGTCGTAGCGTAATGTTATCAAAGCCTTCCTCGAACACGAAAAGAATTTTTCAAATAGTAGTTCCTAGGTTAGCGCGTTCAAACAAACAAATTCTTCAGAAAAGAATCATGAATTTATTTAATTACTTAGGTCGCATTATAAAATCAAATGAATCCTACGTCTTCAATGCTAGTACTTACGTTGACATATATGTATTATCAAAACAGATTATCCATCCGAATGTACAATTGGAACAATACATAGTAATCAAAACAAACAAATTCTTCAGCTTTATAATATTACTAGCTACCCACCCCGGCATGCACGGGTGTGCATGTATTATACATGTAAACCTTCCTCTTGAGTCACTCTATCTATTAAAAGAAACTGATTTTAAAGTGACTTTAAAGATTTAAGCAGACGTATGCACAGACAGCGACAGCGACTTTGTTTTATACTATGTAATGATAAGTATAGATATGTATACTTCTGTCCACCCCTTCCGATATTACAGTCGTAATAATTTCAATACCGTTCGCAAACATTCGTTTATTATTATCTCGAATGGGTAGTAATTGCTGAGTATTCGAAGGTTCAAGGTCGAAGTTTACTAGTCGGAAAATACAGACAATCTCATTTCCGTGGCACCGTATCCTTGTTAATGAAACAATTCTCTGTGGACTACCCTCATTATACCATCGATAAGATAGAAGCAAGCGTGCGTTAGATTACGTATCTGATTGTATTAATCTTACGCTGAATAACAAAAATAATATTATACAATTGTATATATAAAAATTACGTGTCACGTTGTTTGTCCGCGATGAACTCCTAAACTACTGTACCGATTACAAATCTGATTTGCATAATGTGTGCAATTTGATCCAACTTGAAAGATGGGATAGCTTACATCTCAATTTATAGTCATAATATTATTTTATTCAAGAACCTTATATATATTATATTTCGCCCAATTTACATAATATCTATTTAAATTATAGCCTATATGTTATTCCAATGTGTAAGCTATATTACTGTAAAGTTTCACCAAAATCCGTTCTGTAGTTTTTGCGTGAAAGAGTAACAAACATCCATCCACAAACTTTCGCATTTAGAATATTAGTAACTGGCTATCCGCCCCGACTTCTCTCGGATATACATGTATTATATATATGAACCTTCCTTTTGAATCACTCTATCTATTAAAAAAACCGATTCAAAATCCGTTGCGTAGTTTTAAAGATTTAAGCATACATAGGGACGGACAGACAGCGACAGCGACTTTGTTTTATACTGTGTAATGATATAGGTATGTGTACTTATCTTTCAAGATACTTATCTATATTGCTTTTTCTTTTAGAGGCGTCGTATAACAACTTTATAGGTCTGCCATCTTCTAATTTAGAGGAAAAATATTCCAACGTGATATTTTAATAAATTTAATCTTCTGAACATATATGCGTACCGAAATTTGTTTCCCTACGAGATTACATTGGAAACGTTAATTTCAGATCATAAATATGTGTGATATCTATCCTGTAGTAGGGTAGGCAGATACAATGAAATGCCCAGAGGGTTCAAGTTGACCTGTAAATTGCCATTTGCCAAGATGGGCAAACTGTACCAAACAAACCTCATAGTGAGGTAGGCAGATATAATGAAATGCCCAGGGGGAATGGTATTGCTAGTAATCTGGATTAATGAACCTATTGTTAGCAATGTACCATGTCAAGTTGACCTGTAAATTGTCATTTGCCAAGATGGGCAAACTGTACCAAACAAACCTCATAGTGAGGTAGGCAGATATAATGAAATGCCCAGGGGGAATGATATTGTTAGTAATGTGGATTAATGAACCTATTGTTAGCAATGTACCATGTCAAGTTGACCTGTAAATTGCCATTTGCCAAGATGGGCAAACTGTACCAAACAAACCTCATAGTGAGGTAGGCAGATATAGTGAAATACCCAGGGGGAATGGTATTGTTAGTAATGTGGATTAATGAACCTATTGTTAGCAATGTACCATGTCAAGTTGACCTGTAAATTGCCATTTGCCAAGATGGGCAAACTGTACCAAACAAACCTCATAGTGAGGTAGGCAGATACTGATCTGACCTCATGTACATCTTATCATCCTCCATTGGTTCCCCGCCATCAAACTGTTAGAGTAGACGGGTGCACCATTCCATTATCATCCATTATACAAATACATATTTTGAACATTTGAATTCTTCTGAAATTGAACCTGCGAATCGAAATGTGAGGCAATGTACTGCCCACTAGACCACCTACATCAAATCAAATTTATTTGCGATAAACAAAGGTTTCCATTAGTTGTTATCTATACATATAAATAAAATTGGAGTGTGTGTTTGTAATATTGAAATAAGCGTTTTTTACTACGTGCATATGAATATAAACACGGTACATCACCAAAATGTATTTTTTTACAATTTTTGTCTCTGAATTGGCTGGACCGATTTTGACGGGACATTTATTGGCAAGTAGGTGATGTAATAAGGAGTAACTTAGGCTACTTATATTTTAGAAAAATAAAGCAATATTGCAAATTCCACGCGGACGAAATCGCGGGTACAGCTAGTTGCAGAATATAATGTTTCATTATGTTTTGCCTCATTAGACATGCAAAATGCATCTGTGTTCTCAAAACTCAATAAACTACCTCACGTTACCGTATAAGATGAATCTAGGACATAATATTACACGATCCCAATTCCCATGTAAGTGGAAAACAAAAAAGGAATCTGTGGAATCAATCAAACAAAACCGCTTACGTGGAAGGTAATATACGAATGGATATTAAGGCGCGACGACCGCATAAATCCACCAAAGGGAAGGGATATAAGCATCCTAATATATTTTGTTTTGAAAAATCGCAAACAATAAAGGTATCCCGATGGTACCACGTGAATGGACGGACGGCGGACAAATGGCTGAGTGATCTTTTCTATTTGTCATTTGGAGGAAACCGTAAGTATATGGTATGTGTGGGGATATTGTGTTTAAAAGTTACCGGTTAGTCGAAGATAGCCGTTCATTAACTAATAATATGAAGAGGTAAAGTTTGTCAGGTTGTCTCTCTGTTATCTCTGGATCTGCTGAACCGATTTTGAAGATTCTTTTAGTGTTCCATAGCTCATTTATCAAGGCAGGCTATAGACTACATATACTGTGAATATAACAACACTAATAGCAGTGAAACTGCAAAGAAAAGTGTTGCAAAAATTGTTTTAAATAATATTATATCTCCTTAAAACCTTTTATTAATATTATATTAATACATTTTTTACTTATTTATAGTCTAGCATACGCATCAGACAGTGATCAAATATATTATTCATTTTAAAATACTTTATATGCCAAAACTGTATTTTCAGCTGGCATTATTCGTCTCAATCTGTAAAATACAATTATATCCGATCCCGATATAAGTGTATTCTTAGATGTATCTAAAGTTACTGTAACTGTAATCTTAGTTTTACAATGTTGTACAGTGTAACAATGTTTACATTATAATATAAAATCTTACTTAAAATTGTAAACGCGAAGGCTGGTGAGTATGGATGTATAGATGGGTATCCATCCATCTATATATACATTTTGTGCGAATGTGTAACAAATACCCAAAGGTTGCCTGGAAGAGATTGCATAAGCGATAAGGCCGCCTTTTGTACCCTTTTATTTTAATCACTCTATTAATGTATTTTTTCCTGGTGCAATAAAGAGTATATAAATAAAATAAATAAATAAATACCCATCTGAACACATGTTGACACAAAAACTACTTAATGTATTTTAATGAAACTTTACAATAATATCTTATATATAAAATTCTCGTGTCACAGTTTACGTTCCCATGCTCCTCCGAAACGGCTTGAGCGATTCTCATGAAATTTTGTGAGGGTATTGAGTAGGTCTGAGAATCGGCCAACATAGTAGTAGTCCACCTCTAATTTTTTTTTAAGGCAAAACAACGTTTGCCGGGACAGCTAGTAACTTATATATCAGAATAATACATAGACTATAAATTTCGGGTAGTGAAAGAATAAAGTCGAAACGAGAATATTCTATTCAAAATAGGTTCAAAATAAACGAAAGTGCGAATAGAATACAATCTAGTTCTTGATTTGTCCATCAAGATTTGTACAGCGGTGATTTCTCTAAAGGAAGGGTCGAATGAGGAATTTCCACTCGTTACGCTGAGGGCGCAGCTGTCCCTTTCGGTTCTGAATATTTTGCATTTCTCCAAGAAAATAAATTGACAAGAGTTACACGGGATATGTGTATAAAGTGATTTTTTTTGTCCCGAAAATCTAACCTTATTTTTTAGGTCGTTATAGATAAACCTAAAGTATTTTACGTAGAAAGAAATAAATGACTTCATCATTATGACTGTTTGTTTTGCTAAAAGGGTCGTAACTTAGACGTATACTATTTCGACTTTCACCCGAAGTTCGTCAGTTCGAATCTGGCCGACATCAAATAAACTTTTAGTATCTCATTATTCTTCTAACTCATTCTGAGGTGAAATAAAATTAACAAATTAAATAAATCTGAACTAAAGTAGCAAGCTTGCCTTATGCTAGGTCGGTTCACTTGGATTCGCACGTTTCGAATTGGAAATATAAAATTACAATAATTATTTAAAAGAGCAACGCGCAAGTTTCTTGTTCGTTCTTCTTGTGATGATCTTTCCGAATGAGCAGTAGATTAAAAGAATAATAACTATGACTATTCAAAAGTGTTTAAATTAAGTTTATTTGAATAAATGATTTTCTATTCTATTCTATTCAAATATATTATGTAAATAAAAAAATATGGGTATGTCAATTAGAGAAGGTGCATTTTACGAATGGTAAAATGCAACTAAAAATTTTAGTCGAGAAGTAAAAAAAGCAACTAAAAATAGAGTAAAATAAATACAGAACTAATATCGTAATGAAATATGCAGAATTAATCCGGGTTTAAACAGAATTAATATTTATTCAGTGAAATGAACATCCGCAAAATGTCACGTAATACAATAAAACTTACATATTCCGTTACGTGGGCTGTTAGTTTGTTTGGCATTTCAGTTTCTAACTAAAATATATTCGTAGAAATGCATTTCTATCCTGTTTTCTTTTTCTCAACAAACTTTGTTTTTTTATCAACGCAATTCTGTAAGTAGACCAAGCTGTATAAGTAAAACTAGATTTACTTGTGAAAATTTTATTTTATGTTAACTAGCTGACCCCACGACCTCCGTTCCGCCTCAGAATTAAAGGAATTTTGAAGTTTAACTTGTCTGTTTGACAGTTTGTATGGGAAAATAAAATTGTTGTTTTCACTACTTAATATGCAATTTCTTCATATTTTACCGTTTAAACATTCCCTGAACTTCCACGAATATTTCAAGACTAAAATTAGCTAAATCGTTTCAGCTGTTCTCAACGAACAGCAATTCATTTACATACATATAGATTAGTTATAATATGTTAATATTAAATTTCATATATAACATGTGGGAAAGAGAAAGAAGTATCACGCCGTCTCTAACGCACACTGCTGGCGTCATGCAGCTGTTAAATTATGGGTGATGAGTGTGAACAGTAGAGAGTTTGAGAGTCGATAATAGACAAACTATAATATTGTACAAGTAAACATACATATTATAATATAGATGTAAATCAACCACTATATATATATATATAAATATAAGACTTAAGAAATAAATACTTCTTCAAACGTAATACTTACTTGAAGCCCTTGTTATATGTTGTTGTTTTGTATGATTTTATTTTACTGTATTTAATATTCGTGAATTTCGTATTCTATCCTAATTTTGCGTGGGTGTATAAAAATATAAAACTCATATTTATTGTAATATTTTTTTATAAACATGTCTTGTGGGAGTGTATAACAGAAAATTGTGTAATGATAATAATAATATTTAGATGTATTATAATTAGTTTAAAAGGTAAATGCTGATTTAAGCGTATATCTTATTTTCGGATGGTCACAAGTTCATCTTATATATATAACTCAAACATGACTGACATAGTGATCTATCAACGCACAGCCCAAACCACTGGACGGATCGGGCTGAAATTTGGCATGCAGGTAGATGTTATGACGTAGGCATCCGCTAAGACAGGATTTTGATTAATTCTACCCCCAAGCAGATAAAATTTGGGATGAATATTGTATGAAATTTTGACAATTTTAAATTGATCGGTCTGAGACTTTGCATGCATAAAGCTACTATAACGTAGACATCCCCTAAGAAAAGATTTTGATAAATTCCACCCCTAAGGGCGCTGAAGGGGCTATAAATTAACGCGAGCAAAGCCGCGGGCAAAAGCTAGTTAATAGACAAGCAAGATTATGTACACATGCATTTGATAAGAATAAGATCGGATTCTCTTGTCAATTCTTAGATAATGCGAACTGATGGATATATACATATTATAAGAGTCTAATAGATCTGCATGAATAAAGATATTCTAATTTAATTTGATTTGTGTATATTCCACAGATAGATAATGTCAAAGTTGACCTGCTTACATTAATCTGCAGACAAAACATAAATGACTAAGTAAGTTGAAGGATATATTGGTATTGTACAGTGAAACTATGATATCCGGACAACGATTGCGTTACTAATTCAGCCTCTGTGGTCTAGTGGTTTAGCACACAGCTTTACGTCCGATGGTCGTGGATTCGATTCCTCGCACGGTACAAATATTTGTATTCATGAGTATGATTGTTTTTATCGGTCTGGGTGTTCTCTATGTGTAATATGTTTTTATTTATAAAAAAAAATGTATCCACGTTTTTATATCAGTTGTCTAGTACCCATAACACAAGCTCTGCTTAATAATATCTCAGGATAATTCACACAGCACCATCTAATTTGGGACTAGATGGCGCTGTGTGAATTGTCCTGAGATATTATTATTATTATTAATAATAATCTGTAGGTACTTACCAGAAAGTAGACGTATGTTTTTGTTGAGGGTTTAGGGTTATGTCAGATACTTAGACCTGTAGTACTGCGACCTACATAGATCTATTGTGGTCGCCCATTTTCAGAGTTCGCTACTTAGACAAAAATTAAAGGATTTTCTTAGGAGCGATGGTGTTTATCACCTCAGGATAGAGTGTATACTTTCCAAAGGAGATATTTCGTTTATGCATGTGTGGCTACTACCATGTAGGATGTGTATTAAGTGTTAGTAAACGTAAACAACCACAATAGTATTCTAGTATTCTGCGGTTAGATAAATCATATTCAACCACTAAAAACTGAATTCACTTTTTTATATCCATTTAACTCTCTTTAGTTCTGTGACTGTCAGACTATTTGGTATATATTTAAGTTTATTACATATATATGTATATATTTAAGTTATATATTATTGTATCTCTTAAGTATATATATATCTTTGTATATATATTTTTGTTATGTTTATATTTTGTTGCATTTTGTTTATGTTTATAATTTTGCACCGCCAACAATTATTCTCTGCACCACCTATGGTTGACTGGTAGAAAATTCCGCATGGTGTTAAGTCCGCCAAATGTACTATACTATATATCATATTGTGTGCATTAAAGTTAAATAAATAAAAATAAAAAAATAAATACATGAAACAAACCACCAAAATATCAGCTTGGCAAAAACATGTGATTCCCATGCAAACGATGTTCTGCAAACTTGCAAATTCTCCCTCCTGCATTATACGGCACCATTATTGTGAACGTTATTAAATTTATTCAACACAAATTTTAATTAGTTCTGAAAACAATCTAGTACGGTTATACGAGGATGCAATTATTAAAATATTTACATTTCTAAATTATTATCGTACACAACAGCATATGTGGACTACATATGCTGTTGTGTACATATGACTTGCATATGACAGAATGGAATAATAGCGGTGCATTCTAGGCATTATCGAATTAGGTCAGTTTGGGAAGAATACTTTGGTAAATTAAACTAGAATAGTATGTTGAGTGTTATTGTTAATATAATATTATTATATACATTATATAAACGATAAATTTACCATAATAATACATTATCAGAACCATAGATAAAGTTTTATTTTTGCAATCGAATTATGTCAGTTTGGGAAGAATGCTTTGGTAAATTAAACTAAAATTAGTATGTTGAGTAGTATTGTTGTCATAATATTATTATATACAATATATAAACGATACGACGTTTACGAATAAGCATATTTTTTCAATTGAATTAGATCACTTTGTGAAGCAAGCTTTGGAAAACTATAATAGAATAGAAGTATTGTTAATTAAATTGACGACCTCGGTGGTCTAGCGATGTAGCTTTAATTCTGATGGTCGCGGGTTCGATTCCTCGCACAGCACAAACATTTATTCATGAATATGCTATGATTGTTTGTGTCGGTCTGGGATTTTCTATATACATGTATGTATTTACGAAAAAAACGTATCTATGTATTTTTTTTTTTTTTTCTTTTTGACAATTCACACAGCGCCATCTAGACCCGAGTTAAGCTATCTAAAGCTTGTGTTACGGGTACTAGATAACTGATACAAGTACATAGATATTTTTTTTTTCGTAAATACATACATAATATACATAGAAAAAAGACCGATACAAACAATCATACTCATGAATACAAATGTTTGTGCCGTGCGAGGAATCGAACCCGCGACCATCGGACGTAAAGCGACCTAACCGCTAGACCACCGAGGTCGTCGAATTTGTATCAGTTATCTAGTGCCTATAACACAAACTCTAGCTAGCTTAATTAGGGTCTACATGGCGCTGTGTTAATTATCCTGAGATTATTATTATTATTGTTATTGTAGACATTATAATAATAATCTCAGGACAATTCACACAGCGCCATCTAGTCCCAAATTAAGCTAGCTAAAGCTTGTGTTATGGGTACTAGATAACTGATACATATACATAGATTTTTTTTTTGTAAATACAGACATATTATACATACGAAATACCCAGACCGATACAAACAATCATACTCATGAATACAAATGTTTGTGCCGTGCGTGGAATCGAACCCGCGACCATCGGTCGTAAAGCGGTGTGCTAAACCGCTAGACCACCGATATTTTCAAATATAATGGGGACATTTACCATGATGATGGTTCTTATGATGATTAAATATAGGGATTTTATAATCCAATGATTTTCGCCACAGCTGGTTCCTACAGCTTCACTGAACGATAGTAGGCGAGTGCAGGTGATACTCTATATCCGCGAAAGACTTAGAGCAGCTGAAGGCCAACTCCTGCCTGACTGATACGACTTTAGTCTGAGGCCATCGCTAGGTGTTCGAATCTCGGTTGATGCCATCGTGATTTCGATATCCATCTGAATTGTACGGAGCTAGATTTGATCGGAGGGGACAAATTGGAATACTATGCTATATATTTGATTATCTACGATGAATAAAGTGATTTAGTTTAAAAACGAGTAATGATTAAATTTTAATAGTTGTTTTGTATGGAATGTGTAAAATTGTTTTAATTTTGAATATAATTTAGAAAGTGTATATTTTTTTTATTTATTTATTTAATTCAGGGTTCATGTCCCATATTATAAATACCTTTAAGTTAATAATGATTTTAATATGGTTTGTCTATAATTAGACCTATGATGTAAAAAGTAATTATGGGATTTAGTTTAGTAAAACATATTAATTCATTTAGAAATTGTAGTTAGTAGATAGTAATATTATTTTTACGATATTCACGTATAATCCCAAAGAAGGTCAGAAGAAAAATATTTAGTCTACAAATTACCATGCTAGCCAGGCGATTCAGTATAGCTTTTTATTCAATTTCATGTTTTATTCGAGTTTCCATTCTCTCGCAGACTGTATATTTGCATTTCGTTACCTTTTACGATATTGTGGAGATAAATTAAATAATGTAATAAAACATATTGCATTACTAAGTTAGATAGATAGATAGATAAAGTTTTTATTTTCTTTAAGGGGCACAAGATGAACACTGAAATATAAAGGAAAAATAACTAAATACACAACTACATTGGTCTGTTCACAATATACAATAGATATACAAAAAACGTATGAGTACCATACTGTATGAATTAAAGCTATATCTTATATGATACTTGCTATTCGGCTCGGTTTCGCACGGGTGTACATGTATTATATACATAAACCTTCCTCATGAATCACTATCTATTAATAAAACCGCTGCAAAATCCGTTGAGTAGTTTTAAAGATTTAAGCATATATAGGGACGGACAGACAGCGAGAGCGACATTGTTTTATACTATGTAATGATATGTGATATGATGATGATGACTATGATGATAATCACAGTCATATATGAAAGGCTATCACCACAAAGGTGATAGCCAAAAATATCTTTGACTACGCCATCTATTATTATAATCGTGTCGTACGTTTTTTTTAATCCTTCAATTGCATTACAATTATATATATCAGCCATTTTCCACGGCATTAGCTATAATGGTATTGTATTAACACCATTATGCATAGTTAATGCAAATTAACATTTAAGAAGATTAGAAAAACTAAATTAATTTATAAATGACAGTACATTTATAAATTAATCTAAATATATATAACTCAAAGGTGACTGACATTGTGATCTATCAATGCACAGCCCAAACGACTGGATGGATCGGGCTGAAATCACATATAAAATTTGAGTGGACTATTTAGCATGCAGGTAGGTGTTATGACGTAGTTATCCGCTAAGAAAGGATTTTGATTAATTCTACCCCCAAGGAGATAAATTAACGCAAGCGAAGCCGCGGGAAAAAGCTAGCTAGTTCCTCATATTACAATTATTTACGCATGTTTTGATCTCAGTATTTTTTAAATATAATTATTATTAAATATATATACTTAAGTATTTCTAAAATAGGGGATGAAAGTTTGTATGAAACTTTGTCAATTTTAAACCGATCGGACTGAGACTTCGCATGCATAAAGCTACTATGACGTAGGCATCCCCTAAGAAAGGATTTTGATAAATTCCACCCCTAAGGAGATAAATTAACGCGAGCGTAGCCGTGGACAAAAGCTAGTTTAGTTATAAACTTACAATATTGTTTTAAAATAAAGTTACGATAATAAAGCTCATTTTCTTGGACATTTTATAATACTATCCGAGTGTTAGTTATCATTGAGAGAAACAACATAAAAGTTGCAATTCAAAATAGCAAGCACTATACGCGATATCGGAAAAACATAAACTGATTAAAAAAATTGTATATTCCGCAAACTAATTGATGCATCTGGCGCATTAAACGTATGTTTTAGGGTTTAGTTTAAATTTTTTCCGACACCTGTGCTTTTATTCTATGTACTTACTTAAAATAAATTCAGATTACATAAATAAATTTGAATAATTGTATGCTTAAGACATATACTATGTTTGGCGTACTTACAAAACTATGACTATATTCTTATTATTAATACCCAATACCTAAGGTATTAAGCATTAGACATTAAGCTCGCTTTTCGTATAGCATTAATAGTTGAATAAAGAATAAAGAAATAACAGCTATGTATAAAGTTTGAATTTATCATTTGTGTCTATTTTATGATTGAAATTTAACAAATATCGATTTCGTATACGCCTTGCTGACATTTGGTAATTTTATTATAACTTATTTATATTATTATAACTATATATATTCAAATTCAAATTCAAAAATCATTTATTCATGTAGGACATTTTAGCCGCTTATGAACGTCAAGTTTTTACATTAGAATTTTCCTACCGTCCAGTTCGGTATATAGATCCAATTGAGAAGAACTGGCAAGAAACTCAATTGAATTACTTTTATTATATTTATTATTTATATTTATTCTTAGTAATATATACAATAGTAATAGTATATTAGATAATTAGATAATTATTAGACGACCTCGGTGGTCTAGCGGTCTAGCACACCGCTTTACTTGCGATGGTCGCGGGTTCGATTCCTCGCGCGGTACAAACATTTGTATTCATGAGTATGATTGTTTGTATCGATCTAGGTATTTTCTATGTATAATATGTATGTATTTACGAAAAAAAATTATCTATGTATTTGTATCAGTTATCTAGTACCCATAACACAAGCTCTGCTTAATAATATCTCAGGATAATTCACACAGCACCATCTAATTTGGGACTAGATGGCGCTGTGCGAATTGTCCTGAGATATTGTTATTATTATTAATAATAATCTAGCTAGCTTAACTTGGGTCTAGATGGCGCTGTCTGAATTGTCCTGAGATTATTATTATTATTATATAGAAGTATAGGAACTTAAATACTATATAAAATAAATAGACACATTAAACTTCAATTAAATTAAAAGAAAATATCGTTATGATGTTACTTGCACATTTCAATCTTTTGTTAATTATTAAGTCATAATTAATTATTACGTTAATTAACTCTTCTAAAACATGCTCCGCTGAACACTAATTGGAATACAGATATATTATTAAAAATACCATTCCACTAGGAATACCTACAGTCATATGTTAATTCATATCCGTATTAGAGAATACCAAGTACATAATTATTCCCCGCCGTTTTTAATGTATGGTAAAACATGCGAATTACTTTCAGCGGTTTTTTTTATATTCTTTCACTGGAAAATGAAGCGAGCGTGAAATACTGTGCTGTCCCGTTCGAGGAATGAGTATAAAACATAATGCAGTGCAGATTTTAATGTTTTTGCATACTTTGTTCTTAATTGTGACTGTGTTGTTGTTCTTTTTTATTCCAATCCAACTGCGCGGAAGAATCTTTTGTTGTTCCATTTTGTAGTTTTCATGTATGGGTCTCGTTTAATGCTGGTATTGTTATTGTTGGTATTATATTGTATTTATTATTAGCGCTAGGTTGCAGAGCATTGTTGCAGATATTATAATTACTAACATTTTTAATTGTACAATTATGTATTTAAAAACTCCGTTATGACTGTATTCTAGACTGTATTTTGGGAATTATCGGTGTTACAGTGATCTTCTTTTTTAATTGTACAATTATGTATTAAAAAACTCCGTTATGACTGTATTCTAGACTGTATTTTGGGAATTATCGGTGTTATAGTGATCTTCTTTTTTAATTGTACAATTATGTATTTAAAAACTCCGTTATGACTGTACTACAGACTGTATTTTGGGAATTATCGGTGTTATAGTGATCTTCTTTTTTAATTGTACAATTATGTATTTAAAAACTCCGTTATGACTGTACTACAGACTGTATTTTGGGAATTATCGGTGTTATAGTGATCTTCTTTTTTAATTGTACAATTATGTATTTAAAAACTCCGTTATGACTGTACTACAGACTGTATTTTGGGAATTATCGGTGTTATAGTGATCTTCTTTTTTAATTGTATAATTATGTTTTTAAAATCTCCGATATGACTGTATTCTAGACTGTATTTTGGGAATTGTTGGTGTTATAGTGATCTTCTTTTTTAATTGTACAATTATGTATTAAAAAACTCCGTTATGACTGTATTCTAGACTGTATTTTGGGAATTATCGGTGTTATAGTGATCTTCTTTTTTAATTGTACAATTATGTTTTTAAAATCTCCGATATGACTGTATTCTAGACTGCATTTTGGGAATTATCGGTGTTATAGTGATCTTCTTTTTTAATTGTACAATTATGTATTTAAAAACTCCGTTATGACTGTACTACAGACTGTATTTTGGGAATTATCAGTGTTACAGTGATCTTCTTTTTTAATTGTACAATTATGTATTTAAAAACTCCGTTATGACTGTATTACAGACTGCATTTTGGGAATTATCGGTGTTATAGTGATCTTCTTTTTTAATTGTATAATTATGTATTTAAAAACTCCGTAATGACTGTACTACAGACTGTATTTTGGGAATTATCGGTGTTATAGTGATCTTCTTTTTTAATTGTACAATTATGTATTTAAAAACTCCGTAATGACTGTACTACAGACTGTATTTTGGGAATTATCGGTGTTATAGTGATCTTCTTTTTTAATTGTACAATTATGTATTTAAAAACTCCGTTATTACTGTACTACAGACTGTATTTTGGGAATTATCGGTGTTATAGTGATCTTCTTTTTTAATTGTAGAATTATGTATTTAAAAACTCCATTACGACTGTACTACAGACTGTATTTTGGGAATTATCGGTGTTACAGTGATCTTCTTTTTTAATTGTACAATTATGTATTTAAAAACTCCGTTATGACTGTATTCTAGACTGTATTTTGGGAATTATCGGTGTTACAGTGATCTTCTTTTTTAATTGTACAATTATGTATTTAAAAACTCCGTTATGACTGTATTCTAGACTGTATTTTGGGAATTGTTGGTGTTATAGTGAACGTGAAACTTATATTTTATGGGAATAAAATAGGAAATAATCTGATGTCTCACCTCGCGTGTGGTAAATGCTAATATGATTTCCGTGACGCTTCATATAGCGCCTATCTAGTCCTAAGTTAAACCAGATAGGACTTATATAACACATGTATATAAACACAACTAATACAAATACATATATATTTTTGTAAATACATATTACAAATAGAAAACACCTAAATAAAGGATCAATTCACACTCAGTTTTTGAGGGGGTTTTGGGCTATTGTCACCTGTGACACTACGACCTGCATAGATATAATGTGGTTGCCTTTTTTTCAAAGTTAGCTACCTAGACCCATCAGGAACAAGAATTGAAGGAAATTCTTAGGATTGATGGTTTTTATCTCCTCAGGATAGAGTGTAAACTTTCCAAGGGAGATATTACGTATATATACGGAGATATACGTGGGATACAACCACATGGGATGTGTAGTGGCGTTTCCTCTTCAGTTTAGTAGAATCTGCAGATTTTTTTCACTACCATATCTCAAACGCAAATCTCTTCAAGACGAAACATAGCATACATATGTAAGCTATAACCAGACAAAGGTTAGTTACGCAGACAACTTTGTACAAAGTCTACGTAAAGTCTTTACAATATTGTACATTTAAAAAGGCTTATTGCTCCTGTTCCGACGATGCATCTGACGCAATTAACGGGGCTTAAGTTAACGAGGCTTGGGCTTTAGTTTTCGCTGTAGACTCATTAGTTAAGAGTAAAATAATATGCCGGTAATTTATTCTATTATTTATTGAATATAATTTATTTATTCTTATTGCATTAGTAAACAACAAAGAATTCAACATATTTCCCAACCGATACAATATTGAAACCTTCAAGAAAAGAGCTAATTCCTTTTTAAAAGGCTGATAACGTACTTGCAATTCCCCTGGTGTTGCGGGTGGTCATGGACCGCGGTAATCACTTACCATCAGGTGAGCCGCATGCTCGTTTGTTATAAAAAAAAAAGAACATAATTATTTTATATACTTATTTATTCTTTTGCACACAAAATTGTATACATGATGGACTTAATGCCTGATGGCAATCTCTACCAGTCAACCGACGCGTTGATCAGAGATAGTATGACGGTGCTATTTTACAAGTATTAAATAGATTAATACAGAAAAAAAAAAATATATATATATAAACGTATAAATATACTTCTAAAATTATATAAATAATTACATAAATAAAGCGAAATATATAAGCTTAATAATTATCATACAATTTAAATATAATATTAAACTATAATAAACATACAATATATATGATTTCATGACATATATCTTGAGACAGTGGTTTGTGTGAATATTGCTACAGGAATTTCGAGTAGTGTTCACGCAAGGATCTCTTTAAGGAAAATTTGGTTTGACATCTTCTGAGGCCAACTGGAAGTGCATTCCAAAGATTAATAGCAGAAATAGTGAAGGATTGGGATGAGAAGTTAGAACGATGAGAAGGAGTATACAGCAGGAGATTGGAAGATGAGCCAAGATCACATATATATACTATATACATGTTCTTTTTTTTATATTCTTATACATATATTTGAGTATTTCGTACAAAAGGCGATCTTATTGCATAAGCAATATCTTCCACACAACCTTTTAGTACAGATTATATAAAACCATATCTATTTAAAAGTAGATAAATTTATAAACAATACAATATTTCATAATGTCACCGCGTGGGATAAATTGTACAAAATTTATTATGAGGAAGTAAATATTTCTTTTTTAAAACTCATTTTCACCGGCTCAATATTTAATTTACAATAAGGAAATGTTATATTATATATTGTAATACTAAAGTATAAAATATTAAACAAATAGCACAGATGTAATAATGTAGTGTGTAGTGTATTTGCTATGACGTAATGGGTTAATAATATATATATATATATAGTATTTATATACTGTTTGTATTTCAAATATATTTTCTATTTTGAATGTTAAATGGTTGATTAAGGCTAAACACATTCTATTAAATGTATTTATTTATGTTTTAAATAGCAACATGTGTTCAATTACTGACCTGAAAATGTACCTGTATCATTAATCGCAAACAAAATTATTGATTGATTGTTCACATTTGTTTGAATTGTCGCTTTTATAAGCTTATATCGATCTATAATTTTTTTTTTCTATAATTCTGTTTTATGAACTATTATTTACCCTTGAGCTGAACCCCTCCGCTGTAAATCAGCGCTGTAGCTTCAGCTGCAGGAATATGCTTAGCGGATTCCTTTTTAGTATATATTCCTTAGTAGTACATTATTATTTTATTACATTACATTTTTATTTTATTAGTTTTTATTTGTTTACAGTACATTTTTATTTTATTAGTTTTTATTTGTTTTACTATGTTGGAGTGTGTAGATGTATGTGTGTACATGTATATGCGCTGCCAATGCAAATTTGATATTTTGAACAAATTTATGTGAGACTAGCTTGTACTTGCGACTTCGTCCGCGTGGAATATGACTTTAATATTCTAAAATAAAATATTTTTTCTAAAATAAAAGTAGCCAAATTACTCTTTATTCCATAAGCTAACTGCTAAAAAAAGTCCTGTCAAAATTGTTTCAGTCATTTCAGAGATTACCCGGAACAAACAGACAAACTGACAAAAATATATATAAAATTCGGAATAAACTAGGGGATGAAAGTTTGTATAAATGTTCTTAGATTTTCGACTGATTGAACTGAAACTAAAGATTGGAGCTTGAGCGTCTTGAACATAGTGTTGAAGCATTCGCTAAAATAGGATTTTGATATATTCAACCCCTATGGGCATAAAATAAGGGATGATGCAGGATATAAATATATTAGTTTGAACCTATCAGTACTTAATGGAACGAATAAATTAAGGCGACAAAAAAATTATTACTTCTTTAGTCTACTTTTATTATTGTTTGGGAAACTACTCTGCTACCAAAATGTTAGGGAAGCGTCAGTCATTTACCTTTATGGTTCTGCGGATTTCTTGGGCTTCAGGGTCTCGAAGGTATCTTCGCTAGCTTTCCAGCTTCGCAGTAGGTTAACACAGTTCTAATTTATTTTTATTCACAACACAATGCGCGCGCGCGTCAAGGCCGCTGTACAGTCCGTTTGTTACTAGTTAGGGAGGGGAAGGGAACGCGCGGGAACAGAAAACTAACGGACTCTAATATAATATAATATCTGTGCTTACGATGATACAGGGTAGATTTTGAACAATTATAGAAAAATAAAGTTATGTAATGGTATATAAAGCGGTTTTTCATGCTTTCATTCAAAACTTATATATATAGTCCTTATTGAAGTCGAATGAAAAAAACAATATTGCGTGTGCAGTACAAATTAGATTAAAATTCATCCAATGCCGGTACGGTGCGCAATTCTGTAAATCGTACGATAACAAAAGTAATGAAACACGGATATGCATGCGACGTTGTCTCGCAAACAAACTGTATGTATATCAAATTGTTTTAAGTTAATGCGAGACGCTCGCATCCGCTGTATTTAGTGCTTCCGTCATAAACTCTATACGAAATCGTTAGAGTGATTGATTGAAATTGCGAAGGCTTTACTAATAATGTTCCTCGTGCCGTATTATGAATTGCTGTGGTTTTATGAGGTCATTAGGATTGATTGTTTTCAGGAATCTCCTAGTAATTCTCCATATGTTTATTATAAACGTCATATTTTTATAGTTGTCTGCGTAAATGGCTATGTGAATTCAGATATAGGTTAATGATTAATAATGATTAACCTATATTTGATCTAATGATAATGATAATAATTCGTTATCATTATCATTATCATCATTAGATAGTATAAAACAAAGTCACTGTCGCTGTCTGTCCGGACACGGACGGATGGATTTTGTAGCGGTTTTTTTAAATAGATAGAGCGATTCAAGAGGAAGGTTTATATGTATAATGTACACCCGTACGAAGCCGGGGCGAGTAGCTAGTTGCATAGTATAAAACAAAGTCGCTGTCGCTGTCTGTCCATATGTATGCTTAAGTCTTTAAAACTACGCAACGGATTTTGAATGTTTTTTTATAGATACAGTGATTCTAGAGGAAGGTTTATATGTATAATATATGTACACCCGTGTGAAGCCGTGGTGTGTAGTGTAGTGTGTAGTTTAGAATATATTACAAACGTCATATTATTCTTATTTTACTAATCTTCTCCTACTACAATGCTTGTATATTTTTTGGAAGCCTCGGTGGTGTAGCGGTTTAGCACACCTCTGTACTTCCGATGGTCGCGGGTTTGATTCTTTGCAAGGTGCAAAGATTTTTTTTCATGCGTATGACTGTTTGTATCGGTTTGGGTGTTATCTATATGTAATATGTATGTATTTACAAATATATATATACATATATTTATATCAGATGTCTAGTACCCATAACACAAACTCTGCTTACAGTGGGTCTAGATAGTGCTGTGTTAATTGTCCAGTGTTATTTATTATTATTTTAGTAATAACAATCAAATAGATTTTAAATGAATGAATGAATGAATAGATCTTATTTATTTATGTAGGTATTTTTTTTGTTAATTCCAATGTGCTGAAGTGTGAAAAACTTACTCGAAGTAAATATTTTATTTGCTGTAATATGAAACATTCCTTACCATATAAAAGGACTTGTTATAAGTAGTTTCAAAGTATTTTGTAAAGAAGTAAGTAATAACACTTGTAACATTAAAAATTTAAGTTTCGTTTTAAATTAATTCATAAATTATATTTTTTGTAATACCAAAAGTTTTATAGTCTGTAATATATATATTCATGAAGTTATTGTAAGTTAATTTCTATGAAATATGACTATATAATTTCAACAGTCAGATATTAAAAAGTCTATCTTTAAAATATTGAACTATTTTGTTTGTGTAACTAAAAATTTACCAACTTTAAAATATTCATATTCATGAAGTGGTTGCAAGTTCTGCATGAATTATTGATAACATTTGAGAATTGAAAGTTAAAAGAAATCTATGTTGAAATATTGAACCAACTAAGGCTTCGAAGATTTTAACATAAATTACAAATATTTTGTAATACTTGTGAAATAATGTTGCGAACTTTATAAAACTTTAACCTCAAGAAATTATTACGATGCTGGGAGTCTGCTTAAGTGCTTAAAATGTAAGTTTAGTTGAATTAATTCTTAAACTTATTTGAACACTTTGACGTTTTGTTTTCATTTGTTCGACCCCAAGTCATTTTAAAAGGCAAATTAAACACCTACGTCGATCTAAGGTGGATTACTTGAAGATTAATTAATTATTTAACTGAAACACACTTGGTACAAACTCACCTGGGTGAGTACCTCTGTTTCTTATTTATCTATTTCTTATTTTATATTAATGGATTTATTATATTGTTTATTGCACTTAAATACATTATTTATATATGTTCATATGACATAAAGAAGGAGAACTTATATCTAAAATAAATCTCTTCCAGTCAACCCAATACAGTGTGGCAAAATTGTTGATTAAAATGTACAAATAATAATTAATAAATAATTAAAAATAAATATAAAAGTATGATATCCAAAATACAATGCAACCAATACCAATACAATATACATAAAGATACAATATGTATTCAAATTATCCTTATTCATGTAGGTCTATTACAGACTCTTATGATACCATCAGTTCGGAATGATTTCGAGATGAGAAGAACTGACAAGAAACTCAGCTTATATTCTTTTCAATTAAATGTTCATAATAATTTAGATTAATTTTTAAATTCAAATTTGGGAAAATAGAGTGACCACCAGCATATGCTATTGCAAAAGCAAATAGTCTAATCAGTGTTCGTAACCCAAACGTATATGTATATCTATACTATATACTTGTATCATCATCATCATCATCATCATCGCAGCCCGGAACGATCGGTTCTGTGCTGCTCGCATCCAATGCCTTCCAGCGATCTTGACCAGATCGTCGGTCCACCTTGCTGGAGGCTTTCCCAC
The DNA here is from genome assembly GCF_030625045.1 of Achroia grisella. Lineage (NCBI taxonomy): Eukaryota > Metazoa > Arthropoda > Insecta > Lepidoptera > Pyralidae > Achroia > Achroia grisella. Next base: position 2,025,961 of record NW_026712570.1, on the reverse strand, counting down.
GCTGCGTCTTCCGGTCCGTGGTCGCCACTTGAGGACTTTACTGCCTCAACGGCCATCTTTCCTACGTTATACTTGTATAATTTATATTTTTTACAATGGATTAGTATATAATGACCTTACGTGGTCGCAACTTATTTGCTTTAGTTTTAAAGTACTCGGAATGGTAAACAATCAGAGGTTTCATTTGATAGTAAGTGGTAACATCTATGGTATATGAACATCACGTTATCATGTGCCAGCCGTGATACATTGTTACACCAGAGGTCTGATATATCATGACCTGTAATTTTATTAATTCACCTTTCAACCGAAATCCATCTTACAAAGAAAACAGCTTGGCCTTTCTCACTATTCGATACAGATCAACGACTGAACTCCCAACTACCTACTATTGCAAAAACAATAATGTCTAGAACAGGTGTTTGTCCAGTCTAGACAGATAATAGACTGCAATTCTTATTTTTAGTCTGTTTTACTTTCGTACAATGACTGCCAGTACAAAAGGGAATGTTTTAGTTCAATTACTACCCATGAAAACCTTTATTGTTATATTTGAGTGATTCTAGTGTGTTATTGACATTTGTAGATGGCTTTCATATTGAAAAAGATTTTCTTGTGTTAACCGTCTACTATAGGAATAAAATGCGTTGCATTTGATTTCGGTACTTTAATTTAAACAGATGAATTTGTGAATGAATAAAATTGTCTTTAAATTTTATTTTAGTATATAATGTATCGCACTAGCTGTAGCCGCGATTTCACCCGCGTGAAATCACTCATAGTCTACATGTTATTCAGATGTATAAGCTATATTACTGTAAAGTTCCACTAAAATCCGTTCAGTAGTTTTTGCGTGAATGACTAACAAATATCCGTCCATCCATACTCACAAACTTTCCTGTTTATAATATTAATAAGATATCTAAATATATATAACCAAAGGTGACTGACATAATGATCTATCAACGCACAGCCCAAACCACTGGACGGATCGGGCTGAAATTTGGTACGCAGGTAGATGTTATGACGTAGGCATCCATTAAGAAAGGATTTTGATTATCCTTTATCAATTTTAAACCGATCAGTCTGAGACTTTGTAGGCATAAAGCTACTATCACGTCATAAGAAAGGATTTTGATAAATTCCACCCTTAAGGGAATAAATTAACAGGAGCTAAGTCGCGGGCAAAAGCTAGTATAATATAAACGTGAAATTCTATAAGGTCTAAAGCCTCGTTTGTCCCTTGTGCTATAAAAAAAGGAATCATAGGCAAGTTGCCAGCAACACAGTTTGATCTATCTGCACTATAACTGAGCATCTATTAACTAAATTTTTTTTTAATTTTCAGGTCGCTTAATCATCCGGAATGCGCAACTGTGGTAAGTTCAAATAAAACCTTCGCCATTCATAAATGCATGTAACATTTACATGTTACACTAAGGAATGAAAGCCGAAAAAACATACATATACCTTTTGACTTACCTCCATTTCATAACGCTGGATATATTATGCTCATTTGGAATCACCCTGGTTATGACGACAAAAACCATACACCGTTAAACGAATGTAGACCTTATGTTCACATCAATAAAGTCTTTTATGCACGGTATGGGCTCTTCAATATTATAATCTTGAGTGTTTTTATAGAGCAGTAAGATAGAATGGCGCTCCATTTGAGAAAATGGCAGACATTTCTTTAGATTTGTTCGTACAAGTTTTTTTTTCAATTCGTTACTTGTGTGACGGAAATGTAATAATATGACAATAGTAATATATATCTTGTGAACTATAGTATATAGAACATACTATAGTTCTTCCATGCGGCGTTTATTGCGGGTAAGTTCCACTTAGTAGCAAGCTGTTTTGATTTAAAGTGTAATTCTGGAATTCCCTACCACTCTCCGTTCGATCCACTCAATCTCATATAATATTTAAAAATCGACTAGTCTCATTATCTCTCTCTATAGCTATTTTTTTTCTGTTTATCAGAAACCTTCCAATATATCGTATATATGTATGTATATGTGTAAGTTTGTTTATTTATATCTACGTATATATGTAGATCTATTTATTTATTTAATAATTATAGTGTCTTGTGACTTTTCTATGTATGTTAGTCCTTTATTCTTGCATTTTTTAATAATTTTCTATTTACTGTTTTTTTCTTATTGAATTTCTTCTATGTGCATTACAAAGAGTTTATTATTATTATTATTTTAATATTTATGTACGACAGCAACATGACATTTTCAAAATATACTCTTTATTGAGGTTTCTTAAGGGGTGCCACCGCTGACGTGACATCCCTGGTGTTTCAGGCGCCCATAGGCTATGGTAACCGTCTATCATTAGATAAGGTATAAAAAAAATAAGTGCTCTTGTATCGATCAAGCAAGGGATTTTTTATATGCTAAATATACACTACTTAAATACTACATAATGTTTAAAGATTGAAACCGTCTAAAAAATAATAATAATAGTATAAAAAATGTTCCAGTTGAGTTTCTTACCAGTTAGTTCCTCTCAACTGAAGCTGACTGAACAGGATGGTCAAATTTACAATACCACTACATTACAGTGATAAAAAATAGGACGTTCATAATAGGCCGATAGGTCTAAAATCAATAAATAATTTTATGTTTCAGTTTGAACTGTAACGTCTCATACCACATAGTTCCGAAATCCTATATATTACTAGCTGTCCCGGCAAACGTTGTTTTGCCTTAAAATAAAAAAAAAAATTAGGGGTGGACTACCCCTAACATTTAGGGTGATGAAAAATAGATGTTGGCCGATTCTCAGACCTACTCAATACGCTCACAAAATTTCATGAGAATCGATCAAGTCGTTTCGGAGCAGTATGGGAACGAAAACTGTGACACGAGAATTTTATATATAAGATTTATAACTTGAATGAAATATAAATTATTACATGAACAGCCTATAACGTCTAATACCACGCACTTCCAAAACATTTATATATTATTTCTAACTTGAATAACAATCAAGTCAAATCAAATCAAATCTAACATCATAGACATACATTGTAATTCTAATTCGTTGTAATTTTTATTTTATCATTGGATGGCTAATAAACTAACGGCTAAACTCATGGTAAGTGAAATTTCAAAATAAAGAAGTAACAGAGACGTTACAATAGTGAAAATTTTGGCGAAGATAACGCATAAACATGTAATAAAAATTCTAAATAATTAAAAAACACATTAAGAGCTGTCGCTATTTTGCCTCTAAATGAAAGTACGATGGAAAACAGAAACGCTATAGAGACACCAACAAACTTAAAGAATATTAATTTTAAAAGGGGATCAAATATAAGCGGAGGGCTCATTTAATTAAGTCTATCACAAGAGTAAGATATTAAAATTCGCTTTGGGAATTGTGTTAGGGAATCTCAAGACTAATGGTCGAGTGGAAGGAAAAACAATGGAGGGCCGATTGCCGAAGCAATTTGGGGCTTGATTAAAATTTATTGTTCTGTCACTTGGCATTTTTGTCGCAGAATGAGACTACCAATGGAGGTTTTAGAGAAACAACAGACAAACTAGATGTATGTTAAGGTATATATATATTAAGCAAAAGAAAGAGATGCAAAGAGATACACAAATTCGTCTGCGTATTGTTAGGGTTCACATCGATATTGTTGAATTATTACACAAGCACATTCAAATTCAAATTCAAATTCAAATTCAAAATATCTTTATTCATGTAGGTCTATTACAGACTCTTATGATATGTCAAATCTACCGTCAGTTCGGAATGATATCGAGATGAGAAGAACTGACAAGAAACTCAGCTCGTAATTTTTTTTCAAATAATAGTGGAACATGTTTACGATAAATACAGTTATTAAAATTCAAATTTGGGAGAATAGAGTGACCACCAGCATATGCTATCGCAAAGAACAAAAAATTTAATCAGTGTTCACAACCTGAACAGACCAGTCCCCACAAGCAGCACCCGTTCACGAGTATGACGTATGAGCCAGCCATCATTGTACTCAACCATATTTGAGGGAGCACATCGACCCGGCCCACCACGCCGCCACAAGTTTGAACTTTATAGCGAGCATGACTGTTTCAGGTTACTCCACTACGTCAATTATATTATTTACAGCATAGGCTGTACCGATCACAGTTTTCACCCATTACAATATTAAATTTACATTATTTAATTTACAATATTTAATTTACAATATGTCATTACAAAATTTATAATAAGTTTCTTTATTGTTATTACATTATCCATGTCAATGGGAAAAATTATATGCCTCATAACAAAAGTTAAAATTGTAATTAAGTCCACACATTGTAGTCATTTAAGTAGTCGTTTATTTTATAATAAGCTTTAGAGCAAAGTGTTTTTTTTTCATGCATCTTAAATTTGGCTTCACTTAAATTTAAAACACTATCTGGCAATTTATTATAAAAACGTATACAATGTCCCATGAAAGATGTACTTACTTTTTTGAGACGATAACTAGGCATATTTAATTTATTTTTATTCCTTGTATTAAAAGCGTGTAAGTGACTATTTTTTGGAAATAAATTTAAGTTTTTGCGTACATACATAATATTTTCATATATATATTGAGAGGGAACAGTAAGAATACCTGTTTCTTTAAAGCGTTCTCTAAGAGATTCGCGACATTCTCTATAAATATCTGTTCATTACTAATATAAAATAATAATTTCAACTCCAATACGAACAACAAAATAGCACAATATTGTAAAGATCATATATATAAATTACAGAAAGTTATTATAAAATGTAACTATACCAACAAGAATATATTAACAAGCTGAATCTCGCAAATTCATATCAAGAGAACAAACCTAATTCATATGGAATAACATTGATATTCTATAATGAAACATGTTCAAATATAACAATGAAAATTTGCTCAGCTCAAAATTCATATATCTAGAATTCAAACATAAATTTTCAGATGCGTTACCAGGAGTTCATAAATGGTGTACAACTATTAGGTTCATCTCTATGAAATTAACTTTTTGTTATTGTAGAAATATTTTTATAACTACTAGCTGCCCCGGCAAAAGTTGTTTTACCATATAAATTAAGGGTGGGGGAGGGTGAAAATTTAGGGTTGTATGTATATTTAAAGCCACATAAAAAAATAAAATTTATAAAAAATTCGAAAAAATTGAGCCACCCTTAACCCTTAACGGCCTTATTACAAAAAGATAAATCTGGTTTAGCACTAGTAATAAACCATTCACCAATGTATTCCTTATTACAAAATGAAGTTTATCTCTACATCGTGATTCGTCTATGGTCTACAGTTAGACCTGCGATGCCCCTAGTTTAACAGTGGTCTAAATGCAAAAATACAAACTCCATTTTAAAAATTCTATTGTTAGTTGTAGTTTTTGGAAAAATATTTTAACTAAATTAAAAATATATTAACTAAAAATATTTAAAGCAAATTTTACGACAATAAAAACATATAAAAGACGTTAATTGTTATTTTTTCACTCATTTGACTTTGAAATAGTTATCATTCGAACGATCCAATAAAAATATCTCGCCGTTCCTTTTCTCCGTATAGGACTCTTACTAATAATTTAAAACTGATTTTCAGCCTAATAGTACATTAATAAATATTATATATTAATGAAATAGTTATAATGAAGACATAGATAATCTCTTTTCTGTCTAATTCTCTTATGTATTAATTCGATTGGTGCAATAAAGAGTTTATAAATAAATAAATAAAATAAATAGATAAATAGAAATAAATTTATTTTTAGTTTATACATTTTTCTTTGAACTAATATTATTTTTGATCTTTTCAGTTTTCTGGTAAAATGGAACGTAATTGTACGGTGACAGACATGAGTGACTGATTTCTGTATGGAATACATAATGAACGATTTAACTGTAGTACTAAGTAGTCCTCTGTTAGATCTGGATTCGTAATAATGTTAGGTTTATTCCAATATAACTTTAGGAATGGTTTAAACCACGACCATTTAGAACGTTTCGTCCGTGTTTTAACAGATTTTTTGTAATAAGACCGATAGGGTTTCAAGCAATTAAATTTCTATATAAAAATCTGTAAATCTGTAGCAAGGTAGGCGCTGTATTTTTAAAACATAATATATAGTTTCTGTAATATTGACATTAATGAAAGAATAACGGTAATACAATGTAATGAAGTTTTTTTTGTTTATGCTACTGAAATGGTAAACAAGTCGATAGCTGACCTGACATCAAGTAACGTGCATCCCCTCCAGAGGAAGACATTATACAATTAAAACTTTGGCCGTATCAAATCGCGGCTGAAGTAATACATAATATATTTATAATCCAAAAAAAAGGAAAAAATGTGATAATAAAAACAGAAGAGAAACAAATAAATTTAATTAAATAAAAAAAAAGACATCCAGTAACGTACAGCGCCATCTAGTCCCAAGGTAATCAGAGCTTATGTTATGGCTACATATTTTGTAAATTCATACATATTATACATCGAAAACACCCAGATCAAACAATCATAATCATGAATACAAATGTTTCTACCGTGAGAGGATTAATAAATCGAATCTGCGACCTTGGGAATAGAGTAATGTGCTAAAACGAATATCACTACGAATTTTTTTTTCATGGATGATAATAGAAAGGTGCACCCGCCTGCGCTAACAGTTTCCGCTGGCGGGGCACTAGTGGAGGATGATAAGATGAGCATGAGGTCAGGTCAGTTTGGCCATCGTGATTAAATTAACCACAAAGACTTCCAGAGGGAACCGCGTGGAGGTCGTACTAACAATTCCCTCCCCCCTATTACGGATACCCTTTCAATATGCAGCAACAATGGGTTTGGTGAGTGTTGTAGAGGCGACAGAGGCACCCACGCCGATGGCTTAACATAAAGTCTAACCCCAGTTTCACCGAAATTCGTCAACGCAGATAGCAAACTACATAAATTCTCCATTATTAAACACGTTTTCGTCGATTGTAATTCTTGAAACGTTACCTTATAGCTTGCGCAACCGTGAGCCGATATTACGAGAGGTTATGTTCCGTGTAAACGGTGAACAATTAACAAAGCGCCTTATAATTACTAGCTGCTGAAATGGGGCCGCTCTCACAAAGCGTCTGATTCATCTCGCGGTGGAGTTAGAAAGCGAAATTGTACGTAAGCGGTTTTTCGTTCATTGGTTTTCTAGTTTCCAGTATAGGGAGAAATTACGAAGGGTTTCAGAATAAGTACAGTTTGGAAATGAAATTATATATATATATATGTATATATATATTAGGTACAAATTACATTAAAATTGCTACCTACTAATATGTGACGAATACAATAAATAAAGTCACTTTAAAACTACGTGCACTGATGTAGGTACGGCTGCAATGACGTATTCAAGAAAACAATTACACAACCTGATGGTGTCAAGAGGCCATCCAGAAATGATGTGGGGGTCAACTAAATGCAACTACAAATAATTATAGAGTACGAATTCATAATATTTTTGTTCTTTGTGCGTCACATGATGATGTGGTTGATTTCATGTATATAGATGGTTACTTATAATCAAATAAGTCAAATGATTTACATTCCAGTTATATTAATTATACTACTAATGATATTATTAACTAGCTGTACCCGCGACATCGTCCGCGTGGAATTCAACTTTATTTTTCTAAAATAAAAGTAGCCTAAGTTACTCCTTATTACATCAGCTACCTGCCAATAAAATTCCCGTCAAAATCGGTCCAGCCATATCAAAGATTAACCGGAACAAACAAACAGACAGTCAAAAATTGCAAAAAATATTGTTTTGGTGTATGTACTGTATTTATATTCATATGCATGTAGTAAAAAACGGTTATTTCAATATTACAAACATACTGTTTCGAACTTCATGAAATAATAATAATCCGTGGCTCTTTTCATAGAATCAGATCGATGCTTATCATCAAATAAGCCGTCAAATGGTATTCATTCCAGTTATATTTAATAACAAAGAAAAAAATTCATCTCAGTTAATTCCGTTATTTACCCCTCTTTTTCGGTCTTCCTCTATAACATTGTCCTTAGGATATGATCTTCATTCCTACGCATTACATGCCCATACCACGATAGACGATTACTCTTTAACTTCTCTGACATCGGTGCCACTTTCATACTTCCTCTGATGTATTCATTCTTTATCTTGTCTATCCTATCACACCACACATTTTATTTAATAACAAAGAAAAAAAATTAAACCCCTAATAACATTGTTTATATCACTAATAATACTGTTTATGGCTGCAGTTGCCGTTGTTAATTAAACATTTACATCACGAAAATAATAATAATAATATAGGATATAACATCAGTCACACAATAAGTACACACACACGCTCGCACACACACACACACACACACACACACACACACATACGCACATGCACACATACACACACTGCATTTACTTGCATTCGGGCCTGTAGTGTGAAAAACACCAGCAAAAGCTGTGAGAATGATACAATAATGATAATAATAATAATAATAAATACAAAATCTATATAATATAGAAATCATTCCAACCGTTATGTCGGTGAACGGTCTTATCCCAACCAGTCTGGAACAACATCTCAGACAGTTGGGATTCCGAGGCGGCTCACTCCCGGGAAAGGTGCAGAAAGCGGTGCTCTTAGATTCTGCCCGCATTGTACGCCGGTTTCTCTCCCTGGGGCCCTGAACCCCGGCTGACTGTGCTTCTGCCGGGGGTAAGTTGTCATCTCCTCTCCTTAAGAGAGGAGATGAGAATTTGTTTTAAGTAAAAATAATAATAATCTCAGGACAATTCACACAGCGCCATCTAGATCCAAGTTAAGGTAGCTAAAGCTTGTAGTATGGGTACTAGATAACTGATACAAATACATAGTTAATTATTTTTTTGTAAATACATACAAATTATACATAGAAAACACCTAGACTGATACAAACAATCATACTCATGAATACAAATATTTGTGCAGTGCGAGGAATCGAACTCGCGACCATCGGACGTAAAGCAGTGTTGTAGACCGCTAGACCACCGAGGTCCTCAAAATGCTGGCAAGTGGAGTAATCATAGCGTAAGATCTACCTAGTTTTAGTTTACCTCGTCTTCACACGTCTCTCTGCCTTGTTCAAATAACCGAGCCAATGTTTTAACCATAGTGTATGAAGGTGCAGAATCCTGAAGTACTGATGACATCTCTTCAAAAATTTTGAAGAGATGTCATCAGTTGACATGGTTTTGTTACTTGTTTCATAGGTAAAGTGTTTATGAACAAAAATATAAAATACTCTCTATGTATACTATTAATGATTCCCTCTATCAGTTGGAATCATTAGCGAGATGATTAGTCATCGTTACATACCCTAGGCCACGAGCTTATCAGCCGCCTCTCGTACTTATGGATGTTTCATAAGTAGTAGGCATGTACTTTAAATATGCAAATCCCATTACGGTATAGAAAAAAGTAATAAAGAACGAGGCATTAAAAAAAGTTACCGAATTGCCTCCTTTGTTTACCTCCCGTGAATAATAACCGAAATCCACGAAAATATATTTCCTTTCTTTGGGTAAGTCCTTCCCAGTTCTATTGTTAGATAGGAAAATAAATCCTACACTTTTTCTAAGGTATTATCATAACAGTGTAATATTGTTAAGTGGTTAGAAGAGTTATGTCCCGTTTCACTTGATATATAATTTAAAAGAAGTTACGGCCTCCCTGACCCTCCGCATAGCATCCTATCACACAAGCTTCACTCTTCACTTTTTTCGAGTTATTGTAATGCTGGTGGCCGCAGCTGGCCTTTACAGCTTCACGGACGATATATCAGATTTACTATACAACTACCATATGGTAATTTTTAATAGTTATGACGTGGTCGAGTGGATGGAGCAGTCATGCTCATTAAAATGTCCAGACATGTGGTGGCGGATCATTGGGCTCTATAAGATATGGTCGAGCGCAGTGATGGCTGGCTTATGCTCATACTCGTGAACGAGTGCTAGTAGAGACTGGTCTGCTCTAATCGCTACGACTGTTTTAATCCTATTGTGTACTTAATATCTGAAACTAATAAATTTATGTCAGTTGGTAGTTTGTATTCGCACGTTTCAAATTGGAAATGTAAAATTACAATGATTATTTAAAAGAGTAACACGCAAGTTTCTTGTTCGTTCTTCTTGTGATGAGACAGCTTTCCGAATGAGCGGTAGATTAAAAGAATAATAACTATGACTATTCAAAAGTGCTTATATTAAGTTTATTTGAATAAATGATTTTCTATTCTTTTTTTACCTTCAGATTAGTCGTTAGCTTGTTTACAATCCAATGACGACCTCGGTGGTCTAGCGGTCTAGCACACCGCTTTACGACCGATGGTCGCAGGTTCGATTCCTCGCACGGTACAAACATTTGTATTCATGAGTATGATTGTTTGTATCGGTCTGGGTGTTTTCTATATATAATATGTATGTATTTACAAAAAAATCTATGTATTTGTATCAGTTATCTAGTACCCATAACATAAGCTTAACTTGGGACTAGTTGGCGTTGTGTGAATTGTCAAAAAAAAAAATGACATAATAAAAATTACAATAATTGAGAATTAGAATTTTAATTAAAATTTTATTTTTCGGTCTACTATAATGCTGTATTTTGAACGTATTCATAATTTTGAACCCCGTCTGAATGGCAGGAAAGCGTAGAAAGGGTATTGCTAGCAATGTATCAGATTCACCTCCACGCCGTCCCTTCTATAAACCTTTCTGTAAATTTTTCAAATCAAAATATTCATGTAGACCTATTACATACTCCTATGATATGTCAAATCTACCGTCAGTTTGGAGTACTTTCGGGCTTAGTAGAACCACAGATAACATAATATTACATAGTAGAACTGACAAGAAATTCAGTTCTCATTATTTTCAAATATGTTTGCAAGTGTTTAATTTTTTTTTGGCATCGTGGTATATATTGGTGAGTTGAATAATGAGTAGTATAATAATGCTGTACAACATTTATCTTAGTATTTCTTCGTGGGATCGATCGGAGGGGTCCGCCCGAGCGAAAACTCGGGCGTTTGTTAGCATTTCCTCTTTTAGCTCTGATCCTGAATATCATAACGTAATGCTAAAATTTATAGTATATGGTATCGGAGATTTAGCACATCTCCTTATTTGATGGTCGCGAGGTCACAGTACAAAAAATTGTATTTAAGAGTTTATATTTGTACTAGCTGTTCCCGCGACTTCGTCCGCGTGGAATTTTACTTTATTTTCTAAAATTAAAGTAGCCTTAGTTACTCCTTATTATATCAGCTACCTGCCAAAAAAGTCCCGTCGAAATCGGTCCCGATATTTTAGAGATTAGCCGGAACAAATAGACAGACAGACAAAATTGTAAAAAATGTTATTTTACTGTCTGTGCCATATTTATATGCATATGCATGTAGTAAAAAATGGTTATTTCAATATTACAAACAGACACTGCATTTTTATTTATATGTATAGATTACTCTAAATGTTTTCCAATATTACGTATGTACTAATACTAACTGACCCGAGCAACTTCGTCTGCACCACACTTATCAATATATATCGCCCAATTTACATATTATATTTTTAAATTATAGCCCACGTGTTATTCTGACGTATAATCTATGTTACTATAAAGTTTCATCAAAATCCGTTCAGTAGTTTTTGCGTGAAAGTAACAAACATCCATCCATACTCATATACTTTAGCGTTTATTATATTATTAAGATTTACAAAACAATTTATTTGAGTATTTCTAAAAGTTGTTAAGTACCCACAGTATAAATTTTGCTAATTTTAAGACTAGATGGTGTTATGTGATTGTTCTGGGTAATTGTTCTAATAATAGACCAATGACCATCATCAGGCATTAGGTTACAAAATCTAAAAACATATTTCTAATCCATCTGATAGTTTCAGAGATTAGTTCCCTCAAACAAACAAACGTTTGAGCTTTATGTATTAGTGTAGATTATTCATAACAATGTAATATTGTTAAGTGGTTTGAAGAATTTCGTTATTTTTTCTTTATGTTATATTTTGCATTGAATTCTATATTTCTTTTTTATTTCAATAACATCCATTTATTTTATCAATTTGGTCTGACGACCTCGGTGGTCTAGCGGTCTAGCACACCGCTTTACGTTCGATGGTTGCGGGTTCAATTCCTCGCACGGCATAAACATTTGTATTCATGAGTATGATTGTTTGTATCGGTCTGGATGTTTTATATTTGGAATCTGCAAGTATTAAACGCCAAGCTTAAAAAATGAATTCCATAAAACCCTATCAACCCTTTATAACCCTTTTTTCGCATTAAAAAGTAACCTATGTCCTTTCTCAAGGTCTAGATTATTAGTGTATAAAATTTCATTTAAATCGGTTTAGTAGTTTTGGCGTGAAAGCGCGAAAGACAGACAGACAGACAGAGTTATTTTCGCTTTATAATATTAGTAAGGATATTATAGATACGAGTAGTATACCATTCCTAATAACATTATAACTAGAAAATTGTGAGTTTATTTCATACTTACTGCGTCTACACTTTTATTATAGAAAATAGTATTCCATCTCAACATTTTTATTGCTCAAGTAGTGGATGGAATAATAAAGTCAAGTCAACTTCATTCAATTACTTGCGAGTTGAATTAACTGAGTTAGAATCGATAAGTAATACCGTAACATCTTCACCAACTTGACGACTATGCCACATGGGTCCAGTTTCTCATAGTTTTAACTTAGATGTATTGTTTTTAACGTTATATCCTAGTTTTAACTGAGACGTATCGTAGTTAACGTTTAGTACCAACAAAGTAGTTTATACTTTTATTTCAGGCACTAAAAACCCTCGTAAAAGATCACGGTACATCCGTCTTTTTATATTTAAAAGAAATAGTAATAAATCCTTTTGTTTTTTTTTTCTTTTGTAATTAATAAAATATTATAGAAAATAAAGAGAAGTAAAAAACACACTCGTGAGTGTGAAATATTTAAGAAACCAAAGGGTCTTACAACATATACTATATTATACAATAATATACATAATATATATATAAATAACCTATAATATATATATTTAGGGTTCATTTTCAACAACATACAACATTTATTTTTGTAATCATTACATAGTTGCAGTCGCTGTCTGTCCCTATGTATGCTTAAAGCTTTAAAACTACGCAATGGATATTGATGCGTTTTTTTATAGATAGAGTGATTCAAGAGGAAGGTTTATATGTATAATACATTGACACCCGTGCGAAGCCGGGGCGAGTAGCTAGTAAATAATAAAATATTATAGAAAATAAATGGAAGTCAAAAAAATTACAACTGTGAAATATAGTCACTATAGTTTTTTTGTCGAAGTACTTAGAAGATTGTCTTTCAAATAGCTTTGGGTCTATAACTTTGCAATAATATGAAAAAAGAAGGGCTAAATAAAAAATATACAATTTCATATCAATTTTATGAGCTCCTACGAGTGATTTAAGAAACTAAAGGGTCTTACAACAGGTATAGGGTTGATTTTAAACAAGATGCAATATTATATTTTGGAACTCTGTTATATATACTAGTCGTAATGAATATACATATCATTTTAAATTACAAATATATCTATTTTTAAATCGTAATCTGTTCCAGGCTTAATAAGACAGTATTAAACATTTTGCTAATCGACTATTAAAGTTTGATTAAAAATATGAATTCATTTAAAACAAAAATAAATTCAAAATATCTTTTTTTCTTTATTACAGATTCTTATATGACAAATCTACCGTCAGTTCGGAATGATTTCGAGATGAGAAGAACTGACGAGAAACTCAGCTCGTATTCTTTTCAAATAAATATTGTACCTGTTTACAATATTTAAATTCAAATTTGGGAATGACCATTTAAGACTATACATTATATATTTCTAATATATCTGTTCATAAATCATTGTATTCTCTCCATTAGTAAATGGTTAGGTAAAAATCTAAATATGTAATAATATGCGTACGTAAATGTACACACCATGACACATACGAAATATGGCATCATTTCAGCTGTCACTGAGCAAAAACCTTCCGACTTAGACAATGTTTTCTTGCAATAAGCTTGAAACGTGACAGGGGTACCAACACAATAATAATACAGTGGGCGCTGAAATACATTATTGTTTTACTTATCCACTCTATCTATATGTCCATCAAGACCTTTTTTGCGTGGAGAAAATCCTTCATGGAGTCCGTCCTAGGGGTTGGACGGACGGGTACTGTGAGAGTCCTACGCACCAAAAACTCCATGGACTCCGTCCAGGGGTGGACGGACGGGTACGTGAGACTACTCACCAAAAACCCCATGGTATTCCTACTCGCCACATAGTGCCGTGGTCGTAAACAGGCCCTCCTCGACGGATGGGTAAAAATCTTCCCACCGAAGAGAAGACGCATCGGAAAACGGAATGCGCCTACTGCCATCTCGGCTCCTGTTATGTGGATGGCAGTCTGCCACCCACACAGAGCCGTGCTCGCTCCGCTTGTGTCTCCTTGACAGGTAGAGTCACAGCAGGAGCGGGCCACCAACGCGACGCTTAACGGCCGGGCATTATGCTAATGATAACCTGAAGGAAATATTATTATTAATATACCACCCGGAGTGCATCAGAACACAGTCATTGCTTAACCACCTTTCGCAGCGGACGTATCCACTGCGATGGGCGACCTAACAATGCTGGAACATACTACGAGGTTGTCCGATCCGTCCGAGTGTTGTAAGGGATGAGTGGAGACGAGCGGCTGAATGCCAGTTCCTGTCTAACGGATACGATATTTGTCTTCTCTATTATCTCTTCTCATTACCTTCTATTCATGTGAGACCTGACCTGACCTATCTGATCTTCGGGAGGGGGGGGGGGGGCTATGTCCAGCAGTGGACGTCTTCCGGGCTGCGATGATAATGATGATGATGTGAGACCTGTTTAAACTGGCAGTGCTAGTGGTAGAACCATACCATTATCACGCGGAAGAAATCACGCGCATCTGTTTGAGAGTAGATATACGATGGTATATCTGCTCTAAAACAGAGGTAAAGTCATTATTCATAATAAATAATATATCATATTCTAAATTCAAATAAAGATGATTGAGATGAATAAATATATTCATGTAGGTCTATTACAGACTCTTATATCTATAGTATGTGTGAATTATAGAAGAAAAAAAAAACAGTAATTCCCTTACAGAAGTTACTTTTTTAATTTTTATTATGGATAAAGTACTTGGTCTAGTAATTCCATATACTACCATCACTTATCCATCTATATCTGTACCTGTACCTATATTTCCTCTCATCAAACAATAATTTCTATTCATATCAGTTGCTATTGCCTCATAAATAAAGTTAAGGGTTAACTTCGAGATTATAGTGGTAATTTCGAAGGATAGAACATTTTAATGGACACTAAAGGGTGAAATTGCATGTAGCTATTGATTGTATACACCTGATATTTATTTAATTACTAATTGACCCATCAGACGTTGTCTCAGTGAATATGGGAACTCAAACGCAATAAGATAAAATAATCTATATGTTTTTTGAAATTATCTAATTTTTTGTACAATTTTTTTATTATATGTTTTGTAAAAAACATGTACTAAATATAAAAAAAGAATAATGTTGATTAAGTCGTTCTTAAGTTATATCTTGACCAAGGGACATAGAGTTTCATTTCCTTTCTGTTGGCTAGTAGTGCATCAGGATAACCTCCACGCGGTTCCCTTTGGAAACCAACGTGATAGATTCATGGTAAATTTGTCACGATGAGCTAACTGGTCTGATTTCATGCTCACCCTATCATCCACTACTGGTGCCTCGTCGATGTAAATCGTAGCACAGGCATCATTCTATTGTCATACATTAAAAAAATGACTTTCTTGACGACACATAATATCAACCGCGGTCAGGAGCGCGCTAGTAATTTATGTAATATCATTTCTTTATCTTTCTTTTAAAATAATATTTTACATTTCAGAAATTTTATGTATTCAATATATTTTCTAGACTCTGCCTCTGACTATCCAAGTTAGGGTTGTCAAAAAATGATCAATTATCTAATCCGATGAATATTTTATCAAAATTAATAAAGGTCGTTGCCTGCGGCTTAGTTTTAATACTGTACTTTCATTTTGTATTAAACAGTACTTAGCATTTCTCAACGATAATAATATCTTAATCTTCAACATCTGCCTTACTTAAAAATGCAAATCAGTTTGATCCTGATGTTAATGACTCCTTAGAAAGTGGATTCACATAATTGCAAATATGGCAGTGGAGTTGCGAATACCAATTTTGGGCTGACACCAAAATCTACATATTCAGTAGGCTCCGCTTAATATTTAAGTGGTTACATTGAAAATACCATCTTTAGCATTTTCGTTTTAGGCTGCGAGATGTTTGCAGAAAAACGTGAGTATATAAATATTTGTTAACGCCTTCGTTTGTTTTAAAACTGTTTAAGAATGTACTGCCTTATTTGTTTTTTGATAATAAAAAAAATAAGGACACATAGAACGACTACTGATATAACTAATTTATTTAAATTCATTAAATTATTAACCGGGTCCTCTCTCGACGTTTCGACTAGGTTGCAGTAGCCGTGGTCACGAGCTGACTGGAGTAACAGCAATGTCAATGTAGATAGGTAACAGCAGTTTTTTCATCTACCGTCACAAGATTGTTCAATATAGAGAGAGTTCAATTGAGGAAGGTATATATACCTTCATTTGCAATAAAATTATTCGTGTTAAAACCCGGTTAGTAATTTAAAGAATGTATATTAAAATCAAAAATTTTAAAAATTTTGTTTATCTAATTATTGCGTTATATGTATATATGATACGTGTTTTTTTTTTCTTTTTATTCATGTAGACGGGTTTACATGAATAAAAAGAAAAAAATAGGTATGTCATCATAAAAAAGATAAAATTTCTAAAGCAGACTGCCAGTAAATGACCATTTAGCAAAGTTCCTCCAAAAAATATGCATACAATATGCACCAACACAAGAAGGAACCGAGTAAAAATATCTACTATTCCGGAATTATTTTGTTTTATTTCAAACTTAAACGGGCGGACTTGAAGCGCCAACTGCTGAAGTATCTGTATTTTATCTCAACTTTGGCCCGTTCCTCTCGCTCTAAATCTCTTCTCATTTAGTACACGTCGGACTAAACTCAGCACGTTTCGTTGGAACGCTATTTTAATTCTACTTGAATATCAGAGCGCGGAAATTATATCATTAAGTGCGGACGTACAGAGTAACGACTCAGTTGAATCGCTCCGTGATACGGTTACGCCATGTGCACTCGATTTTATACATTGTTACAGCGCTGTAATAAAACCGGCGGTGAGACGACTAGTGTTTTCAATGTGAGAGAAATAATATCTTGCAGCGGCTCCTTGATAAATTACGGCGAGATTTGTCAAAAGGGGACACGGATATACGCTATGGGACACAGTTACCTAGATACTTCAAAGCAATTCAAAATTCAAAATATCTTGATTCATGTAGGTCTATTACAGACTTATATGATACTGGCTTTTGCCTGCGGCTTTGCTCGCATTAATTTATCCTCTTAAGGGTGGAAGTCAACAAAATCCTTTCTTAGGGGATGCTTACGTCATAGTAGCTTTATGCATGTAAAGTCTCAGCCCGATTGGTTTGAAATTGACAAAGTTTCATACAAACTTTTCTTAGCGTATGCTAAGAATAACATCTACCTGCATGCCAAATTTCAGCCCGATCCGTCCAGTGCTTTGGGCTGTGCGTTGATAGATCACTATGTCAGTCACCTTTGAGTTATATATATTTAGATAGATGTCAAATCTACTGTCAGTTCGGAATGATTTGAGATGAGAAGGACTGACAAGAGATTCAGCTCGTATTCTTTTCAACTAAATGTTATACATGTTTACAATAATACAGATACATTTTTAAATTCTAATTTGGGAGAATAGTGTGACCACCAGCATATTATATTGCAATAGTTTAATCGCTGTTCGTAATCCGAACAGATACTTACAATTTACTACAGCTAGTAAAACAAACTAAATATTGTCTACTAAGCACTGCCTTGTCTAAACTGTGTCACCCCACTTTACATTTTTCTATTGTTATTTAGTAAGATCAATATTTTTATGTACATTTTGTTAGTCCATTATCATCGGTCATATACATCGTCTCAACCAACAATATAGTATTATTACCCGAAACTTACATATTTATTCAATTATTTGATCCGGTTACAAAAGAATAAAGTAGTGAATTATCATCATTACACTAAGTGTTTGCTGGAGGAATATTACTATGTTTGTTTGTTATAATAATGAAAGAAAAATGGTTAGAATTTATTATACACTGAAATAGTGACGCCACGGAATGTTCGAGAAGAAATGAAAAAATGTATATAAAGTAAAATAAAACAATATCGATGTTCCATGCGTGACGTTCCAAATTTGAATTTTATAATTTTATTTTTAAATATATTATATGGCTATTTGCGATTAAAAACACTAAGTGTTAAACTTTTCTCTTTCGTGTTAATGGCAAACCTAAAGATATTTAGACCAGAACTTGGTAAAGTGTGAAAGGTGATATGGTAAAAAGGAAGTAAATAGCACGATGACTGCGAACAGGGATGAATGGAAGAGAGAAACATATTACGCCGACCCCAAATAAATGGGATAAGGAAGAAGCAGATGATGATATCAGTATTTGTTAGTTGTGATCAAATTAATATTTTAAACAATAGCTCGTATATTTCAGGAGAATATCTACCGTAAAATGAGTAGGAAAAAGCACGGTGAAAATGGGTTGGATTTGTCAATTACGTGCAAGGTCACCGCGTCAGAGTTTCAAAAAATCGTACAAAGTTAATTAAGCCGTTGACTGATATAAATGATACGCAGCGAGAGAGGTACTATTAAACATGGTCGTATATCACTTTTTTATCTGAAAGCAAAAACATAAAGGTTGAAACCATTACAATATTGCGCAGAAACATTAATTTGTGTAGGCCATTCAAGGTGCTACGAAATCTAGTAGTATTACAAAATTTAAAAATATAAGTAAATCATTATTACATAGTATAAAATAAAGTTGCTGTCTCTGTCTGTCCGGCTCTATGTATGCTTAAATCTTTAAAACTACGCAACGGATTTTAAATAGATAGAGTGATTCAAGAGGAGGGTTTATATGTATAATACATGTACACCTGGGCGATGCCGAGTCGAGTACATAATAATATAATAAATGACAATGATACAAAATTCTTCAGAATCTGGGAATGAAACATGATTCGTCTGATAAGTTAATAATGATTGCACTTATATTAAAAACAGAATTGAATTATTTTCAGAAATCTGACGAATTTTCCGTTATTTGCATGTCATTAAAATTTTTATATCAAAGAAATTTAATCGTAAAAAGTACTTTTGTCAAGTCAGGGACATTAAATTGTTTTCCGCTTTAAAATTACAATGTTGGTATATGTATAGTTCTAGAACACTCTATCCTAATAATATATTTATTTACGTCATTTTGCTGCCATAGTTATATTTTTATATAGAGAATAGAAATAGAAATAATCTTTATTCAAATAAAGATAATTTAAGCATTTTTGAATAGGTCTATTTTTTTATTCGAAACCCAGACTCATCACAAGAAGAATAGAATCACAAGAAAAACTTGCTTGTTGCGCTTTGAAACATTTGTTAAATCAGTATAAACAATTAATCTGTTAAAGTGAAATTACAGATTATCGAATAATCACCCTTAGTCCTTAGCAATAGCAACTGGCTTCTAATAATAACATATATGTAATGCTGGTCATGTATATAGCCGAAGTTGCCATTTACCATCTGAGTTGCAACATCAGCGTTTGCCATCTCAATTATATTAAAGAGTTATACAAAATAAAGTACGTTTCTGCTTTAAAAGAAGACCCTATCAAGTAGTTAATTTATCGAATCTTAAATCCAATTCTGCGTCGCTATCTGGACCCTTACCGTTGATTTAATGATGGGGGAGATAAATAGAATAATACTAATTCAGTTGGTAATAATATAAAAGCAGACAAAAAATTTTACTCTGCTCGTAGAGAGATAAATTTCTTAGCATACTATGAATTCACCGTTGGGGTACAGGATCCATCGTATGGCAGAGAGGGAAACTTCAAGCAGTTCCTAGGCATTGGGACCCGAGTGTAGGTTTAAGCGTTTGCGGTTTATCTACACTCACCTTAACCGCTCGTGTTTCTCTCCCTTCCCAGGCAAATCAAGTAGGAGTCTGCTAGTGCTGCTTTAGATACATATTCTAGTATAGAATTTACTGCAGTTCTAGACAGACCAAGGTGTATTAGAAGATTGTAGAGATTTTTTTTTATTTATACTCTTTATTGCACCAATTACAGAACAAAAACAAAAAAACAATTAAAGTGGAAAATATATACTGATACAAAAGGCGGTCTTATAGCTAAGCAATCTCTTCTACTACCTTTAGGTGGATAGAGATATTTCGCCGGTATACCTCTCGTTTCAACTTTGAAGGCATAAAAATTAACCACATAGCCAACTTTTGTTATTTTGTTTATTAGTTGGTAATATTTAAAGCATTTCTTTTTATTGCATAATAATAAAAAATATATTAAAGAACATATTTTCATTTCTCTGAGCTTTGTTGATATGACAACATCATATATAACATGTAACATTATCTGTTTCGACAATATTGTGGTTGTCTCAGGTTTCGCCTTCAGGGATGTCAGTCAAAATATTATAATTACATTTGTGAAACGTGTTACGTTTGTTTTGTTTGAAGAATTCTCATTTGATTTCATTTGTTCACGTGTTGCCTTTAAATAAAAAATGTAATACATGTCTGATTTGCTATGTTAGACAACCCAGTAACTGAGTTTCTTTGTGTTTATATTTGCAAATTTTGTTTTGTTTTCTATTGTTTATGTATTACGTGTATTATTTTTATGTTAATTATTAATAATGTATTTAGGTTTCGTTTAGGTTTTAACATAAAATGATCTCAATTTGTTTTTGTTGTAAAATTATTTACCATAAAGTTTTTAGGGCAACTTTATAATATATTGGCTGATGCTAATACTTTTATTCCATACTTCATTATATATGTGATGTAACAAAAATATGCTCAGAATTTTCTACGGCAATTTTCTCACCCTAGCTACTATATTTAGATTCCCAACGTCATTCCAATCTAGGTGACAGGAACAAACTCTGCGAAGGTAAAAAGAACAAACACGACCAATCTATGCCAACTTATAGGGATTTATAAAAATAGTAGGTAACATTATTTGAGAAGATTAATGTTCTTTTTCTGTTAGAGTTAAGTTCGTACTTTTTTTTTCATCTTAGCAAAATTTTAAGAGTTTATTTCTTTTTCACCAAACGTCGTAGTTAAATTGTTAGTAGTCTCGAAACTAGTGCGTTAGTTTCGAAAATTTATTATAATACCTGTACACATAGTTTCACTGGCGTAAAACACATATGCTATGTGTTATTCTTATGTATAAGCTATATTATTGTAAAGTTTCATTAAAATCCTATAGTCTTTTGCTTTCAAAAGTAACAAATATCCATCCATCTATGCTTACAAACTTTCACGTTTATAATATTAATAAGATTATTATAATACATTCAAAACTTAGGAATAAGACGGCATTTACAATGCTTACGGTAATAGGGGAGGCAATATATAAAACTGATTTAGAGATCTGATTATAGTCACGTGAACAACAAGACCATTAGAGCCAACATCGTTAAGGTGTCCGCAAACCTTGCTTACCTTGCCGATTCTGACGGGGTTGTCTTTGGAGAATTTCGCTAAAGGTTAAGAGGGTGCTACCGATTTATTCGACTCGGCCATGTTAAAGACAATTGTTGACGTTGCAAAGAAAACATTGTCTACTTCTCCTATTTTAGCTACTGTCTACCTAATTACTGTTTTAGGATTTATAAATAGAATAACCATTGAACGTTTGGAAACTGTATTGAAGAAGTTACATAATTTTTTATTTCGGACTACTCTAACGCTGTTGGCCGCAGCTGGTATTTACAGCTTCGTCGGACTATAGGGCGCGAATGCAGATGGTACTCCAAACCCGCGGGCCTCAAGGATCGGCTGAAGGCCAACTCCCGACTGATGAATATGACTTTAGTCTGAGGGGTTCGAACCTCGGCTCAAGGTGTCGTAATTTCGATCCCAATTTGATTTGCATGGGGAGTCATCGGAGGGGAAGTTGTTACATAAACAAAGTTTAAGTTTACAATTAAACAATAAGTGAAAACATAGCGTTGAGGAATGCGGCACCATTTATCGTAAAAATGGCGAATTAATCCCGTTACTTTAATGATTTTTTTAGTTAATCACAAGATTAATGTTTAGCATTTAGTTCGAAACAAAATTCTAGAAATTATAATTAAGAACTAATGTTAGTAATAGAACAAGAGTAGATGATGAAATGATTATGATTTCAAATCGACGACCCAATTTCTGTAAGTAGTTTCAAATGAAGACTAATCTATCTATAAAGGATAATTAGACACTAATGAAATTATAAAATACTAATAATAACCCTGGACAATTCAGACAGCGCCATGTAATCCCAAGCATAGCAGAGGTTGCGTTATAAGTTCTAGATAACTGATATAACTACTAATATACATATACATAGAAAACATCCAGAATGATACAAACAATCATACCCATGAATACAAATGTTTCCATCGTGATGTCGAACCCGGACCAACGGAAGTAAAACGGTACACTAAACCGCTAGTCCACCGAAACCGTCAAAGCTCCTAATTTTTCTTCTGCCAACTTTTTCAGCACAATACTTACTGATAATAATCCTGGTTTAATTATCTGCGTTGTCGCTTCAGAAAACGAAAATTTCCGTGTTCCTTCGGGTCTCGACGATCCCCTAATTTTCCAATATCTGGTTACTTATAATGAAAGGTATTCCTGTATAAAGAGTAGGAAATTGGAATGATCTTTAGGAATATTTAGCATTATTAGATATTCATACAAGAGAATTTTGTAAGGTTTCTTAATTGAGGAAAGACGTTAGAACATATTCCAATTACAAATTACAAAGTAACTTTGCGGTTAGTAACAAGAAAAGTCAATATGTTTTTTTTTAAACTTTACATATATTTTGACATTATATAAGTTAGTTTATTAATGTCCTTTGCAAACTTCTACTTATTCTTATATACTAGCATATCTGGTCACGCGTTACTGTGGCTATGGCAGTAAAATATTATTGCGAATATAAATTAAGATCTAAGCTATAAGGTAGGATAGCTTACATCTCAATTTATAGTCGCAAGTCAAGTTAGGTCAAATTGCATAAAATGTGCAAATCAAATTTGCAATCGTTCAGTTGTTTAGGAGTCCATCGCGGACAAACAACGTGACATGTAATTTTTATATATAAAGATAGTACATATATATTCACAATATTATAACTACATCGTAATGTGACTATGATGTATCTGTAAGGTGTATGTATATTAGTCTATTGAAAGGTAGGTGTAACTAACGTAAACCTTGAAATTCCGACATAACGTTGAGAAAATTTGAATCTAATGTAGCTGTAGAAGCTGAAAATAAATCTACATCTGACAGCCAGATGAATTAATGTGGTTTGTGATTAATATTTTACATCAACGCAGTCATCATCATCATCTCAGCCAGGATGATGTCCACTGCTGAACAGAGGCTTCCCACAAAAATCCCCCAAAACATCAATGCAATGTTAATTATAAATTTAAAATAACACATCAATTGGTTAAAATACTTAAGGAACAAAATATTGAAAATTTTCTTAGTATCGGTAGAAATTACATACAATTACAATTCCGTGGTATTGCGTTGCTGTTGGGCAGCTCATGGGCAGCAGACACTTACCATCAGGTGAGCTCGTAGTAGACTATAACTTTGTACTGTAAAATAATGTTCGAAGTTACGTATTATTAAAACGCAATTAGTTTATGTATGAATTTATTGTTTAATTTGAAGATATTATAATCAAAAGTTACAATTTGTTCAAAGTAAAGATCTGTATAGTTCTCGTGTAGCTCGGTCATATGCATAATACATGCCACAATGTATTACATGATACAATCTCTATAATAATTAAAACTTTATAAGAGAAGGCTAAGATTGCTAAAGCAAAATCAACACAAGATATCTAAGTTTCAACTTAATTTATTTAATGTATCCACAATTGAATAAACGTACTGTTCTACTGGAAAATATAAGGAGAGCATGGCTCGTTCGTGTCAGGAGCCGAGAGCACGCTTTGCGAATATATTTTATACAAATCCGAGTGCAATTTGTTATACGATCCGATTATATCCTTACCTGTTACATAAATTTCAGAGGCAATTTAATCTCTTCTGTTACGTTATAATCACGGAAAATGTTTTATATAAGATCATTTCAAACGTTTGACTTTACATTGTAGTGGATATTTGCTTTGTGGCGTAGCTGTCTATTACTTCAACTGCGATGATAAAGGTAATGAGTTTGAATATAGCTAATACCATTTTTTTTCTTAATTTATATTTATCTCTGATAATACTATTAACAATATTAACATTAAATTCACTCTGTGCCACGTTAGATTTAAATATACCTGGAGAAAATGAAGCAGGTCTAGTATTGCATTCTCCACCACATCGTTACTTAACAATACCACAAACTACCTCAACTGTGATAAAAGTAGTGTATGTTTTATAGCCATTTCATTAGCTTCGTTTACATTCCTAGGTCATGTTGCCAAAAAAACTATTTCCTGTTACTCTAATAACAGAAAGAGTTATTGTGTTTCGAGATACAAATCTTACTGGATCTTTAAAGTTTGTTTGATTATTAAGGTTTGATAGAAAATAATTTATCGCTACATCACATTGAAATAATTGAAATTGTAATCTATTCGTATACCATTTGTAATCGTGTCTTTGTGACTTTGTAACCTCTATATGCTTATTTATATGGCATATAAAATACTTCTTCAATATATATGCTGATTCCAATATTTCCATACTTAGCAAGCTACTTCCATCAATATATAGTAACCGTGTCGAAGTCAGTCCAAACTCAGCAAAAATTGAGCGCCGTTTCCTGAAAATCTCTTAAAATAATAAGGATTTGGAACATCCAGTACGAACTGGCTGGTTTATTGCATTATTCATTGTGATTTGGTTTGGAAACTGCGCTCTTACAAGTGACTTCAGATGTATTTGTTTCATCGAACTCTTTGATTCATCATTTCGTTTCATTTGAAGCAATATTGTCAACGTTTCTCAATTTTCTTTTATTATTATATTTAAGAAAACATACATTTTATTTGCTGACAAATTTGCTTGTAATAGTAATATTAAAATAACCTAGTTCTACGTTCCACAGTGTCATCTAGTCCCAAGCGAAGCAGAGCTTGTGTTATAGGTATATGTTATGTTATATATCTACCCCTAACTTTTTTTTACCATCAACCCGTTGCTTTTCAGTTAACCCGTGCACATAGCGGTTGTAACACTGCCAAAATATTTTTATTCAGATTAACTTTAGCATACTCTTCATAGCATGATGCTGAAATTATGTTTAAAATAATATGAAGTTAAATGATAGAACAGCACTTGATGTTTTTCTAATGTGATGTTCCGTCAGTTGTGGGTGTATTAATCTAGCTTATTATAATATTATCGTTTCTAACTATATGTCTATATAGCTAGATATAATAATATTATAAGAAAGTAACTTGCGTCCTTTCTGTTGATTCAAATTAAACCACATCTATTTTAGTTTGTTTATTTCTCTTCTTTATAAATACAAAAAATAAGGTCAGTTTTGTAATACCATTTATAATTGTACTGATTTAAGGTTGATTTCTGATTGAACAGCTTCTATCGAGGCGAAACAGAATAAATGTTGAAATATTGAAAATTTCTCAAAATATAAATATTTTGAAAATGCTTGATCACATTACTAGAATCTAAATGTAAATATAGAGAATAATTGACAATTGTCGATTCGGTTGAACTCGATCCTTCCAGATTATTCTACGTTAGTCTGTAAATCACTCAGTATTTAAATCGTAAACAAGATAGTGTGACACTCATTTCCTTTTAGACGTTGAGAGATCCTAAGTTTTTATTTTTACATATGATATGAAATCGTAAGTAATAAGGCAAAAACCATATCTTTATTTAATTGAAGTTAAAGGCCAATCTGTAAAAATATCTGGTGGATTTATGACAAAGTTTTCAGAGAAAATATCGTTAAAATTATGTCAACATATATAGGCCTGAAAAAATATTAATTTTGTGAATATTTTAAATACTCTAACTACTATTTTATTAATTTAAAGTACATTTTACTATGTCAACACAAGTTTTAATAATATAGCTTCAATTAATCATAAAAACTAAACACATGTAACTGATACTTTTTTATAACATTGGAGACAAACGAGCCTACGGCTCAGCTGACAGTAAGTGATTACCGCCGCCCATGAGCACCTGCAACACTAGAGGAATTGCATGTACGTTGCCGGCCTTTTAAGAAGGAATATGCTCTTTTCTGAAGTTTTCAATATCGTATTGATTCGGAAATACCCTACCATAATGTGTTTTTCAAGAAACTGTTTGCCACGCATTGTGCGTGTTGTTTCTTGGATAATATACTGTATCAGAGGTTGCCAAGTTTTTTTGTGTCGTAGACCCCTTGCCATAATTTTCGGTTTTGGGTGGACCCCCATTCTTACCTGGTGTTAATTTTTTGTAAATTTCTAACTGTAGTAAAGTTTAGTGTTAAAAACATGAAGTAAAAACAACAAGATGACCGCTGTTCTAGACCCCTTGGAGTGTGACCCCTGGGGGTTGATATAGACTAGAATAGAATAGAAAATCATTTATTCAAATAAACTTAATTTAAGCACTTTTGAATAGTCATAACAATTTGTTTTTTATCTACCACTCGTTCGGAATGCTGTCTCATCACAAGAAGAACGAGCAAGAAACTTGTGTGTTGCTCTTTTAAATAATCCTTGTAAGTTTACATTTACAAGTCGAAACGTGTGAATACAAACTACCAACCAGCACTAATGTTTTGGGCAATAAGATTAAATCAGTCGTAGTGATAAGAGCAGACCAGTCCCTACAAACAGCACTCGTTCACGAGTATGACGGATGAGCCAGCCATCACTGCGCTCGACCATATTTTAGGGAGCCCATTGACCCGGCCCACCACGCCGCCACATGTCTGGACATTTTAATGAGCATGACTACTCATTCCACACGACTACTTTGGGAATCACTGGTCTAGATGATCACGATGGTCTTTTACTAAGAATTACAGTAATTATTTACAATATTGTTACAGCCATATATAATAATAGTAATAACAATGCAGAAAACTCACACAGCACCATCTAGTCCCAAGCTAAGCAGACCATGTGTTATGAATACTAGATAGCTGATGTAAATACATAGATACATTTTTTTTTGTAAATACATATATAATATACTAGCTTTTGTCCACGGCTTCGCTCGCGTTAATTTATCCCCTTAGGGGTGGAATTTATCAAAATACTTTCTCAAGGGATGCCTACGTCATAGTAGCTTTATGCATGCAAAGTTTCAGTTCGATCGGTTTAAAATTAACCAAGTTTCATACAAACTTTCATCCCTTATTTTATCCCCTTGGGAGTAGAATTAATCAAAATCCTTTCTTAGCGGATGCCTACGTCATAACATCTACCTGCATGCCAAATATCAGCCCGATCCGTCCAGTGGTTTGGGCTGTGCTTTGATAGATCACTATGTCAGTCAGTTACCTTTAAGATCCAAATCGCTGTTATATCTGTATGACGATAAATATTTAAATAAATTTTTATGTAAATACATACATAATATATATAGAAAACACTCAGACAAATAGTGATACCAATCGGTACAAATGTAAGTACCGTGCCAGGAATCGAACCGCGACAATCCAAAGCAAGACAGTGTGCTCAACCGCTAGACCACCGCGCCCGTGATATAAACAAGAAACATTTGTTATATCACACGAATCTGGGTAACATCTGTACTATCTGAAGTAAACGTGAGCTCTAGAGAAATCCCTTTTATAAACGTTATAAATCATTCCATAATGATAGTCACGTCTCTTCGGCTTGGTGGTTATATTTGGCAGATATGCAGACGACTGTTTCGTGACATATATACGTCTGTTGTGTAACATCTTGTGGCAATAGCCTCGTGTTATTGAGGAAGGGCTGCTGATGATAACCTACAACTAGTACGTAGCACGGATGTTAGGGAGCTCTATAACCGTAACCGAAACTATCGGATATCCGATATAAAAAAATATTCGTAACCGTAACCGAATCCGAAATAAAAGTTTCGGATAATATCGGATAGAGGCGGAGCCTAATTGAGACACGTTATGTAACCATTTTATTAGTTAAATATATTTTACTTTTGAAATTCCTTAAAAAAATAATATCCGTAACCGAAATTATCCGAAACTAACGGATAATCCGAAATAATTTCATATCCACATCCGTATCCGTAATCATTCCTATATCCGAAACCTATCCGTATCCGAAATTTCATATCCATAACATCCCTGGTACATCGCTAGCCTGTACGCGCTATATAGCGGTATGAAATCAAATGTAGATTGAGACAATACATGAATCTAAAATAGATACCTACTATGTTGCAAATGTGGTTTCATAGAACAATGTGATAAGTTTTTTTTTCTTATAAATGATAATGGAATGCACCCACTTGCGCTAACGGCTTACGCTGGCGGGGCACTAGTGGAGGATGATAAGATGAGCATGAGGTCAGGTCAGTTAGCTCATCATGGTAAATTCATGATGAATTTATCACGATGTTTTCCAGGGGAACCGCGTGGAGGTCAACCTGATATTATAGTACATTGATATCGTCATCAGTCCACATCACTAACAATCCCCTTCCGCTCTGTGATAAGTTGTTTACTGATGCGGCAGATATGTACGTTTAAATGATAATAATAATAATAAAAATCATCACTATCTAAACCCTAACTAATCAGGACTTGTACTGTAGTTGTGTTTATTCGATAAAGAATTATATTAGTTGTTTAGTAAGCAACTAATATAATTGTTTATAAACCATAAATCGAGTAAAACTCGATTGATGATTTGACTTAATCAATGACAATTTAATAATAATAAATATTTTAGTAAATTTAGTAGTACATTTGTAAATTATTGTTATTATTTTTAACTTTAAGAATATGGATATTATTTCGATTTTAGATTAAGTCATAATTTGGTTTACTTAAATACATTTTTTATAGTAATATAGATAGAATCAGATTAAAAAGAATGGAACCTGCGACCATCACTTGCGAAAGCCGTGTCCTAAACAGCTAAACCACCAAGGCCATGTAAACTAATTCTAAACTTCTTTATTAACTACTAACTGAGCCCTCGGTTTCCGGTGCCTACATGTTATTCTGATATATAAGTACTGTAAAGTTTCATATAAATCCATCAGTTTTTGCGAGAAAGAGTAACAAACATCCATCCATACTCACAAACTTTCGCGTTTATAATATTAATAAGATATCCCATCAAAAACATAAATGTGAAATGATAACCGAGTTTAATATTATGATACATGCCTTGATTGTTGACTTCTACGTCAAAAGAGGTGAGATCTAAATGGGTGCCAAGTTCAATGGTCTGTCCTGAAATGTATTTATAACAATATAAAATATCATTTCTTCTTATAACTTAGGATAATATACTGTAGCCTAAGGTCTGACTTGGCCAGTTCTCATATACCAATTATTACTCTCGATTGCTAGTTACTACTAATAATAAAATAGGACAAGTAGCATGTTTAGAACTTGCGAAGGCTACAGTATATTTCGTAAGCTGTATTCGTACACACGGTGCTGCTCGCCAGTTCTCTTACTTGAAACTCGGCTTGACACGTTACCGCGTGTCTAGATATTAACGCAATTACAAATATAAAGCCATAAACACCGCTGCGCCCATTAGTATAGTTCGAAAAACAAGAGACAATAAACTAATTATTCAATCGGATATGAAATTGAAAAAAAGATGTCAAGGACGTCCAAAACAAATTCAATATTCACCAAAGTCCTAAACGAATTTATCCCGAAACAACTTAGTCAGTACGTGCTGACTATTGAATGTTTTGTTTAAATCTTAATTGCTTGAAAGCGCTTCCTGCTTATAAACAATCTTGCACAAACAAAATGTCAACAAGCAGAAATAAACAAAATATACTAGGACACTAGTAAAATTAACGATTCGAATTGTAAGCGACGTAATTCTTATATATATAATAAATTATACATAGGTAATGTATAATTTATTATATATATATAAGAAGCACTAATTATGATGACGTGTAAGCTTTAAGGCTACCGGAAGAGAAACCCCAAGTACATGGATAATTTTTTTTGTAATGTACATAAATACATATTACACATAGAAAACACCCAGACCGATACAAACAATCATACTCATGAATACAAATGTTTGTGCCGTGCGAGGAATCGAACCCGCGACCTTCCGACGTAAAGCGGTGTGCTAGACCGCTAGACCACCGAGGTTATCGCAGATGACAGAAAGCAATTATAATTCAATAGCCAGTTATTTGTTCAATCTATTCTACAGTCACTATGATATTATATTATTATACTTATATATATAATATATTACTTTTATATTATATGTGGATTACTGGCAATTAACATTAAGTATATAAATCTATATTTTCTGAGACTGTACCTACTGGAGAAAAAAAAAATTTGAATTTACAAGTAATATTATTAATATCTCAGATATATTTCAAATATATATTTTACTTGCGTTATTATATAACTATATATAAAATTCAGTGTCACTGTGTTAGTTGCCATATTCCTCTGTAACGGTTTAAATAATTTTGATGAAATTTTATATGTATACTCTATATCCTTCCTTCCTTCCATCGTTCTACCATCAATCCCTATTTATAAATATATATATGTATATATATATCATATAAAAATAATAATAATTTTTATTTGTCTCAAACAAAAACTTTTTACACAATTCAACTGTTGCCCATCATAATCATCATCATCGCAGCGCGGAAGACATCCACTGCTGGACATAGGCCTCCCACAAAGATCTCCACGACGATCGGTCCTGCGCTGCTCGCATCCAATGCCTTCCAGCGATCTTGACCAGATCGTCGGTCCACCTTGCTGGTGGCCTTCCTTCCTTACAGTGGCCCATACAATAATATAATTTAATAATAAAACTAATGACTGAGACAAAACGGTCTATAACTCAGTGAGGGCAGTGAGTCCACCCTCTCTGCTATTCTGATATAGCCTTTATCAGTAAAATAATACAATATAAGATCAACGACGACGATAGCACATTAAGTTAAGTTTTAAACTACAACTAAGAAAGTAAACATAAAAATTGACAATAACGAGATTACAAACTAATAATATTGGACAATAACAAACTAAATATATTTATATATAATCTAACCATTATTGAGGATTAGTTACAATATTAAATAAAAACTAAGAATTATTCAGGATCATTTTATCATATATACCATCAGACGCAGACTTGCGTGTACACACACATATCGACACAACTTAGTAGATTACAATACGAAACGTAGGATTGTTCTTACGTGTTACATATACAACAATGAGCAAGAAAAATAAGCAACAATGTTGCTGTTCATTTATATACAAGACAGTTACCGTTTACCATCATCTGAACGTCACGTTGTATGTCATTCTAAATACACAAAAAAAAATGGGAATATAGTCCTATAATAAATTAGTTATTATAGGATTTATACATCTCTAATAAGCAATGTGCATTTAATTAAACTGAATGGCCCAAAAAAATGGGAAAATAGTCCTATAATAAACTAGTTATTATAGGATTTATACATCTCTAATAAGCAATGTGCATTTAATTAAAAGTTTCATCAGCCCGGACCCACTTTGTCCGGATATGCTGTTAAATTGTAATGAACTCGTTATTTTTTGCTAAGTAAGATATTGCGCCTACTTTGTTGTTTATTTGGCCTTTTTTGCTTATTATCTACGTACTTTTGAATTTATTCTTTGATTCTTGCAAGACGTGCGACAATTTCTTTGGAGATTAGGTTTCTTTTTTGTGTTTTCTTTCCGAGGAAGTTTACATTACATTTTAACTTAAGATATATTTTTATTCTACTTTTTTCCTTCCCAACATGCTGATTACCTATATGAAGGTAAGCAACATGTTGGCACGGACATCTCACTCATGCTCATCATATCCATCACTGGTACCCCGCCAGCATAAACAGCGCAGGCGGGTGCACCGTTGTATTGTAAGCTGTACTCCATTTTTCGCAATCAATCTCTCATCTGGGCCGTTGTACGTGTAGAGCCGAGACTACTAGAGTAGTCAGCCATGCTCCTCCTAAAAGCAATTGGCGGATGTACAATTCCATTATTGAGGGTGATGCAGCTCGAGTCTAGTCACAACGTGAGCTTCAAGGCGTTCGTGGCTCGGGTCCAACATGTTGCCCACCTTCATGAAGGAGGACTACTAGCCGAGGGGGTGTATCGGATTTACTGTGACAAATTGCCGTCGTCAGTGCCGTGATTACAGAGATGATTTATATTTTAATACTAGCTTTTGCCCGCTCTTTGCTCGCGTTAATTTATTCCCTTAGGGGTGGGATTTATCAAAATCCTTTCTATTGGGATGCCTACGTCATAGTAGCTTTCTGCATGCAAAGTCTCAGCCCGATCGGTTTAAAATTGACAAAGTTTCATACAAACTTTCATCCCCTATTTTATCCCCTTGGGGGTAGACTTAATCAAAATCCTTCCTTAGCGGATACCTACGTCATAACATCTACCTACATGCCAAATTTCAGCCCGATCCGTCCAGTAGCTGTGCTTTGATAGATCGCTGTCAGTCACCTTTGAGTTATATACATTTAGATTACTTCATATGTAAAATAGAATAATGTATTTTTGGAACTATAAAGTGTAACTGTAATATGGAAAGGCCAGTGTTAGTAAAGAGAACTGATGACCCCATAACCATCAATGTACCATGTCAGGATGACCTCAACGCGTTTCCTCAGGAAACTGTTGTGATAAATTCCTAGTGAATTTATCACACTGGACTAACTGTCCTGACCTCAAGTTCATCTTAATACTGGTGCCCCGCAGCGTAAACCGTTAGCACTCATTAAGAAAAACTGTAGATATATTATCTAATATATAAAATTCTCGTGTCACAGGATTCGTGATTACTCCTCCGAATCGGCTTGACCCATTTTAATTAAATTTTATATGTATATTCAGTTGGTCAGAGAATAGGTTTATAACTATTTTTATACCGCTAAGTGTTAAGGGTCGTGTTGTATTTTTGATACTGTTGTTTTTGTTACGTTGTATTTTGTTATATATATGTTTTGATTACGGGAGGATATGTTGAGAAAACTCTTTTGATATTAATATATTTAAAAGTTTTTTCTTTATTCTATAATCAAAAATATAAAAACAAATTATTATATTGTGTCACCTTCTCTATCTACCATAACATTAAAATACAATTTTTCAGTCATTAATAGTTTTATTACATATTTATACAACAGGTCGCTAGCCTCAATTTTTTTTTTTCATTTGTTAGATTAATATTTTAGGTATTTTTATATTTTTATAATGTGGCATTGAATAATATGTACAACCCTAAATTTTTACCCTACTATCATATATATAGCGTTATTAATTTATATGGAAAAATGTTTGCCGGGACAGCTAGTAAGATGATAAGAGACGATGATTCTACTGGGATGTAACTTTTGGCACATCTGTGCACAATCTTCGACTGATTGTAGGACCGACACAGTAAAAAAAAGTATAGACTATATATAATAGTGTACATGTGTATAGTATAACGTAATACTGTTTATATTTATAGGTGATAGTGAAGACTTTACATAGAGTAGTATGTTTAAACCTATTTACATTTTATTTTCTCTGGACATACATTAACACAGCGCCATCTACTCAAACGGTAACTAGTCAACTGATATAAATACTTAGATTTTTGTAAATACATATATTATGTAATATATATAGAGAACACCCAGACCGATACAAACAATCATACTCATGAATAAAAATGTCACCGTGCGAGGAATCGAACCCACGATCATTAGAAGTGAAGCGGTGTGTTAAACCACTAGCTAATTGACGGCCAATTACACTTATAATATTGGTAATTACAAATTACAAACAGTGTTACAAGAACTAGGGTTTAATAGGTGCTTCAGTAATAGAGTTGGAGCTCTCTTTACAAGCTTAATTACTCTGAAAGTAACTCTTTGATCTCTCGAAACTGGTTATGTAAATAAATAGTTACTTAATTGTTAAATACAGGGTTACGAAAATTATATAGTCTACGAGTTAAATAGTCTAATATATAATCGTAGTCAAGTCTATACTAAATGTTCTGGTTGATTATTTGGCTAATATATGTAGTGTATTATTTCTACTTAAGTCATAAACAAAAAAGAAGTACATAAACAAAATCTTTGGACCACTTTTTACGATAATTGCGTGGACAGAAGAGTATGAAATTTTGCACACTGAAAGTTTTTTAAGAGTGCATTTTTTTGTTGTTAAAGAGAGTTATAATAAATGTTTTTACAATAGAAATACAATATAGCATAAATAAAATAACTTACAGTAAAATTATCATAATTTTCTTGTTTGAAAAATCAACTTTACTTAAACTTTCCTTAAACTTTAAAGTCGATTTATCAATTTTCTTTACAATACCATGGATTTTTTATATCTACGAAAGATTTGATTTCATAAAGTTAATTATCATTGAAAAAATGAGCTCGTGTGGAACATCACAAAATGTGGTTAAGCGGAAAATTGATAGAAGCTTCCTGTTTCTATATGAGAGTACATAATATTGGCATAGAAGGTAATATCCGGTATCATTTGTCTATAAAAAAGGAAATTCCGTTGAGTTCTTAGCAGTTCTTCTCAATTGAATCTGTATACTGAACTGAGTAGGGATAAAATATTTGATACAAAAAATTTGACGTTCATAAGCGGCTAAAATGTCCTACATTAATAAATAATATTTGATTTGATTATAATAAACCAAATCAAAACAATAATCATTTATAATCAAAACAAATCAATAATAATATTATGTAATCGTTTAGTGTGTAAATTTTGTTTTGCCATATCTTTACTGTTTGTTTTTATATATTATACTAAATGTTCTGGTTGATTATTTGTATTATATATTTAAACCTTCCTCTAGGATCACTATTAAAAGAACCGCTTCAAACTCCGTTGCGTAGCTTTAAAAATTTAAGGGACGGACAGACAGCGACAGCGACTTTGTTTTATACCTTGTAATAATATTTTTTGGGGTAGAAGTAAACTGTACTAGTATCTTAGTATCAATTTGATTTATGCTTCTTCTACGTCTGTACCTCTGTAAGTAAGTATTCACGTGAATCCAAATCCAAAATACTTGCTTTATGACAAAAAGTCACAACGCCATCAAACGTAAACTTTGTATCAGCGCCATCAATCATGAGTTCCACGTTATCTAAACGTCAGCCATTTCATCTTATTGACGATAGTAATTTTTAGCAAAGATAAATTCTTTAGTTCTAAATTCTTTATAATATTATAATTGCGAAAGAAACTCTGTCTGTCTCACTTTCACACCAAAACCGACAACCAACTCCTGAACCGATTACAATGAAATTTGAAAGGACATAGCCTACTTTTTAGGGCAAAAAAGGGTTGTAAAACAATCATAAAGCACACACCTTGCACACACTAGGGTTGTATGAACGTATTTTTTTAAAAATAGTTCTTTTTAATCGTTTAGTGTGTAAATTTTGTTTTGCCAGTTTTTACTGTTTGTTTCTACTCTAAT
The DNA here is from genome assembly GCF_030625045.1 of Achroia grisella. Classification (NCBI taxonomy): domain Eukaryota; kingdom Metazoa; phylum Arthropoda; class Insecta; order Lepidoptera; family Pyralidae; genus Achroia; species Achroia grisella. Next base: position 1,989,796 of record NW_026712570.1, on the reverse strand, counting down.
TTTGTTGTTGAGTAATATTAGTATATACCTATAAATAATATATGTCTGTCTATTCACGTGAATCTTTAAAATACAGCTTTATGACAAAATGTCACAACGCCATCAAACGTAGAATTTGGAAACTTTTTTATCCCCACAAAAGATTCTCCGTCACCTTTTGCTTTTGTATCCTTCATTTGATCCAATTCACTTTGTATCACCGCCATCAATCATGAGTTCCACGTTATCCAAACGTCAGCCATTTCATCTTATTGACGATAGTAATTTTTAGCAAAGATAAATCATCGCTCTTTATTCTAAATCCTTTATAATAATATAATTGCGAAAGAAACTCTGTCAGTCTGTCTGTCTCACTTTCATACCAAAACCGACAACCAACTCCTGAACCGATTACAATGAAATTTGAAAGGACATAGCCTACTTTTTAGGGCAAAAAAGGGTTGTAAGGGGTTGAAAGCGGAGAAGAAGGGTTGTATGAACGTATCGTAATTTTTAAAATAGTTCTATTTAATCGTTTAGTGTGTAAATTTTGTTTTGCCACGTTTTTACTGTTTGTTTTAATCTAATTTTTGGGGCAAGAGTAAACCATAGTATATACCTATACAATAATATATGTCTCTGTAAGTAAGTATTCACGTGAATCCCCTTTAAAATACTTGCTTTATGACAAAATGTCACAACGCCATCAAACGTAGAATTTGGAAACTTTTTTATCCCCACAAAAGATTCTCCGTCACCTTTTGCTTTTGTATCCTTTATTTGATCCAATTCACTTTGTATCAGTGCCATCAATCATGCGGTCCACGTGATCCAATCGTCAGCCGTTTCATCTTATTGACGATAGTAATTTTTAGCAATGATAAATCATCGCTCTTTATTCTAAATTCTTTATAATATTGTAATTGCGAAATAAACTCTGTCTCGCATTCACACCAAAACTACTGAAGCGATTTAAATGAAATTTGGTATACAGATAGTATAAATCCTGAGAAACGAGATAGGGTAATTTTAATTGCAAAAAAGAATTAGGGGTTAGGCGGTGAGGAAAGGTTGTATGAAAATATTGTCATTTTTTAAGCAGAATGATGAAACTTTTGGGGTTTTATGTAACGAAATATATTTTTTTTATTTAGGTATTTGGAGATCGGCTGCTTTTTTAATGCGAAAAAGGGTTGTTAGAAGCTGAAAGGGAAATTCACGGAAAATAATTATTTTTGAACCTAGTATTATGAATCTTTTTTCTAAGGTCGTTTTGCGTTATTAAAATTTTTGCTTTATTTGGTCAAGGTCACTATTCCATGTGGACGAAGTCGCGGGCACTGTGATATATATATATATAATTTTTTAAACGTAATAGGCAGTGGTAGAAGCATTTCAGAGCTTTCATTTTAAACAAAAATTACAAGACGACATTTTCAGTTACAAAATGTAATATTTAATTAAACTTCTGATATACTAACTAATGTGTAGTAATATTTACGTTTGTATAAATATTTATTCATACTCCTTAGAATATTAATATATATTTATTATTTATTTAATTAAATTGAACTTCAATTTATAGTTTGTATATATAGGCACAGATATAAATATCTTATAAATGCACACAGTATTCAAAATCGATGTATATTTGCTCTTATTCAACAAACAAACAAATCAGATTAGTTAACACACCATAAATAACTCTGGATTACTTACACTTTGCCATTTAGTCCCAAACTAAGCAGAACTTTCAACTATGATTACTAGGTAAATGAATAAGCATATAGTTAAGTCAAAAATCGAAATAAAAAACAGTTTATTCATATAGGACATTTTAACTTCTTATGAACGTTAAGGTTTTGTATTAATATTTTACCCTATTGTTCAGTTCAGTATACAGATTCAATTAAGAAGAACTGGCATGAAACATAACTGAATTTTTTTTTGTTATAAAGCCAGTTTATTTACAATGTATATTTATATAGGTATCTATGTCTAACATTAAATGAAAATCCCATGCACGTTTCATGTTTAAGTGATCATTTAGTAAGTAATAAACTTAATTAGCTGATCAAATCAATAAGATAGGTCATATTAGTAAGATTGCGACTAGTTGCGCCGGCGAATTTGCTCGCACATACATTTGTAGAGGCCTTTTATTTTTTTAAAACACAGGGGACAAACGTCATGCGGCTCACCTGATGGTAAGTGATTACCGCCGCCCATGAGCACCCGCAACACCAAGGGAATTGCAAGTACGTTGTCGGCCTTTTAAAAAGGAATAAGCTCTTTTCTTGAAGGTTTCAATATCGTATCGGTTCGGAAATACCATTGCTGGAAGGTGATTCCACAATATGGTTGTGCGAGGCAAAAAGTTTCTAGAAAACCGTACTGTGGAAGACCGCCATTCATCCATATGATTAGGATGGTATTTATTAAAGGTTTATACGACATAAATATACAGAACTCACATTGTTCATAATTTTAAGCCGTGTTCATGGAGGTCTTGTCTGTACTCAGAACTACAGCCAGTCCTCGTACTTACTGCATGTTAGGTTCGCAGTGTCCAGACATGTGGCTGCGTGGTGGGCCGTTAGCGGTCGAGAGCAAACTTATAAATGTGGTCTTTCTTATCATTACGACTGATTTAATGTTATTGTGTATTTATATAAATGTGAACTTACAAGGATTATTTAAAAGAGCAACACACAAGTTTCTTGCTCGTTTTTCTTGTGATGAGACAGCTTTCCGAATGAGCGGTAGATAAAACAAATGTTATGTCTATTCAAAAGTACTAAAAGTAAGTATATTTGAATAAAAGATTTTCTATTCTAATAAAAATGATTTAACAGATAAATAATATCCACATATTTTTTTTCATACATACTTCGAATAATAGTTCGCTATACAAACAAATATACTTGTGACTTGTACAGATAAATGGATTGAACAGGCGACTAGTGCGACCGAGTCAGCGTGACAACCACTAGACAATCGAGGTTGTAAATCCGATCAATCCAGTCTGAAAATCCATTTCATCCATCATCCATTCAAAAATTGTGAATATGTATGTACTTGACAAAATGATATTTGTGCAGTTAATAGTTTTTTTCTGGCTACTCTAATGCGTTGGCCGCAGCTGGCCTTTACAGCTTCACCGGATGATAGGAGGCGAATGTAGATGGCACTCCAAACACGCGGAATGACTTATGGAGCGGTTGAAGGCCAACTCCCGCCTGATGGATACGACTTTAGTCTGTGGGCACCGCTAGGGGTTCGAAACTCGGCTCAGGTCGTCGTAATTTCGATCCCCTTTTGAATTAGACAAGGTATCGATCAGAGGGGAGGTAGTAAATGAATGAAATGTAAAACTAACAAATAACGACAAATCATAAATACAGATCACGTAAACGGTATCCGACGAATACCAATTAGGGTTTAAATACGCCGTCTAACCGCATGAGGGGTGGTTTGGGTGGTACATTAGGTTTATTATATGTCTAATGTATTATCTAGATACTCGCTGAATCGCACGGTTTTGCTCGTGTTAATAATAATATATGACGTGAATGTTTAAAGTAAATGATATGCAGGGCCCACATACGAGACTTTCCCTGATTAATAAGATAGAAGTAAATATAACGGCCTATATATATATATAGATGATTTTTACCCTTTTATTTAGACCCTTTAGCACTTCTTTTTGTAAATTGCTCCAAGAATAGTTTTTCCCATACACTTCCCATGTACAGACAGCGATCAGATCCATTTTTATTTATATGTATATATTTATAATACATTTATTAAAACAGATATATATTTATGACGATCTCGGTGGTCTGGAGGTTTACTTCCGATGGCCGTTGGGTTCGATACCGCGCACGGTGCAAACATTTGTGCATGATTATTTTATCTGGGTGATTTTTATATATAATATGTATTTATATACAAAAATATATATCTAAGTATTTGTATTAGTTGTCTAATACCCATAATACAAGCTCTGCTTTCCGCGGGACTAGATGGCGCTGTGTCTATCCAGGTTTATTTAATTATCGCTAACAGCGATTTCTACGAAACTTTCCTACGTTACTGTGAATAAATAATTTTCTTTACACATTACTAATTTACTGAATAGACTCCCTAGATAATCTCAGATTAACAATCAGGCGTTACTTAATGTTAAAGTTCATCGGGATAATGCATACAATACCTTTAGGAATATAACGTGGAAGAGACTAGAATAAATTAAGAAGGCATTAAGATTTTGTATTCTTCATTAACAGACTAATCTGGAATTACAATATTCATATGGGAACTAAGTAGGATTTACTTTATATAATACAAGAAATAAACAGACGATTCACATGGTAAACGGTAACCGTCGCCCAGGTTTTTTTGAGAAGATTTTAATATACATGAAGGTTTCTTAAGGTTTAACACATCGCTTTACTTCCAATGGTCGCAGGTTCGATGCACTATTTATAACACAATATATTCATATTATTATTAAGATTTAGAAGCCGTTTTGTGAAATTTATTTTCATGAGTGATAATGAAGAATTATAGCCATATTGTAGCTAACAGAACACGAGCGTCTTATTAGTGCAGTGTCCAAATTAGATAAAACACAATATATAACTGATCCAACACAGAACGAATCAACCAAATTAAATACTGATTTTAATTTGATAAAGAGAACAAATAAATTAAACCTTAATGATATGCTAACAATTCTAGAAAATATAGCGCATAGTGAACAAATAAGAAAAAAATTAAACAACAGTCATAATTTATTCAGTATGTCAGCAAAACCTTTAGAAAAACCACAGGCTGAACGCATTAAGAGAGCTATAGGATACGAACATGCCAAGGAAGAAGTTGGCCGATGAAATGCTGTTGTAGCTCGAAGCAAAACTTTGGATTATGTAGCTTTACCACTTAGTAGCGTTGCACCTAAACTTCAATCTACTAATGAATATATATCAAAGTTTGAACTGAAATCAGAACTAGAAAAAGGACTAGAAAAAATAGATTCTCCAATTGAAAAAGAGGTGGAAGATCGAGAGCAAAATTTAGCAAACAAAACTAAAAGGCAAGGAAAAAAAAAAAGCAAAAAATCATGCATAAAAATACTAGAAAATGGGGAAGGAATCAAATGATATGAGCCAAGTATGACAAATAGGTAAGACAACAAATTTCAGGACGTGATGAAAATAAAGGTGATATTGTTATCAAAGAGTTTAATAACCTTAAATTGACATCCCACAAAGTAACTGATATCCTATTCTCATTTCAAAGTATTAAACAATTTGAAGCTGCTATCAGAGCTTCTATTAGTAACAAATTTGTGCTTGAAAAAGCTCATAAAATGTTAGTTCGACCTGCTGTTATTGTGAAGGATGAGAAAGAATTGCGTAAAAATCGTATTTATAACAAAACAGATGTTATAACCCATTAGCAAAAAAGTAATGATTTTTAAAAATTTTGAAAATAATAAAATATAAGTATTTATATCAGTTGTCTAGTACCCATAATACAACTTCTGCGCAACTAGATGGCGCTGTATGAATTGTTGATGAATGATGAATTGTCCAGGGTATTTATTATTATAGTAATGTATTTTGGGAAATACATAAACCGAATTATTAGCTTATTATTCCAAATAATATTCGTTTGATTGCAAACTTTAAATGAAATTCATATACAAATAAGTACTATACACATACCGTTGAAATTAATAAATTTAATTAGCTTATTATATCATCATAATCCAGTGAAACATTGTAGACAATTTATAGAAATCACTTTGTTATAATTTCTTAACAAAATAATTAATAAACAGAATCATGTTCTTCAATTTGGCTCATAAAAATAATTAATTATGAAAACAGTTTACAAAATTTAAGTGCTTCGTTGCCAGTTAAAGTGATTTTCTTGTTTCCAAAGAATATTTTAATTTTTAGAATTTAGTTTGGTAATAAGATGTCTCGTTAAATGTTTTAATGAACGAGTGAAACTTGTAAACTTTTAAACTGTATCAATTAAACAGAATAATTGAAGGAATTTGCTAATTGCTCATTCCAAAAGTCTGTATGTATCTATAAATGTACCTGTATATGAGACGAGTTAGTGAAGTTACAAGAAAGCATCCTGGGCCCATAACTTATAGGTAATAAGAGATTACAGCAGTAGATTTAATATTAAACTATATTCAAATGATATTGTTTATACCGTTGATTTTGTCATCAGAAAAATTCCTGAGATGAAATGTAGAATAGATTCATTCTACGATGACCAGCATTATACTTTTAACAGTAAGAATGTCATTTTGCTAGGTCAATATAATAATCTTTCTTTTTTTTTTCTCTATCGAATCTGTATACTAAACTGGACGGTAGGAAATAAATAATATAACAAAAAAATTTACGTTCAGTAGCTAAAAAGTCCTACATTAATAAATCATTTTTAAATTTGATTGAATTTGACTGCCGCTTTCTAAATTTGCAGCAGTCGCTTTAATTAAAAAAAAACTAACCTCCATTAAAAGAAGTATAGATATAAAAAAACAAAATCATAAATTCTTATCATGAGCTACATGTAATATGTATACAGTATAAAGGCTTATCACGCAAGACGTTTAAATGACGTCACACGTTAATCCCCGTAGAGGGACCTCCAAGTACACATGGTAAGGTAATTGTTCCCATAAGGTCGATGTTGGATCATATAAGACAGTTACAAGACCAGAATAGGTTAAGCGAAACATTAATAAGATTACTTTATCTTATGGTTGAGTTTAATTTGAAATATTACATCAATTTATTACAAAACTACATTAGTAAATTGCGATAAATTAATTTCTATTCACAACAGTTCTGAAGTCAAATTCAAAGTTTTTTGCCACTTATGATTTTTTAATATTATATTATTTACTAGCTACTCGCCCCGGCTTCGCTCGGGTGTACATGTATAATATATATAAACCTTCCTCTTGAATCACTCTATCTATTAAAAAAACCGGTTCAAAATCCGTTGCGTAGTTTTAAAGATTTAAGCATATCGTCCCTATGGGATGGACAGACAGCGACAGCGACTTTGTTTTATACTATGTAATGATGAAGATCAATATAAATAAGTATTTCAATGAATGAAATGGTTTTAATCTTTACATTGTATTTTGTAATAAGATCACGTGAATGTCACTAAATTCCTCTAGATATATCTATACCTAAGTTTCAATTAAAAATAATTACATATCACAATTTAATCAATTATTACAGAGAACAATTCGATTTCAATGAGGACAAAATTAGTGCCTTACCAAATTAAAATATATTATTTTCTAATAATTATAGAATCACTGAAAGAGTTTCAGAATCAAAAATATATTAGCGAAGATTCATTTATTTATTGAAGTCAATAAAAATAATCGAAGCCATGCACAATGAATATAACTGAAATTACAAGAAAGCTGACCCCAATGTAACTCAAAAAAATGTTCAAGAAATAATCCGAGAGACACTCGAACAAGCCGACCGTAGGTCAGAGACAGTTAATCAAATATATGGTCCTGAGTCTTCGTAGTCTAGTTATCAGGCACATCCATTGAGATTCGAGGAAAAAATGGTTGCTACAAGCCTACGGCTGTGTTTCCCCCGATTCGTATGGTAGATGTCGATATAGACGAACCAATACGCTTGTTTTAGCGAAGATTTTATCGGAACATATCAAGAAATTACTTTTGAAGCTAACGTTTCTGATAGTCATTATATGAATGAACTATTTTGTCCAAAAAGGGATAGGTGGATCTTTGAAATCATTGTTTAAAGCATCTCAGCCTTTAGATCAAATAGCGGGGAGATCGTATTAAAATAATGTACATTGCTAAGCGACGACAGAATGTGAATAGACATATGATCTCGATTAAAAGGTTTAGTACCTTTAAATTGTATCAGTAGTAGTCTACCATTATCAGTAGTATGAATCTGAAATAATATTAGAATGTACATTTAAACTGATAGAATCGTAATCAAGAGGCAGACATAGAAATATAATTAATCTTTATTAAAATTAACTTTATATAAACACTTTTGAATAGTCATATTTTATTATTCTACTACTTATTCGGAATGCAAACTCATCAGAAAAGCAAGAATCTTGTGATTTGCTCTTCTGAATAAACGTTATTCTAATTAAATATGCATTAACAAGGATTAGGCAAGCGAATCAACATTGAAACCGTTGCGAACTCAATCTTTTATGCAATCAGATAATATTGTCTTATAGCTTAGTACAGTAAGATTATTATTGTAGAGTGAAATTAGGTTGTGAAGTTACAGGATAAGAAGCATGACATCTTAGTCATCTGGAATGGCATCACAAGAGTGGTATCACGAGTGTCGTATTGTAATGTGATCATCGCTTATCATCAGCTGGTCCACCTGATGATAAGCGATGATCACATTACAATCAGTCAGCTTGTTTGGAATGCCAAATATATAAAAAAACACTTTTTGTACTTACTTACTTACAAATATCATCATCATCATTACCTTGCCTTTATCCAATTATTTGGCGCAGTATGTCATCCTCTTCCACTGATCCCTTTCGGCCGTCATATCTGAGCTTACTCTCGTAAACACTTCAATTATACTGGGTTTTAGAGATATAAATATTGTTCAATAATACTTAATTAAAATTCTTAATTAATAACTGAAAACATTTTACTTTTATCCAATTACTGGCAGCGATATCTGATTTAATTAATAGGAAATCGTAATCGAAAAGTAAAGAAAGTGCTTTGTTGTTAGCAATATGATATAGCTTTGGAAGTAGGCGGAATTGAAATGGCTTGTCAATATCTCTCAAGTTATAACTAAGTGAAAGCGTAGCTTCATTTGTTTTATACATCACAATTGTTTTATGTTCAATTATATCTCTGACTGACTCTTCAGTGATGTAGTATAAGTATCTAAATATGTAGTCTTGGCCTAGGCATTCGTTAATCTGATTTACTTAAGTAAAGCTCAATTACTTTCTACACCAAAAATATTTATGTGTTCATTTGTATCTCTAACTGACTCTCCAGCATTGGTTTGATATATATTTGTATCTCTAACTGACTCTCCAGCATTGGATATATATCTTGGCCTAGTCGTTCACTACCCTGATTTACTTCTAAATGGAAGTGAGTTCAATTATTTTTTTACACCAAAAAAAATTGTGTGTTCATTTGTACCTCTGACTGACTCTCTGTGTTGAGTATGTGTCTTGGCGATATATTCACTACTCTGAATTACTACTGAATGAAAGTGAGTTCAAATGATTTCTACACCAAAAAATGTTGTATGCTCATTGGTATCTCTGGCTGACTCTCCAATATTGGATATTGGATAGCAAATCAAACTACTCGAAAAACTTAGCGATTGGCTCTCCTCGTACTAGGATAGGTTCAAATATACCGTATGGAATGTGGGAATGTCCATTGAAGTATCTCCAGTAATCTCCAGACTTAACAATGCCTTTGATTACCAGTCACCTGAGATCGACTGCCTCGGTAGTCTAGGTTTAGCACATCTCTTTACTTCCGATAGTTGCGGGATCGGTCCGCGTACGGTAAAAATATTTGTTCTCGTAAATATGAGTGTATAAATCTACTGTAATCTAATCTAGTATAAATATATAAATAACCAGCGGACCCTGTGAACTCCGTTCTGGCTCAAAATTAAAAATGTCAAAGGTTTTTTGAAGTTTAGTTACGTAATAAATTTCTAAACTTGACTGGTATCAGCAGTTTGTATGAGAAAATAAAATTGATGTTTTTGCTATTTTTACATGCAAATTATTCATATTTTATCACCATTTAAACCTTCCCTGGATCTCCACGAACATTTCAGGGCTGAAATTAGCCAAATCGGTTCAGCCATTCTCGAGTTTTAGCGAGACTAACAAACAACAATTCATTTATATATATATTTATAGATGTGTATTAAAAACAAGAGTTTAAATATAAGTATTGAAGTTGGCAAGCGGATGCTGTACAACGTCATTCATAGCCATATCATTAGTATTCAATGTAAGCCTCTCATATTGCAGCCAGTAATTGAATCCTACGCACACTGAACGCAATCTGGCGCCGAGATTCAATTTGTTACTAGTCTCCACTTTAGAAACCATATTGTCACCATTTCTACAAAATTTACTACGTGTGAGATATTTTTTTATGAGTTTATTTGGTAAACAAGCTGACACTGTCCACTATATGGTAAACAGTATCTTTATACAGGAACCACACTACGGGCATCACGTCAAGTGACATCCGTGATACCACTCATGCGTTGCTGTTACCAAGGACTGACATGTCACTCCTCTATTTCTCTCTCTTTTTCTGTAAAATATTTTCTTTAATAGTTAAAAAAAAAAGTCGTAAGGTCTGGACGACAGTGGTGTCTATTGACGGAAGAAAACGGGGGGATAATGTAAAAAGTACTAACTAAATTCGGGGTAAGGAATGAAAAGGAGTAATTGAGCTGCAAAATTGAAGCTAAAAGTTAGGTTTTTTCGGATTTTTCGGACCTTTTGCGTCCCGCCAGTGTAAATAATGATGGCATAGACGGGGTGCACTATTCTATTACCGCCTTTGGAGATTGCTAGCAATATATGGTATATCGAGTCGGGAGACCTCCACGCGGTTAACAACAATAATACACACATTTTAGTAAGATTATTAAAAACAATATAATGTACCTAATAATAATATAATTGAACAATGTATATAGTGCCATCTAGTTCCCAAAGCAGATTCTATTATAAGTACCAAATGACTTATCAAACACATAGATAAATTTCTTATAAATACACACATAATATACATAGAAAACACCCAGATCAACAAATACGATCATGAATGCAAATGTTTGTAGCGTGGGAGATGTATGTAGAACCCGCGACCATCAGAACTGAAGCACTGTGCTAAACCGCTAAACGACCCAAACAGACATAGTCTATCCAATATTTTTATATAAATTCCTTGTAAACCCATAATTTGTTTGAAAGTCAAGATGAAAATACTAAAAAAGACAATATCCATCAAATTTACTATGACCCTAAAATTCCTAATACTAAAGAAATATCTCGTGAACATATTACCCGAACCATTAAACTACCATATACCTCAGTAGCAATTCGGCTATTCACTGGACATAAAGGCTATGGGTTTTAGGTCTCATAAATGAAATGGTTCACCCCATAAAAAAAGATCTTTCTAGTGTTTTCTAGTTTTATAAAATGAGTTTTATTTGATCGAGTGATGTATTTATTTTTAACTCCCGATGTAAAATGTCATAGAAATTTATGTGTTGTTGGATTTGTCTACGGCATCTTAGTTCCTAAATGAAAGGACCGATTATGATGTGTTTCTTTCTTCTTGAAAGCTGATGTTGTCGAGATGGTTCTTAGCTGTAATGTATAAAGATCTATGGGACTTCGAAGTGAACTGTATCTTTTACTTTTACAGTTTTTTCTATAAGGGATTATTTAGTTGTTTTAATTTAATTTATTTTATAAATTACTAGCTACTCAGCCCGGCTTCGCACGGATGCCTATGTATTATATTATATACATAAACCTTCCTCTTGAATCACTCTATCTATTTAAAAACACCGCTTCAAAATCCTTTGCGTAGTTTTAAAGATGTAAGCATACATAGGGACGGACAGACAGCGACAGCGACTTTATTTTATACTATGTACTCATTCATGGGAAATGTAACACGTTGGTTTCCAGAAGGTACCACGTGGAAAACAAGCTGATGTAGGCGATGTTTATCTCTTACTGATTGTGTGGTGTCCAATTACATCAAAAAAAAATTTGCGTTGTTGACATGAACATTACTTGTTTGATATTTTTTTTTCTGCAACACCTTCAATGTCAGTCCATTTTCTGCCCGATGAGCGAAAACTTCAAACTAAGCCTACGTAAACTTGAGCTAAATTTAGACTTGGGCTATCTACGTGACATTGACGTCGGAAAAAGTTCAGGCATTTGACAAGGGCCATTACTACCTTTGAATCGTTTGACACAGGAAAAAAGAAATAACTTCTACAATATTATTCTGAAAAATATAGAATGTTCCTGTATCATGTAGAGTTAGTGCTTGAAGCGCTTAATTATTTAAACATAGTAAATTCTAGTCTATAAAACTGTAACACGATGTATGCACATGACGGCTTAGGTAGTCTAGCGGTTCTAAACATTATGGTTTCCAGGGGAACCTCGTGGAGGTCAACCTACTATAGTACTGTTAACTGAGATTATCAATCCACATTACTGACAATCCCCGTCACCCCTTCTTGTTATATTTAACATGTCCAGATCATCTACCTATAATTTTTTTACCATTCCCAGTAGACTAAAAACTTTATACATTTTCCGTATCAAAACATAAACGTTCTAACTCAATCCTAAAATTCTTTGTGGCCGTAAATATCTGCAACACGCCAACATGAATTTTGAATCTGCAAATCCAGTAAAATTAGTCAACAGCGTAAAAGTTATAACTTTAAATAGCCCCCAAACGGATAACAGAACTTCTGTACCTCTAAAAGTAAATACAGTTGAATAATAAAGCGCTGTATCCAGTTTTTGCTCGCTTAACATAAAATTCACGTTCCCCCTCAACTAGTTTTTGCGATCGTTTGCTTGAAGATTCCAACAATGCGTACCTGTATCTCTATTCCACTCGTTAATTACAGGGGAAAATGCGCAGCTGCTAAAATGAAAGCGTTAGGATGCGGCGTGACTGAGAAATATGTTTGGGATTTTCCTAAAAAAATTTTCCGTACAAAGCTGGCGAATTAGATCCGTGGACGGTAATTAGTACGTCTAAAATATTTTTATATATTCAAACTAGCTTTTGCCCGCGGCTTCGCTCGCGTTATTTTATCCCCTTAGGGGTGGAATTTATCAAAATCCTTTCTTAGAGAATGCCTACGTTATAGTTTCTTTATGCGTGAGACGCTGAGACTTTGTCTCAGCCCGATCGGTTTAAAATTGACAAAGTTTCATACAAACTTTCATCCCCTATTTTATCCACTTGGGGGTAGAATTAACCAAAATCCTTTCTTAGTGGATGCCTACGTCATAACATCTACCTACATCCCAAATTTCAGCCCGATCCGTCTAATGGTTTGGGCTGTGCGTTGCTAGATCACTACGTCAGTCACCTTTGAGTTATATAGATTTATTCCAGTCAGTCCAAGAAAATTTTGATTTAAAACATGATGTGACCAGTTTTGGTGCAATATATAAAAATAAGTCCGCGTATTATATTTATATATTAATAATATTCAGAAAGAAATTTTAATTTAAATTGATGGGAAAGTTATGAAAAAATTAAAAAAAGAACTGAAAACCCCAATTTTTCAATATAAATTGATAACGATAAGAAATATGACAAAATGTTTCAAATAAAAGTTGTAGAGAAAAACAATCTGCACAAAAAAGGTCCTTTTCATTTTTTCATTATCTGCTATAAAGCACATAAAGAGTGATGTTAAGTTTTTAGAAACTTTTGTGACGCCTTGAAAGGTCATGACAATATAGGGACAGGACCTCACAATATTGTAATAATATATGTTAAGCTTTAAATTAACTATTATTATATATATATCTAAATAAAACAATGAAACTTTTTTCTTTCGATTTTTATAATTAGAAATGCTATCCAAAGTTACTGTTCCACGGGGACGAAGTCGCGGGCACAGTTAGTATAATAATAAAAATAATCTCTGTTTACAAATACATCAGCCCTGGTTTTCGAATCATGAATCTATACATACATACATACATATATATATAAATAAAATTGGAGTGTCCGTTTGTAATATTGAAATAACTGTTATTTATTACATGCATATAAATATAATTACGGTACATACACCAAAATAGCATTTTTTACGATTTTTGTCTGTCTATCTGTTCCGGCTAATCTCTGTAAAGGCTGGACCTATTTTGACGGGACTTTTATTGGCAGGTAGCTGATATAATATGGAGTAACTTAGGCTACTTTTATTTTAGAAATATAAAGTTAAATTCCACGCGGACGAATAATCACAAAAAAAAAACACAAAATAATCTTCATTCACAAATATATCAGAAATAGATAGACCGATACCTCGAAAGTCAGTTCCCTATTATACAATTATTTAAACATAGTCAACTATCTGAGTACACACATATTAAAACTTGCACTTGGCAATTCCAAGTATGCGACCCTTTTCCATTCCGCCGCCATTAGATTACAAGGGAACAAAGAACATACAATGGCCATTTGCATATTTTAGACATTGCTGTTGTCTTTTCTTGTTTGTCGAATACTTCGACTTGAGGGAATAAAATTATGTCGATTCCACCCACGCTGCTCTGTTGTGGAAGTTAAAAGGGTTTAAAAACGTAGACGCGGAAACTTCTGTTAAAATAATACAATTTTAATATTATACAGCATGCGTTGTTGTATAAGAACTCATATTATTGTTATAAATGTAAAAGTGTATCTTTTTATAAGTGTAATATATACTAAAATAGGTTAGCTAATATAAGTAAAAACACATTTAGAATATTATACAGTATGCGTTGTTGTATAAGAACTCATATTATTGTTATAAATGTAATAGTGTATCTTTTTATAAGTGTAATATATACTAAAATAGGTTAGCTAATATAAGTATCACATTTAGAATATTATACAGTATGTGGTGTTGTATAAGAACTCATATTATTGTTATAAATGTAATAGTGTATCTTTTTATAAGTGTAATATATACTAAAATAGGTTAGCTAATATAAGTATCACATTTAGAATATTATACAGTATGCGGTGTTGTATAAGAACTCATATTATTGTTATAAATGTAAAAGTGTATCTTTTTATACGTGTAATATATACTAAAATAGGTTAGCTAATATAAGTAAGAACACATTAAGAATATTATACAGTATGCGTTGTTGTATAAGAACTCATATTATTGTTATGAATGTAAAAGTGTATCTTTTTATACGTGTAATATATACTAAAATAGGTTAGCTAATATAAGTAAAAACACATTTAGAATATTATACAGTATGCGTTATTGTATAAGAACTCATATTATTGTTATAAATGTAAAAATGTATCTTTTTAGTACTTTATAAGTGTAATATATGGTAAATAAGTTAGTTAAAATAAATTGTAGGGAAAATATATAGTGGGGAAGTTGTCTGTCTCGTACCTGTATGCTCCTGAGGGTTTCTTGGACTTCTTAATACATCCAGCTTACCGTTGATGTTTTTACTAGCTTTCAGTTTACATAGTAGGTTTCACACAAAATTTTTAATTAATTTTAATATAGAAATAATGCGCGCGTGTTTGGAACAGTCTGTTATGTAAGGGGGTAAAAGCGCGGGAACATAAACTACCGGGCTCTAATATAACAGTCTGTGCTTACAACGGGTACAGTACTATAATATGTTTAAAGTATTATACAGCATGCGTTGTTGTATAAGAACTCATATTATTGTTATGAATGTAAAAGTGTATCTTTTTGGTACTCTGTAAGTGTAATATACCCTTCGTTGGTGTGCCTCGTTGCCTAAAACTGGGACATCTCAAATTATTAACCAAACGAGAAGCACTGAATGACTGGCAAGAAACGCCAGGATTAACACATTCAAAAGCCCTAATATCGGGCTACTCGAACAAATACTCCAATAGACTACTGCTATTGAGTAAAAACTTTTGGACCGATTTTGACGGGACTTTTTTTGGCAGGTAGCTGATGTAATAAGTACTCCTTATTACATCAGCTACCTGCCAAAAAAAAGTCCCATTAGGCCACTTTTATTTTAGAAAAATAAAGTTAAATTCCACGCGGATGAAGTCGCGAGTACAGCTAGTTAATAATATAAAACGAAAAGTGATCTTTAATTAAATTTTACATACAGACGAAGACCGATATAATTTTGCTTTGAGCTTAAAGAATGTTTAATGGAATGACTCGAGGTAATCATTACATAGTATAAAACAAAGTCGCTGTTGCTGTCTGTCCGTCCATATGTATGCTTAAATTTTGAAGCGATTTTTTAATAGATATCTGCACATATAAAATTAAGATACATCTGTCTGTATATTCGAGATAATCTGGAAGAGATCGCGAGATAAGCGATATGACCGCCTTTTGTACCCATATTCTAAATATTCTTTTCTTTTCTATATATGTTTTTTGTTATTATGATGCAATAAAGAATATTCATTAAAATAAAATAAATATATAATCGCGAAAATAACTGAACCGAAATTCACAGGGTTTCCCAGAATACATAGATAGAATATACTTTATTTACAATATGTATACATTAGATATTATTTGAAACTACCTTCTTTTAATATTTTTAAATATCAGATTTTTCGACAATATCGATGTGAACCCTAACAATATGAATTTTTTTTACCTACTATCACAAAATTTTATTATTATTATTTACATAACCGAATTGTACAACAAATATTATTTTAAGTTACACATGTATAATTGCAATGACGCGAACTTATTGCTGAAAGCAATTTTTTTAAGGAAACATAGGTTATGTATTTTTTCTCCTTTTTACCATATTACCTACCTGTTCGGTAATTAAATTCGTTTTCTTATGGTTGCTCTTACTTGTAATGTTTCTATGTATAATTCGTTATTTTTTTAATTAAAATACACGTGCGTAGCCGGTACATTGGCAGGTAGTTCGCGTTCTCTCTAATTCTTACATACAGGAGTTAAGTTCTCGAAATCGGTACGATGAGGAAAGTTGGTATTCTCCCAAATTCTCGTACATGAAAAGATTAAGTTCTATAATTTAATTATTCCACTTCATTCATTACTTGTGATGTCTTTATAGCATTAAGCATTACACTTTTGGCAGGCTTGGGCACTGGCATAAAATATTCAAGTGATGCATGTTGAAATTTTTCATGCTCATTATTTAGTAAGAGCTATACCGCAAAATAAACAATTTAAATTCCTACCATCTGGCTAGGCCATTTAGTAGTGTTGCCAGGAGTCTGGAGGAATGTAAGTGGTAAATATTGTCTTAATTCAGTTGTATTTTGGATTATATTTCTGTCTAGACTTTCTGTAATATTTTATTATGAAGCATCTGGCAATTTGTAACGTATAGTAAAACAAATGGATTCCAGCTCTGTTATGTTAACATATAAGACTACAAACAACCCCTCTAATCGATCACCATCCAATTCAAGCAGGGATCAAAATTACGACAGCCTCAGCCGAGGTTAGAAGATCTTCTAACCTCAGCTTAGGTTAGTCAGCCCTTCTTCGGTGCCCTCAGACTAAAGTCGTATCCGTCAAGCCAGGAGGTGGCCTTCAGCCGTTCTATACGTACTTCCACGGGTTTGGAATGCCCTCTGCACTCGCCCCCTATCATTTGGTGAAGCTGTAAAGGCCAGCTGTGGCGAGCATTAGAAAAGTTCGAAAAAAATTTACGCATAAATGAGAAACGTATTCCACGATTTATCCTAGTCTTAAATAATTTCGTTAAAAAAAATCCCGTCATAAACAGATTAAATATTTAAATTAATCAAACAACAAAAAGTTATTTAAAGAGGAAAATGCAAGCAAATGAAATATAAAGTAGCGAGAGACTTCTTTTCTCTCGTGGGCGTTGCGAGAAAAGAGGCTGGATAGTACGAAGTTTGTCAAACAAGGTGCAAAATAATAGCCCCTAATTTTAAAGCGTTGAAAACATAAAAATCTAATTAATTTATTGATTTAGTTCATATACTGCAAAATTATTTGAAATGGCAAACGAAGGCGTATGAAGCCAGAGAAATATGTTTATCTGCTATATTTACCGTCTACCCGCTGCTCTTCAGTTTATCCGTGATCATGGCGGTAGTAGCACTGCTGGAATCTTATGTATTAATGTTAATCGGGAACTCAATAATAAATAAATAAAACGTGGTAAGATCCCGTGATTTTTACTATTCATACATATAAATAATGACCGCGCCAAATTTAAAATAGTATAGATAGATTTAAAAAAATGATCTGGTCAAGATCGTTGGAAGGGATTGGATGCGAGCAGCGCAGAACCGATCGTCGTGGAGATCTTTGGAGGGTCTTTGTTCAGCAGAGGATGTCTTCCGGGCTGAGATGATGATGATGATGATCAAAGATTTAAAATAGTAATTTCTCCTGATTTTCCTTATATTACCTATTTAAATATGCACATCAACAATTAAATTTATATTATAAACTCTTAGATTCTCTGATTATACGATTGAGTAATAATTTTGTTTCATTTAAGCATATTACATGTCAATTTGCAAATTAATGAGAATTACTCTCAACGAATATTATTTTAGACGTTCAATAAAATTTATAATTTCATTTCTCATAACGGTTGTGTATTCTAGTTGTTATACTTTGTATTCATATATGTCTGTTTTTTTTATTTTATTCACATTTTGTATTCACATTGCCTGCCTTGTAACCTTTACATTATTTTATACGTCACTACTATTATTAAATTAATTTTTTGCTTTACTTTATTGTGAGCCTCTTGAGGCAAATACATATATATAACGGCCACTGTGACGGCTACAAATACCTTTGAATTTTTTTTTTTTATTTTTTTTTTAAATATTGAAAAATGGCAAAAATGATGGCGGCTCTCCGAATTATTTCACCACCTGGTGCATGTCCCGGGACTCGTATTTATACACACTAACACTGTCTGATGTTATTAAATAGTTTACACAGTGAAGTCCTTAGTTTCGTTCACTTTAATTTGCTATTTGAATTAATAATTGAGACAAAGCACTCGCAGCCGCGTTCTCGATCTTGATGTTCAAGCGACAGTGGCGCTCAGTGCGCATGCGGCCGCATGCGTAAACTCTCGAACCAACGTTTGTTCGAGTACAGGTGGGCGGGAGTTTTTAAAATCAAGCCATTATTACAAAACCCAACACTAAGTATTTATATCAGTTACCTTGTACCCATCATACAAGCTTACCGTGGGACTATCGTTTGTGGGACTAGATGGCGCTAATTGTCCAGGGATTATTTATTTATGTATACTTTTGTGATGACTACACACATATATATGTATATAGTCACCAAAAACACATAAGGATACCTTAAAAAAATTTTCCTCGTCAAAATGTTGATACTTGAAGATTTCAATAGCTTATTTCACCTTTATACAAATATAATAGCGTTTTATATAGAATATTTTCACTTCATGAAATTCCATTCAATAATTCAAACTGACTTATGCTTATTATATTTTACTGCTTCGATATTATGATCTATAATACGACACGATACGGTACTATTTCACCTATCCAGTGATTCACCTCCGAGTCTATTAGAAGTTCTGCTATGGCAGGCTTATGTTCATTATTACTTCTTATTGCTTTGATGTTATGGTCCTTAATGCGACGCGATACAGTTTAAAGTGACAGAAATTTAAATTCTAAATTGTTATATTGTACATTAACAAAATTTCGTTCACTAGGAAACTCTTTGGAAAGTCTTGGCAAATGACAAACTTCAGAGACACACAATTCAGAGTTCGTTAACAACCGAGTTACGCGAGAAATCTTTGCACAAAGCAAAGTCAGTTTTGAAATACAAGAATATAATTGAAATTCACACAACAACGAGATGGAGAGGTGTATAAAATTTTACATTCAACTCGGCGAGGTGTAAAATATTAACGTGTTCTTGCATTTTGTTCTTACGATTGGACGCATAATTTGTAAGTTTTGTTTTAATGAGAGTCTTTTGTTCATTGTTCGTTATAGGTATATTTTTCCTTCAATTTCTCCTTCTCAAGTCATTTTCTCCAATCCTAAGGGTCGTAACAACCCCTTAAAATTATTTTTTCACTGATTACATATCTCCATCTGTTTTGGTCTTTTGCAAAATGGGGGCCTTTAAAGAACTGTAGTGGACTTAGTCTGACCAAGTCAGGTCGTCGCTCGTCGCTCCCATCTTATAGTGCTGCACCCTCTATGACGTTTACCATCCACCATCCCTCCTGCCTGTCACCGTCAACTATTTCAAATACAAATATGTCTTTAAAAATATCATGACTATTTCAAACTATGCCATGACTGACCCTATCGGTGTGGGTTGGAATGTTATGAATTTATTGAAATCGATTTTAATGAAACTTTACAGTAACATAGCTTATATATCAGAATAACATAGGCTATAAATTTCATGCGGATAAAACCGCGGGCACAGCTAGTCTAACATAATTATAATTTAAGAAATAACGTTCAAAATATGTATGTATGTTGTCAGTAAGAGATTTTTTTGAGCGATACGACTGCCATTTGTTTGCATATTTTTATATTTTTCTTTTTATTATATATATATTAATTTTTATATTATATTTTTAGTTATTAACTTTATATTATATATATTAATAAAACCGTTTATTATGCATAATAAACGGTTTTATTAATTATTATCATCTTTTCTTTTCTTTTATAAGTCTAAAAGAAGGTAATACTCACACACACGGGCCTTAGCCAAGTGTGGGTGAGGTTGTGCTGTGTGAAGATATTATTGAGGAGGTCAAGAATTTTATTATTATTATCACTAGCTTTCCACCCCCGGCTTCGCCCGCGTGGACTATCGGTTATCGCGCGATTAAAGATACGTGCTCAGTAGTGGAATGTTATATAGCTTAATACCTTCCTCTTGAGTCACTCTATCTATTCTGTCTATTAAAAAAACGTATCAAAATCTGTGTAGTTTTTTATGATCGAAACATACATAGGTATTATTATTATTATTATTTCTTTATATATATATATTATATATCTCCCTTCGATGGGGTAATAGACTTATCATTATCATTATTATTACCTTTCCTTTCTCTTCTATAAATTTAAAATAAGGTAATACTCACCCATACGGGCCTTATTCAGGGGTAAGGTTGTGCTGTGTGAAGATATTATTAAGTAGGTCAAGAATTTTATTATTATTATGATTTTAATCAACAAATCTTAGCTACTTTCGTGTTTCTTCTCATTTGTTGAGTACAAAATCTTGTATTATGTCTGAAGTATTTATATTTGGAGTTCGTCCAAAATACGAGTCGTTCTTTGTAAATATCTCTGCGTACAGGTGATCTCCCTAAGGCATATTTGGACCGTATAGCAAACATGTCACTGCTTCCCACTATTATGATATGTTTGACCTCAATATATAATTTGGATATGTCAATATTTAATTCTTTGCATGTGACACCAACTTTATCATTTATCTAAATATAAGTATATTACTCAAAGTCATGTTAAAATGTCTGACATATGGTCGATCTGGCTCATCCGTCACAACGTACAGCCCAAACCATTAATTGTTTAACCAGTTGGATATATTCGGATTTAATAGAATTAGTGCGGGCACACACTTAAACTTAAAAATGTAAAGTAATAATAAATTATTTAAAAGAGCAACACGCAAGTTTCTTGCTCGTTCTTCTTGTGATGAGACAGCTAACGATGTTATAACGTGCTAAGAAATTTGAATAAATGATTTTCTATTCTATTCTATTTTAGATCTAACAATGAATAAACCACTTGACGGATCGGGCTGAAATTTGGCATGCAGGTAGATGTTATAACGCTAAGAAAGGATTTTGATGAAAATAAAATAGGGGATGAAAGTTTGTATGAAACTTTGTAAATTTTTAACCGATCGGGCTGAGACTTTGCATGCATAAAGCTACTATGACGAAGGCATCCCCTAACAAAGGATTTTGATAAATTCCACTCCTATGGGGATAAATTAATGCGAGCGAAGCCGCGGGCAAAAGCTATTATTAACTATAAATTGACGGTCTCGGTGGTCTAGCGGTTTCACTTCTGATGGTCGCAGGTTCGATTCCTCGCACGGCACAAACATTTGTATTCATGAGTATGATTTGTGTCGGTCTGGGTGTTTCTATGTATAATATGTATGTATTTACAAAAAAAATATATATTTATGTATTTATATCGATTGTCTAGTACCCATAACACAAGCTCTGCTTACCGTGGGATTAGATAACGCTGTGTTAATTGTCCAGGGCTATATATATATCATACTAGCTGTACACGCGACTTCGTCCGCGTGGAATTTAACTTTAATTATCTAAAATAAAAAAGGTAGCCTAAGTTACTTCTTACTACATCAACTACCTGCTAATAAAATTTCCGTCAAAATCGGTCCAGCCAATTCAGAGATTAGCCGGAACAAACAGACAGAAAAAATTGTAATAAATATTATTTTGGTGTATGTACCGTATTTATATTCATATACATGTTGTAAAAAACGGTTATTTCAATATTACAAACAGACCCTCCTAATTTTATTTATATGTATAGATTTACTACACATTATTAATAAAGCTAATCTCTCTCTTTCTTTGTTAATCACTATTAGCTATTTTAGCCAGATTTGATCTGTTAGTCACTTCTAACTTTTTTTTATTTCGCCCGAATTTGAACTCACGACGTTTGGTGTCAAAATTTATTAATATCTACTAAACCACTCAAATAAATTCAATTTTATATCTACAAAGTAAATCCTGCGTTTAATAAATTCGTCAAATTGTTAAAACAAAACGTGTTACACGCTTGACACGGTGTAAAATTTATTTTCAGGTGAACGCTGACCGTACCGAAATTAAATCGACGGAGCGGAAACTGTGCTGAAAAATCGTGAGTGTTAAAATTCATATTACTATCCTACTATCTTGCTGATGTAATTTGCTCGTATATTTAACTAGTTGTTTACCGCGACTTTCTCTGCAATTTTTGTGATAAAATATCATTTATTTCTACGCTAATTTTAACATCCCTTCAGACGTTTAATCGTGAAAAGATAACAAACAGATAGACATACAGTTTCGCAATTATATTAGTACTAGCTACCATCCGCATTAGTGCTAGCTTCGTTTGTAGACCCGGCTTCACACGGGTGTACATATAAACCTTCTTCTTAAATCACTCTATCTGTTACTAAAAACTGCATTAAAATATGTTGTGTAGCTTAAAAGATCTAACCGAACAGATAGCTGAAGTGACTTCATTATATAACTGTAAAGATGGATAAAATTTTATAGAAGGCAAAGTAATACATAATTTTCTACTTTATCTGTCTTTTAAAGTTAGACAGAGATAAAAAAAAATAACAAAGTATACTAAGTATTGCAGGTATGTCTATTTTTATTCTAAACATTACAATTCTGCTTTTTATGGCCAGTCGCAATTTAGTCACCAAATATATATAAACATCAATAACAATAACATACAATTCACACAGCGCCATCTAGTTCCACGCTTAGTAGAGCTGTGTTACCAGCCAACTAACATAAATAATTCTCAATTTGAGTATTTAACTGAATTATTGCTAGTTGGTAGTTTGTATTCACACACTTAAAAATGTAGCAACAAAATTATTTAAAAGAGCAACACGCAAATTCTTGCTCATTCTTCTTGTAATGAAACAGTTTTCAGAATGAACGGTAGATTAAAAAAATTTTTATGACTTTTCAAAAGTGCTTTAATGTAAGTTAATTTGAATAAATGATTTTCTATTCTAATGCGTAGATATATTTTTGTGAGCATATACATAATATAGTCATACATAAAATACAGGTTATTAATACTATTGACACATTTGACGACCTCGGAGGTCTAGCGGTCTAGCACACCGCTTTACGACCGATGGTCGCGGCTTCGATTCCTCGCACGGCACAAACATTTGTATTCATGAGTATGATTGTTTGTATCGGTCTGGGTGTTTTCTATGTATAATATGTATGTATTTACGAAAAAAAAAATCTATGTACTTGTATCAGTTATCTAGTACCCATAACACAAGCTTTAGGTAGCTTAACTTGGGTCTAGATGGCGCTGTGTAAATTGTCCTGAGATTATTATTATTTACCTAAGTTAGGTAAAACCTGAAGTATGCCTTTCCCATTACTAATCTTCAACAGCTTTCTGCTTTTACCCATGGCTCTACCAAGAGCCATGTAGTATTAAGTTCGTCAATTATGCATTTATTTTAAATAGTACTCCACTACTAATGATACTCATGAATACAAATGCTTGTACCGTCAGGGAATCGAACAATTGGAAGTAATCGCTAGACCACCGACACCGTAGAATTTACTTTTAGTTTTTGTCTTTTTCCGTCAAGATATATAGAAATGGGAGGGAAAATACATTACCACATCTGCAGACGCTCTAATGGTGTGTATATGATGTGTGACCATATTCACTTCGTCGCTCTCATATGATATACTGGAATAATGTGAAATATGATAAGTAACTTTCATTCCTACTAATGTTATGCTTGATGACCTGTGTAGTGTAGTGGTTTGACACAGCCTCGTCTTGGATGGTCGCGGGTTTGATAGCATGATACAAATATGTATTTATCAGTATGATTGTTTGTATCGGTCTGGGTATTTTCTATGTATAATATGTAATATATAACATAAAGTTTATTTAGCAGAACTACTCCAATGCTAGCAATGCACCAAATCAGATCGACCTCCACGCGGTTTTATTGGGAATCATCATAAATTCCTTGTGAATTTGTCACGATGGATCACTAACCTAATCGAACCATCTTATTTAGGGCAAGGCAATTCATTAATGCATTTATTTATTTATTATTTTGTACACAAAATTGTATAAATGTCGGACGAAAAAGGCATAACTTTTGACATTCTATGTTCTGTCTGTCTGTCTGTATATTCTGTCAACCGTATCAGAGATAACAAGGCATTCTAAATAGGTTGCTTTGTAATTATTTCGGTTGTAGGGTGCTATTAGACAGTGAATTTTCAGGATAACAGAATGAAATCTTAGTCCTTTGGGATGGTAATTCAGAAGTGGCATTTATTTATTCTTTTCTACCACAAATTGTATACATGGAAGACTTAATGCCTGATGACATCTTCTGCCAGTCAACCGTCGCGCTGATCAGAGATAATAAGGCATTAAGAGGTGTCAAGGTTGTATATATAATACAAAGATGTACATTATATGGTACGTCACGTTATTAAGTGACACCCGATGATGTGACCTTGTGATGTGCTTATCTTGTATATAGACGAAGGTTACCGCTTAGATTAGATTAGATCTTTTAAACTACATAATGGATTTTAATGTAGTTTTTAGCGATAGATAGAGTGATTCAAGAGGACGCTTTATATCTATAACAAATGCTAGCTAGCTAGGGTCATTACTGTTATAAACGCGAAAATTTGTGAGTAAGAATGGATGTTTGTTACACTTTTACGCAGAAACAACTGAACGGATTTTGATGAAACTTTACAGTAATATAGCTTACACATCAGAATAACGTATAAGCTACAAATTACACGCGGGTGAAACAGTTAGTACAAAATAAAACAATATACAGTTTCAACTGTGCTAGAATTTTATTATAAAGATTAATAAAGTGATAACCGTATATATGTCGTTAGAAAGGACTTCGTGGACCTTAGTGTGAATCATTTGGTAGCAAACTGTTGAATAGTTTATCAAACTACACTCCCGAGGACAGTCACTAGGGCAAATGTTTTGCATAAAGCGATCCGAGTCGATTGCTCCGAGCGGCATTACGTACTTGTCGGGTTGTATTGTTTTGTTTTATTTTGTTTTCGAGTTTTATTGTTAAAATTTGGTACTCATGTATAATATATTTATATAAAATGAACAAACATTACTTGTTAATTGTAAACATGCTTACATTTTAGAAAACGACATCATCAGAGATATTGCGTAGAACATACACTATTCGATACATCTAGTAGGACCATAAAAAATATTTATAACTATCCCTTCTTTGTTCGCTAGAAAGGACTTAGTAGATCTTAGTGTGAATAATTTGGCAGCAAACTGTTGAATAGTTTATCAAACTACACTAAGCGATCCGTGTCGATTGCTCCGTGCGGCATTACGTACTTGTCGGATGTATTGTTTTATTTTGTTTTCGAGTTTTATTGTTAAAATTTGGTACTCATGTAGATGACTTTGTTTAAAGTTTACCCAAATATATATTTTTTACTTATGTACAATATAGAGACAGAGAGTAAAAGAACTCGAGGCCGAAGTCCCACTCGATGGTCAGACCAGATATCCCGTCAGCTAAACATTACTGTCAGCGTCGTACTACACCAGGCGTCTGAGCGCAACCGATGGCGACAGCTGATCGACAAGATACTGTAGAGTCGCGATCCTCAGCAGTGAGAGAACGATTAAGAATGTATAATATATGTAATTAACAAAAAAATGTATTTTTTTTTAAATGCTTACATTTTAGAAAGCGACTTCATCAGAGATATTGCGTAGAACATACACTATTCGATACGTCTAGTAGGACCATAAAAAATATTTATAACTATCCCTTCTTTGTTCGCTAGAAAGGACTTAGTGGATCTTAGTGTGAATCATTTGGTAGCAAACTGTTGAATAGTTTATTAAACTACAATCCCGAGTACAGTCACTAGGGCAAATGTTTTGCATAAAGCGATCCGTGTCGATTGCTCCGAGCGGCATTACGTACTTGTCGGGTTGTATTGTTTTGTTTTATTTTGTTTTCGAGTTTTATTTCACTTTTAATTGTTATATACATTTGTCAACATAGTCATCTGCATGAGCATCAATTTGTACCAATTGTGCATTGGTACAAATTCGTACTAACGCAGATGACTTTGTTTACCGTTTACCTTCAACTTGCCCAATATTAATTTAATACGACCTCGGTGGTCTAGTCGCTTAGTACACCAGTTTACTTCCGATGGCCACCGGTTCGTCGCGACGCACAAACATTTATACTTATGAGTATGATTGTTAGTATCGGTATGATTGTATAAATATATGCATATAGTATAATAATATGTAAAATATCTAATTATTTATATATCTATTTAACACAGGATTTGCTTACCTTGTAACCAGATATCGGTATGTAAGTTGTTCTGAGTTATTATTATTATTATTAACTAGCTACTCGTCCCGGCTTCGTCCGGGTGTTCATGTATTATATGTATAAACCTTCCTCTAGAATTACTCTACCTATTGAATAAAACTACTTTAAAATCCGTTTCGTAGCTTTAAAGATATAAGCATACATAAGGACGGACAGACAGCGACAGCGACTTTGTTTTATACTATGTACTGATAAAAGAATTACGAAAATAGTATGCTGCACTGAAGATATTCACTAAATCAGTTAATTAGGTGGTCTTTTCTCATCTCGTCTCATCTCATTACATCTTTCTTTAGCCTATATGTTGAATTATATTTAATAACATATTCTGTGAACAAAAGGCCTAATTTTTCCAGTCATCTAAATATATATAACTCAAAGGTGACTGACATAGTGATCTATCAACGCACAGCCAAAACCACTGGACGGATCGGCCTAAAATTTGGCATGCAGGTAGATGTTATGACGTAGGCATCCTCTAAGAAAGGATTTTGATTAATTCTACCCCCAAGTGGATAAAATAGGGGATGAAAGTTTGTATGAAACTTTGTCAATTTTAAACCGATCGGGCTGAGACTTTGCTTGCATAAAGCTACTAAGACGTAGGCATCCCCTAAGAAAGGATTTTGATAAATTCCACCCCTAAGGGGATAACGCGAGCGAAGCCGCGGGCAAAAGCTAGTTAAATAAAACCCTAATACACAAACAGCCTAATAGACCATTGTCGTTTCTAAGATTTTACTACATATAAAGGTAAAAAAGAAACGCCACAGGCAGTGTTTGCACTTGTAGGTGTTGAAAAGGTCACCGCCTACGGGGTAAAAGACAAGATCGTGAACTGCAGTTCCTTACTGCATTGTACAAGGAAAAAAGAACTCTCCTCCACTGATGATAGGGTTGATGTTTAGTCCAGGGTAATTTTTATTACCTATTTTGTTTGAAGAGAGCATACACGCTGACTCTATTACTACTTTGACTGTGAACCTAAAGATACTGGGTTCTAATTAATTAGTTACTTTATTTTTAGCATTGGCCAGATGTAACAATCGATTAAAAGATGACCTCGGTGGTCTAGCGGTTTAGCACACCGCTTTACTTCCGATGGTCGCGGGTTCGATTCCTCGCACGGTGCAACATTTGTATTCACGAGTATGACTGTTTGTATCGGTCTGGGTAATTTCTATGTATATTATATTATGTATATATTTACAAAGTATTTATATCAGTTGTTTAGTACCCATAATACAAGCTCTGCTTACCATGGGACTAGATGGCGCTGTGTTAATTATACAGGGTTATTATTTATTGTCTGGAGGTACTTGGCCGAGGCCTTTGTTCAGCAGTGGATATATTCCGGGCTGAGATTATTTATTATTACTGTTTTATTTCAAATATTGACAGTTTCCTTTCGTCGGCAGATTTGAATTCACGACCTCTTTGGCATAAATTCAGGGTAGTAAATCACTAAGCCTGTATGGGAGCGTCGCTTCACAGATAACTCACAGACAGATCATACTCTAATTAAACATATAACAGAGGTTTGTAACCGAATACACGTCGGCATCGCCGTGTTAAAATTAGTCTGTACTACTATTACAAAGTGGATTTGATTGTCTGTTTGTTTGTATTGAATACTGTATGGATTTGAAATATTCATTTACCATTAGAATCCTAAATTTTGCCGGATTATAGGGATATATATAGGGATCCATGTGAAAACTTCGATAATATAACCCAACGTATAAAAAAAAATACCTAAAAGATTGTATGTTACTTTAAAAAAATATTAGGGATCCGTGTCATAACTTCGATGAAGTAACTCTTGAAGATATGTCAAGAAAATTCTATAAAATCGTACGTAGTTGAAATTATTAACAATTGGGTAAAGTAGAATGTACTGGAGGACATCAATATCAAAAGTCTTCATGTATATGAAATCAAATAAAATCAAAAATCTTTTATATATAATATAATAATAATAATAGCTCAGGACAATTCACACAGCGCTATCTAGTCCCAACTATTGCTAAGTCAAGTAATCATTTAGTAAGATATACTACAACTTTATAGAAAACATCAATATCAGAGGGTGTAAAATAAAAAAAAAGAAATATATAGCTTATGTTATGGGTACTAGACAACTGATATAAATACATGGATACATTTTTTTAAATAAATAAATACATATTATAGAAAACACCCAGGCTGATACCAACAATTACATTCATGAATACTAATGTTTGTAATGAGGATATTTGATTCCTTAAAAACTCTCGCACTCTCTCCCTGGAACCCATACCATAAATGGAGCGACAGGCCCTCTTTTGTAATCTAAATATTGTATTTATATCAGCTGCTTTGCCCCATAACAAAATACCATACGACATAATGCTATGGAAATAGCTGAAATAGACAAGTTTAGCCGTTGCCACGTCTATGTGTGTTAAAATTTCTGTTTAATACTCGTGCGAAGCCGGGGCTCATAATCTGTAAAGGGCTTTGTAAATAAATTGGGCTCCAGATGGCATGCTGAAAATTTAAATTCAGCCGTCACCTTTAAAATGTCAAACCCATATCAACGTACTAACTCTATGTTACAGCATAGAAAACTAGTTTACACTACTATTTACACGATATAAAATAGTCTCTAGCATGCAGTAATAAAGTTAAATTTAGAATGTTAACAAAGTAAATAAATAAAGCGAAACGTATTGTCCATAATGTATCAAACAGAATTAACGTTTCAAAATTTGTGTGAAATTATTTTGTTTAGTACAAATTTTTTATTTCTTATTGTTTTTATACTGATACTAGCTGTCCCGGTAAACGTTGCTTTGCCTTAAAATAAAAAAAAATTAGGAGTGGACCACCCCTAACATTTAGGGGATGAAAAATAGATGTTGGCCGATTCTCAGGCCTACTCAATACGCTCACAAAATTTCATGAGAATCGGTCAAGCCGTTTCGGAGGAGTATGGGAACGAAAACTGTGACACGAGAATTTTATATATAAGATTATAAATTATAATATATGTCTGTTTTTTATAGAATAAGCTGTCACTCTGCCTGTTGGTTTTTTTTATGGCCTAGGGGACAAACGAGCTTGCGGCTCATTTGATGGTAAGTGAATACCGCCGCCCATGAGCAAAACCAGGGGAATTACAAGTGCGTTGCCGGCCTTTTAAGAAGGAATAAGCTCTTTTCTTGAAGGTTGAAAGTGATTCCACGATGCAGTTGCGCGTGGCAAAAAGATTCTGGAAAACGCACGGTGGAGAACCGCCAATCAACCAGATAATCAGGATGGTATTACTATACTTTGTCAACATGTCTCGTTAGAGGACAGGTATAAGAGTAAAATTAAAAGAATTATATGAAAACCGACTTGGTATTAGATACTGGAGTGAGAATACCATCACTCCAACAGCGCGCCACACCAGTGAATCGTTGGAATGCAGCACACCCTCCAGGATCTAAGATAGCAACCAGATTCCAGCACCTGTATTTAAAATATGATATCTTATTAATATTATAAATGCGAAAGTTTGTATGTTTGTTACTCTTTCACGCAAAAACTACTGAACAGATGAAACTTTGCAGTAGCTTCTACATCAGGATATATAGGTCATAAATTTAAGTCATAGTACAATATTAAAGTAACAATACATCTCATTCTACAATATTACTAATACTCACTCTCACCACTCATGTTACTTAACACACTCGAGCACTGCAAAAAAGCTTACTATAAAATTGAATAATTCGTTAACGATAATAATGTTTTTATAGAAAAACTTTAAATCTACAGCACTGACAATATTATCTGATTACATTAATAATGAGTGCGTAGCGTTTTCTATGTTGATTATCGCATGCCTCTTACTTGTTATACAGTGATTATTTATATAAAAAAAACATCTATTAAAAAGAGCGACACACAAGTTTCTTGCTCATTCTTCTTGTGATGAATCTGCATTCCAAATGAGTGGTAGAATCAAAATATGACTATTCAAAAGTGCTTGTAATGAGTTTATTTGAATAAAGATTATTTCTATTTCTATTTCTACTCAATAACTTATAGATACATTTTCATTAAGTAATAGATTTAATATCTTTAAAATATAATACCGTTTGAAATAAAGACGCGAATCAAGTGGAACGGTTAATAATTATTACATTTAAAATGCAGACGTTGTTATCCTTTCTGCTCTTTTAAACAATCTCGCCTCCAAGGGTTTAATTTTCGATATTTCCCTCTTTAGTTGGATCGCAATTTCTCGACGAAATGAATTCATTTACCTTTTATAACTCCATCGCGATGTGGTTGGGATTTTATAATTTTGAAGGCGTTAATAACACTTTATTGTGAATATTATAATTATAACTATATTTATATAATTTAGAAGTTCTATTTTTGTCATTGTGCATCTATTTCATTAATAACTATCAGTATTGTAATTTTAATTCTCTTATAATATTATAAACGCGGAAGTTTGTAAGTACGGATGTTTGTTACTCTTTCTGACAAAAAACATGAACGGATTTTGATGAAACTTTACAGTAATGTAGCTTATGCATTAGAATAATATATAGTCTATATTTTATATTGAAGTTTAGAAGCGGGTAGAGCTAGTAACTAATATAAACAGAACTCAATGTCCGAATATCATTAAGCATATGAGATACTATGGTTTCTGCTATGATGATCTATGTAAAAAAAACGTAGTAACTGAAGACCAGAGGTTGTCTCCCAGAGCGAACAATGCACTAAGTTTACCTTTTTGAATCTCTATGGTAGACGTATGAAGATATAGGAAAGGAAAGTCATATTTTAAAAAACATACTTGATACACATAGAAATCACCCAGATCTATACAAACACTAATACTAGTAAATTCAAATTGCGAAGAATCGAATCAGCGATCATCGGAAGTAAGGCAGTGTGGTAAACAACTAAAGCACCGATTCCATAAATGTTTGTGTGTGCAAATGTTTTTTTTTTTTTGTCGTTTGATTGTGATCAATATGGCGTTTACTAGCATACGAAATCACAGGCACTACTCGATTGTAATAAAGTATGTATGAACTTCAAAATTCATAATATATATTTCTTTGAAATTTAGGGACTCTTGTACGAACTAAAACTAGATTCCATTTCTATTGTACTCTAAAACTAATAAGTCTATCACTTTAATAGTGAGCAAATAGCTTTTGTATTATCTGAAGGATCAGCTAAAACATTGTGAAGGGCACATACATATATTGAATATCATTATTTTATCTTCTGACGTTATTGTACGTCGTAGACTCTCGTTCCTGACATATGATATACATTTTTTTATACTACGTAGGAGGCAAACAAGCATATGACCCATCTGATGGTAAACAGTTACCCTTGGACATCTGACCAGGGGTATCAAGTGGGCGTTGCCGATCCGTAATGATACCCTTCTTAAAAAACCCCATGCTGTAGTCTCTCGAGAAAACCTCGCCAGGTAGTTCATTCCACAATCTAAGTGAATCCTCTATTGAACCACATACTTTCCAAATTTGTAAAATGCTGTTTTCATGAGGTCTGCAAACTTTGCGGATCAATAATTTCCAGAACAGAGTCTATGCATTTTTGTGATCGTGATCGTGAAGATCGTGTACTGCTCATATAATTGCACCAAGATCTATCGTCCTGTAAAGCTGTAAAATCCAGCTACAGCCGACAGTATTAGAGTAGTCGGAAAAAGAAGCAAGAAGGCACCCGAGGAGGTTTTTTCTATGTCGTTATATTAAAAGACAATAATATTCTTGACTGTTTGCTCATAAAATGAAATTTTCTGTCCAACTTTTTAAAGGTTAACTTAACAGCTGAAGAGTTTGCTTTACGTCGTCATATTTATAGCCCAGACGTGAGAGGTGGCGAGCCTATCAATATCGTCCAGACATATTTTTTATGGTCGCTTCAAAATCACCCCAAACATTACTGACGATAAAAACATTTTTATTACATGCCTCAGATCCGATAGATAGGGTATTACTAAAAGGTCATACGAAATGAACGTCTCTTTAAAATAAAATAACACTTTGTGTAACCGTTTTTAATCATTACCTACTTCTGTAAGGACAGTTTCTACCTTCTTTCCCTCTAAAGTGCCAAACTTTTCATATTATGAGGAACATCCACTTAACTCGAACTCTCGTTTGAAGAGTATCCCCTCTTTTAATGCAAGTTTTTTTTTTATCTTTACACCATTGTACTTTCGCTTCTAAAACAACTGAGACTGAACTCCTTTTCAATATTAAATATGGATCGCTTC
Organism: Achroia grisella; assembly: GCF_030625045.1. Lineage (NCBI taxonomy): Eukaryota > Metazoa > Arthropoda > Insecta > Lepidoptera > Pyralidae > Achroia > Achroia grisella. The sequence goes on along the minus strand of NW_026712570.1, from coordinate 1,956,451 downwards.
ATTTTTTCCTTTCTTTGTTTATAATTCACACAGTGCCCTCTAGTCCCAAGACTGCCAAGTCAAGCAGATCTAGTGTTATGGGTGCAACTGATATAAATACATCATACTCATGAAGATAAATGTTTGTACCGTGTGAGGAATCGAACTCATGTCCATCGAAAATAAATTGGTATGCTTAACCACGAGGCCATGATTGTATAACATGATATTAATTAAAACAAAATTTTAAACAATACTCCTCCACAGAGTTTGGGTTCAGAAAGTACTTCTCAATAGCGTCCTCTACGGATCGCCGGCACCACCCATAAACTTAGTTTATACTAATTTAAACTTCCAAAACGGTTTTGAGAGTGAAGATATTTAATTTCCTCCAACTAACCATAACCTCTTGAGGGATGAATTAACTTATACGTCACTATGTTAACATTTATCCTTGTGGTTTTGTCGCTTTTATTATGACTGAATGGATCGTCATGGAGATCTTTGGGGGGCGTGAGCGTCGTGGAGACGTCCATTGCTGGACAAAGGGGAGCCTATGTCCAGCAATGGACGTCTTCCGAGCTGAGATGATTATGACTGAAATCAAAGAAGTGATAAACAGTTGCATTGTTAACGGGGTTGCTTTTATGGTGAACATAATATTACAGATACATTTCGTCAAGCATAATTAAATTCACTGTAACAGGAAATGAGCCAACTACAGTGTCTTGGAGCAATTTGATTAGTAATCTATATTGTTTTACCCGAATGGACTATCTCTAAAGTTTCTAGTCAATAACCTAGCAAAAAGATAAAAAAGCGCATATCCTGGGGCTCGATGAAAGATTTCCAGCTAGCTGAAATATGGGGACCTTGTCAAAGGACATATACGCCATCTACCAACAACTCGCCTGATTATAGCACCTGTACTGATTGCAGATAACTTGTAAAAACAAAATTGTATTGTTTTTATGACTATTGTAATAGTTACGTTAATACATTGAAAAATGCATGTTCTAACCTCTGGGGTAAAATTATCACAGTTTTTGTTTATTAATATATTTTTATTAATTTTGAAATGTTTAATCCAATGCTGTTTATTGTAGTTCATTATATAATAATTGATATTTTATGTAGCGTACATGTTAACAAAAAAACTTATTTATTTGCTTGTGTTTATAATTATTAAGAATGGGGTTGACTTGTTTAAAAACTAGAAACCCAAAATAAATTTAGATTATAAAAAAAAAATGTAGCAATGTCGGTAGGGATCACTAGTTTGTTCAACTACTGTCACTAAATTGAGTGCAATTATGGTAACTTTTATATACCAGATACCAGATCTTGATACGGTTTTGAAAATTTGTTCGAGAGTTTATTTCTGAAGAGGCATGTATAGAAGCATCTCATATGCATATATATAATTACACGACCTTCATCAGCCGAATATATAACATGTAATTCATAAAGCAGACAATCACAATGACAAGAATCATAAATAATTCACAATCGGAATATCTATACATATAAATAAAATTGGAGTGACTGTTTGTAATATTGAAATAACCATTTTTTACTACATGCATATGAATATAAATACGGGACATATACCAAAATAACATTTTTTTCAATTTTTATCTGTCTGTCTGTTTATTCCGGCTAACCTCTGGACTGGCTGGACCGATTTTGACGGGACTTTTTTTGGCAGGTAGCTGATGTAATAAGGAGTAACTTTGGCTACATTTATTTAAAAAAAAGTTAAATTCCACGCGGACGAAGTTGCCGGTACAGCTAGTATCAAATAAAATCGCCTGATCATTCTAAGTAATGCTATCGGTGATGTCAACAAATAACTATTTGTTGTGAACTCACAGATATGCTCCATACATTGACCTAGATCCATTCAGTTTTCTTGGTCAGTCTAAAATTCGGAAATATTATGCGTCCCTGGCAAGCCTTACACACTCCATTAGGACCTGATTTATTGCTACCCACTAAAAGGGTCCCTCAAGGAACGATCCTTGGTCCCTTTCTATATGTATCACTTACATTAGCCGTATGGAAATTTCCTACTGAAATATTATTTGCTTTGATCGCGACGCTCTTTGCTCCTATCGATTTTGTAATTTAACAAGATTAGATTCAATGATTTTGATTTAATTATCTTCTACATAATAGATATATTTATCCATCTGTCTATCTGTGTACACAGAAACTTTGTGTTAATTATTATGACGAATAATATTTATACTTTTAGATAATTAATTGTCTCTCTTGGTATAATATCATTACATAGTATAAAATAAAATCGCTGTCTATCCATCCCTATGTATGCTTAAATCTTCAAAACTAAGCAACGTATTTTGAAGCGGTTACTTTAATACATAGAGTGATTCTAGAGGAAGGTTTAGATATATAAAAGATGTACACCCATGCGAAGTCGGGGCGAGTATCTAGTATTTGATAAATAACAAAATTCAAAATATATATTTATTCATGTAGGTCTATTACAGACTTTTATGATATGTCAAAACTACCGTCAGTTCGGAATGATTTCGAGATGAGAAGAACTGACAAGAAACTCAGCTCGTATTCTTTTCAAATAGATTTCGTGCATGTTTACAATAATACAGATTAATTTTTGAATTCAAATTTGGAACAATAGAGTGACTATTAACATATACTATTGCAAAAGCAAATAGTCTAATCAGTGTTCATAACCCGAACAGAATAGTCTCCACAAGCAGGACTCGTTCACGAGTATGACTGATTAACAATTTTCAAGTTTGGGCTAATCGTCAAAATATGAACGAACCAGTGAATATGAATAAGGTTACATTACCAGAAGATAAAAAATGTAAATAAAATAATATAATATTTAGGAAGTCTACATACAAATTGTTGAATATACCATCTTTTACCAATATAACATTTAAATTTCAGTCAATAAAAAGGTTTCCTATGTAAGTAAATATTCCAAACGAATAATTTCCAAATAGCAGTACGGTAGAATTTGCTCATTTCCAAGCCAAGTTCCTGCGTAAAGTATCATCATATGAATGTTTAACTTGAGAAGTTCTGTTTAAATGCCCTTAGTTGTCTCTAATTGTCCCAATATGCGAAACTTCGTATCTCTTAGGTTCATTAATGAGTTGGTGCAACAGTAATAATTCACTATGAACAATTTTGTAGGGTAAACTTTTTATTTCATTATTTACCAGCTACTCGCCCCAACTTCGCCCAGCTGTACACGTATTATACATATAAACCTTCCTCTTGAATCACTCTATCTATCAAAATAAACCGCTTCAAAATCCGTTGCGTTTATAGACTTAAGCTTACATAGACAGACAGTGACAGCGACTTTGTTTTATACTATGTAATGATTAAAATATTTTTGCCACTATCATTCTTAAAATTTGAATCCTAATCAAAGCTACGTGATGATTTAGTTAATGGTATTAAAGGTGCACACAATCCAATAAGAACTTATGTTACTAATGACTGTGGTAGATCACTTTGTTGGAACTTAAGTTTATATCTGGCCGTTATTGGTAGAAGATAATTTGAATTTTATATAAAGAAAATATCTTCTATTGTTCTTAAGATTTTCTATTGACATATCGTATGTGAGCCTTGTTACTTTTACCAAATATATATATTTTACTTTCATATTTCACTATAGTTACTTCCGCTGCGCATTCTACCCCTACACACTTCTGGTTATAGGATTATTGTTTAATATATATATCGAAGGGATCTTAAACCAATTTGACGTAAAGATGTATATTTTTATAATGCAATGGGATACACTATTAATTACTCCAAAAAGCAGGTTGTTGCTGACGTACTGGCCACATACTTTTATAGTACATGTATTGTATTTTCTAAAGATATTTATTATATATTTTTATATACAGAAAATTTTAATGTGAATAAAGATTGTGATGGAAAACAACACAGGTCAAGTTTTTTTTTCTGACTACTCTAATGCTGTTGGCCGCAGCTGGCCTGTACAGCTTCACCGGACGATAGGGGGCGAGTGGAGATGGCACTCCAAACCCGCGGAAGGACTTATGGAGCGGCTGAAGGCCAACTCCTGCCTGACGGATACGACTTTAGTCTGAGGGCACCACTAGGGGTTCGAACCTCGGCTCAGGCCGTCGTAACATCGATCCCCGTTGAATAGGATGGATCGGAGGGGGCACACAGGTGAAGTCGCGAATTACGCTATTTATATTATTTCGCGATGGGTACGCCTTCTATCACCGTCTTGTTCAAATAATGTTTGTTAACGCTACTTACCTCGCTGTAGGTGTTAGAACGAACTAACGTACCATTTCCTTTGATTTCTATAACAATAGAATGTAAATATAATTTCGTAGTTAATATATAAAATCCTTCACTGACTCGTAATAAGCATTTCTAGAAATAAGAACGACATAGCCAACGATCCTTTATAATTTCGTTACGTCAGCACTGAGGGACATGGAATATAATTCGTTTCAACGCAATACTGTCTGGAGACAGAAACAAAATTTAATTTATTACTTCGCATTGTTTCTTTAACCTTTACGCTACAAGAGGTAATACGTTATTAATTAGGATTTAGAAGGTCGATGGAAATAGAATGTTTGGGTGTTTTTAATTCGATAGTGGGTGAACTTGCGGCTTACCTTATACTATGTGATTACCATCCTTAGCACCTGCAATATTAGAGTGTTGACCTTTTCTACTACTTTGCAGGTGTCTATGTTGATTATCGCATGCCTTTTACTTATTATTGTGTAATTATTTTAAAAAGCAACACACAAGTTTCTTTCTCATTCTTCTTGTGATGAATCTGCGTTCTAAATGAGTGGTAGAATCTAAAATATGACTATTCAAAATATTTAATCAAATATTGAGTTTATTTGATTAAATATTATTTATATTTTAATTTTCTTGAATATTTCAGTATCATATGGATATGGAAATATTTCTACTCGTGACTGATTATTAGCACAACTTTGTGGTCAATTTCTGAATAACTACGCTATATTTTATGAATGGAAGGATGTGGAATGCATTACCCTCTGCTAAAGGTATACGCTCATGGGTCAGTAGATGATCTACTTGTAGTCAGGTCATAGCCCATTATGGCTAATAAATCAGAAAATAATTACAATGGTTTCATTGAGGAATCAAGTGGAAGTAAACCTGACATATGAATGTACGATACATTAATAAAATTGGGCTCCTTCCCATTATTAACATTCCTTCCCCATGGCCATAATAATTGATAAATTAATTTATTTGAGAGGTGGCAAAATCTTGGCTGTTGATCCCCCTGGTTATGCCAAATGGAATTATATTCTATAAACTTTATATTTATGTTCAATTTTAAGTGTTTGCAATATTTTTTCTAAAACACATTATAAACTAATATTATGACTTTCAATCGCTAAATCTCCAACTTTGCTAACTTAGCTCAAACTTTTGTACACTTGAACTATCGTTTTAGACCACACGAGTTAAGTTTTAAGAAAAATTGCATATAACAATGTCTAGAACTTTCTGAAATTATGGCCAGAGTGTAATTTGAATACCGTCCTAGGTATATTTCTAGAAAATATCCAACAAAGTTTGTGGACCATAATTCTGAATGCCATATGCTCTCAAAAATGTCCCGAGATAGTGGAAAAATGTTGTGACAATATTATTACGGTATTCAAGCAGCTTTTATAGCAATATTATTTTCTGGAATGGTCTTCCTATTCAATTTCAGTAGGTCCATTTTCAGCATGCACACTACGATTGCGCGAAATAAATACAGCGTCATAAAGAAGTTGGTGTCGGCCATTACTTGGTAATATTTGGCACTGAGTTTCTGTATTTCATTTACCGAAACGCAATATTTTTTTATGTCACTGAAAAAGCGAATAATACTCTACCACTGTAACTTCAAAATATTGACTGTTCCGAGGTGGATATGAATAATAATCTGACTCCAATTTTAAATGATTGTATTTTAAAAAGTTACAAATAAATTTTATGCGCACGTCATATGTAGTGGACATCGAAAAAGGTACCGGCGAGCCAACCTCAACCGGATTGGCCCGACAGTGATCCGATCGCTAGTGTTGTGCGCCGACATTGATTATACACATTACAATAGTAAATGGACAGTAGAGTTTAAAAAAATAAAATTAAGAATAAAAATAATTAATTCGAATAAAGGTATTTTTTTAAAACAAATGTACGAAGTTACAAATACTATGGTGTTTGTAACTTTATGAAATAATTAATAAAATTGTAACACCTACAATTTTATTATTGAAAATTTACATAAAATTAATTATTGGCCCTTTTGGAGATGTTCTTTTCAATATTGTTTAATTTATACGTTGACACTTAAATAATAAGATATTCAATGTAAATTACATCGTAATTTATAATGACTGCTTGGGATTTCTATATTGATTATCGCATGCCTCGTCCTTGTTATTGTATTTATTTAAAACAGCAAATCCCTTATTACTCATTTTTCTTATGATGAGCCTGCGTTCCGAATAAGTGGTAGAATATAAAAAAATACTATTTAATAGTGTAATGTTTTTTTAATAAAAATTATTTCTATTTTATTCATCCAGTCATCTCTACATGAAACATTAACAATCAAACAGACAAATAGACAACAGGTTTACAACTTGTCATGATTTTACGATTTCATTGTATGTAAAGAAGTTGTCGAAGACCAAACAGACGCCATACTTCGTGGTTGAAAAACCTCAGGCAGTGGTTTAGAATGAGCTCGAGGTCCCTTTTCAGGACAGCCATGGATAAAGCTGTGCCTACAGTTGTAATATTTCTGTCAACACTTGACACCCTTCCATTAGTTTACGTCTCTACTACTATAGATTTAAATTAAATGTAAAATCGGTCTACGTCCCGATTTCGCATCGAATGAACGCGTTACAATAGGCCATGTAGCAGATTATTTAATAAACTTAGTAATGTATAATAAATAGTAAAATTATTTCACAATAAAATAATATATTATGTAGCGACACCTCATCACAGCGTATATAATGCTACAGTGGTAGGATGATAACCACCGCACTACAAAACAAAGATCGGCATAATGATCGATCTCCATCTATAGAAGAAAGAAGAAGAACTAATGTAACACATCAAAATCAAGCTAACATTAATTAGAAAATCACTCCAGGTAACTCCCACTCAAGTTGGAGATTTAGTTCAACAAATCAGAGTATTTAAACAGCACCCTAAATTATTCTGTCACGAGATCTGACTCTTAACGAACAAGATAAAATATATGCAGCACTTGTTAAATTTATGTGTGCCGCTTCAATAATTTAAGTAATCTTTATGTACCTTCACGGCTGCTATCCGGCCTGAGGTACTCAGATTGATCGTCAGATGTGCCGTGCGAGGAATCGAACCCGCGACCATCGGAAGTTAGTGCTAAACCGCTAGACCACCAAGGCTACTTAATAAAAATAGGGGTTTGTGATAGAAGGGTAAAAATTTAGGGTTGTATGTATTTTTTAACGACACATAATAAAAAAATATAAATTATTAAATGTTGTCCAAAAAATAAAAAAATATTGTTAGGGGTGGACAACTCTTATCACTTAGGGGTATGAAAAATAGATAGTAGCCGATTCTCAGACCTACTGCATCTAAATATATATAACTCAAAGGTGACTGACGTAGTGATCTATCAACGCATAGCCCAAACCACTGGACGGATCGGACTGAAATTTGGCATGCAGGTAGATGTTATGATGTAGGCATCCGCTAAGAAAGAATTTTGATTAATTCTACCCTCAAGGGGATAAAATAGAGGATGAAAATTTGTATGAAACTTTGTCAATTTTAAACCGATCTGGCTGAGACTTTGCGGGCCTAAAGCTACTATGACGTAGGCTTCCCCTAAGAAAGGATTTTGATAAATTCCACCCCTAAAGTGATAAATTAACGCGAGCGAAGTCGCGGGCAAAAGCTAGTGCTCCTATAATTATGATAATGTAACAACCACTTCAGCAAGGGTAGCCTTTAATCAATAAACTGACTAAAACAGTAGTGCGTAAAATTCACCCAATTAGTTTCGTTTATAGTTAAATATCGATGAAGTAAAAACGAACCCAAATATAAATTAAGTACACTCACAGTATCGGATATTTCTCTTTAAGTGGACCCTTATATATTTGATATTCAAAATATAACCATACAATATTTTAATTAAAGTATATTTTACATTGAAAGGTAATAAATAATATTATTCCCTAATTTGTAATATTTTAATTGAACCTACTTATAATCACAATTCTCGTTGTCTTTATATGTCGTGATATCGAATTTCACACTATCTGTTGCTATTTGCGAAAGCCAGACATTGGCTTGGTTCATTTTATAAATTGTACCAACATATATTTATAATAAAACCCTGGTTCTTCTTTAAATATTAATTTATTATAATAAATGAATATTTATACAAAATAGACTGTTCTAAAACTAGATTCGTTTGGTTATCTTTGATATAAAACATAGTTATAATTGTATATTTATTTAAACTTTAAGGCACAAATCAATATATCTAAATATATATAACTCAAATGTGACTGACATAGTGATCTACCAACGCACAGCCCAAACCACTGGACGGATCGAGCTGAAATTTGGCATGCAGGTAGATGTTATGACGTAGGCATCTGGCTAAGAAAGGATTTAGATTAATTCTACCCCCAAGGGGATAAAATAGGAGATGAAAGTTTGTATGAAACTGTCAATTTTAAACCGATCGGGCTCAAATTTTGCATGCATAAAGCTACTATGGCGTTGGCATCCCCATAGAAAGGATTTTGATAAGGGAATAAATTAACGCGAGTGAAGCCGCGGGCAAAAGCTAATAAATCTATATATGCCGAACTTAACATCTAAGAGTCTTCAATACGAGTCAACCTTAAGCAAAACTGAAAAATGTTTCAAATTTACAAACATACCTACGAGGTAACTTCGTTAAATTTATACACATAACATATAACTATATACTTTCCCTGAATGTAATAATAACACAATTTAGAAATAGAAAAATTATCCAAGCGTGAAGCTGTGAAGATAAATAGATATATGTATAAACATACAACAAATAAATATGAATCACCTAACTATAATCACATTACACATAAATCATCAAAATATTCCGAGACATTCCATTAGAAATTAGTTTATAAGACCCAAAGCGTCGGCAAGTTGACATTGAGTTCGTATATAATTCAATTCCGCTGTCTTTATTGATTTCTTGCTTCTAAAATTATGTTTACTGTATCTGAGTGTTCGGTATTAAGATTTCCACTCTGAGGAAGTGGTCGCTTATTGATTTTACGAGCGGGAATAATTAAAATTCTCTCTGTGGTTTCGTTTATGATACAAGAGATATTTCAATGTTTGATACTCATTGTGTTGTTAAGTTGTATATTATACATTCATTAATTCATACTTTAAGAGCTGTGCTCATGTCGGGTTCGTCTATCAGTCCTTTTAGCTGTTGATACGACACGACTCCAACTTTTTCTTTAACTTGCTTGATATAGCTGTGTCTTGGTTTCCCCTTCCTCTCTTTCCATCTATTTTTCCTTCAATAATGTCATGATCGTCGTGTCGTATCAAGTGCACCAACAAATTATAATATCATATTTTTATCCGCAATTAAACGTGTAAAAGAATACAACATTATTTTTATGTTACCAACAATTACATTTTTTTTGACTACTCTAATGCTGTTCGCTGGCCTTTAAAGCTTCACCGGACGACAAGGGATGAGTGCAGATGCCACTCCAAACCCAAGGACTTATAGAGCGGCTGAAGGCCAACTCCCGCCTGATAGATACTACTTTAGTGTGAGGGCACCGCTAGGGGTTCAATTCTGGGCTCAGGCCGTTGAATCCGTTGAAGTTGATCCCCGTTTGAATTGGAAGGGAGATCGATCTTCACGCAGAAAAACAATCATTGTAATCCAACGCGGCACATTGAGGTTGTGTACCTAAGATACTGGCAGCGTTTTTCATCTTTAAGTAGCTATACTTACATGGCTATGTAATATTATTTATTTATTGATGTCAATAAATAAATAAATATTATGTTATCTGTGCCATGGCTATTCAAAGACAGAAAGGTCAAGGGCTATTTAGGGACGATACATTTTGGGCAAAGTAGCTACTAGCTCTCGGGTAACTAATCACCTCTATGAGCTATGTAATATCAGCCAAAATCATTTTTGATTTTGGGCACCATAGGCCCAACGTCTTCCTACTAGTAACCTCGACGAAAAACCAAAGTAAAACATCATATTCACGACAAATTGTAGAAACCACCAATCTATAAAATCAAAAATGCAAGAATCTTAATAAGATATTAGCGGAATTATTACAGTACTGGCTCATCACTCATTAACGATTCACCTACGAGGTGTCTTATTAATATTTATTTAACATCCATTTATCTTAGAGATAAATATTTTTAATGGATATGAAATAGCAGAACAGCAGACATTAACCATAACGGCAGTGACAGCATAGGTATGTTTTAATACAGACGGATAATATTTTCGCGATTACGGATAATATTTAAAAAAAAACTAAAGAATAAAATTGACCAATTTACTAAATACATGATTGCCTTATGCTGGAATGACACAAAATATAGGTATCGAAAATCCTAGACAGATCTGAACAGATGGATTTCTGATTCAGTAGTAAAGTTTTTCTGAAGCATGTATGAGAAGGGTATGAGGTTTTTGTAAAAAATGTGTTTAGAAATAGACGCTGATGTCTTCTTCTTTTAATAATATACCATAAGGGATCGGAAGATAGCTAGCGATATATACCTTTACAATACATCAGTGACATATTAATTAGATTTATAAAGTTGAAAACTTAAGCTATCTACTAGTTAAGTGATGGTAGAAAACTAAAGTTTGCAGAATACAGAATTCAAATTAGCAATTCATAGCTCAAGTTGCCGTCCACTCCTAACGAGATTAGGCTAACTACCACTTACATAATTACCTTTGGCGACAAAGTTAGTAATAAAACTTATTTGATTGGAAAAAATGTGTAGTTACATAAAACAAAGTCGCCACTGCTGTTTGTTCGCTTATATATTTTATTTTAATTAAGCAACGGATTTATCATGACTAAGGCCCTCACTGGACACTGCAATTTGAATAAACACATGGCAAAATTACGCCTTACCTTAACAACAATTTGCAGATTTTGCCAAGCAGAAGAAGAAACGCCACTACACATCCTATGTGGTTATAGCCCACTCATGCATAAACGAAATCTCCTTTGGAATATATTAATTGTATACTGAGAAGATAAAACCCATTGCTCTTAAGAATGTCCTTCAATTCTTCTCCCTTACAGGCCTAGCGTAGCGTAGCGACTTTGAAAAAGGGCGAGCACAATAGATCTACGTAGGTTGCAGTGCTACAGATCCTAAAACTTAACAATAGCTCAAAACCCTCAATAAACAAAAATACGAAATTTTAGTTCTGTAACCGTCGACAGTAAGCCTGAATAGGACTACGATTTTTACGTTGTCATGTAACACCCGTGATAGCTCTCGTGGGTTCTAGGGCACTGCGATATTATGTATCATTCATTCATCATTAAGAACCCACACAACTCTTGCTACGTTCCAAAATCTTCCAACATGCTCTTTAAATGTTGATACGACACAACTCCCATTTTGTCTTTAATTTGCTTGATGTAGCTGTGCCTTGGTCTTCCTCTGTTCTTCCTTCTATTTTTTCCTCAATAATAATTTTCATAAATTCATCGTCCTAACATTATCATTTCTATTATCTTATAATTCAACTATCTACTAAGTTAAGATAACTTACTAACTACCTACAACTACTATAACCCAAAATCACAGCTTGTCAGCTGCTTGGCGCCGGAATTAAGTGAAATTGAGGAACCCACGCAGTAGACGTTTTACAGTCTACGTCTGATATATTGATATCTAGACTAGAATAAGTTCTGTAGTATTTAAGTCAAGTTTTGATATATATATTACTATTATATATCTGGTGTGAGAGAACACACTTACCAATAATCCAACCTGGCCAACAAACTTGGCAATACCGTCGATGTAATTTGAGCTGTCGCTGCTAATACAAAACTTTCTATATTAGCAACTAACACGCAATACTGTGATCAATAAGTACTTTGTCGCAATTATAGTTACGCAATATTATTTTGACAGCCTCTACCGCGAAGTGATTAAATATATGATGTAACATATCCATCTAATTCTACAAGAGAATCTGTATATTAACACGTGAAAGAATAGACTTCGTAGTTATCCTTAAAATAGACATATGTTATCGTGAACTTTTATTTATAGCAAAGTCTATTACTCACTAAACGATTACTTGAATGACGAGCTTGCATGGCAATAGTTGTTCATGCACGGGATTAATTTCATTTAATATTAGACATAGACGTCTATATATATACCTTGTAAAAAACTGGCCTTTAAAAAAATAAAACATTCAATTGACTTTCTTGCCAGTTCATGTCAATTGTTTCCATATACTGGACGATAGGAAAAAAATTAAAATTATAATATAAAATAGGACGTTCATAAGCGGCTAATATATCCTACATGAATAATTATTTTTGAATTTGAATTTGAATATAACTTTTAAAAGAGAATAATTCGTTCATACATATTTTTTGCTTAACTTTAACCGTTTGCGCAGCTCATGCAGCGGAAGCACTCAAAATGAATATTGTTACCACATTCTTCATTGCTGCTCGCTCCTATTAGTCATAGCCTTCTGTTATGTACCTATATAGGGAAGAATATACCTTTCTAACAATAAAGAATTTTTAAAATCGAATCAGTGGAACAGGAGATTATCCCGAACAAACAAACGTACAAACTTTATCTCTTTGTAATATTAGTAACTAGCTACTTGCCCCGGCTTTCCTCAGGTATACATTTATTATACATATAAACCTTCCTCTTGAATCCCATCTATTAAAAAAAGCCGCTTCAAAATAAAAAAAAAAAATAAAAACCTGACCCAAAAATACCTTAAAAACAAGGGTAAAAATTCTAGCTTTAAAATTGACGATAATTCCATACGACCTTTCCATTTTCTCTTTCAATTGCTTACAGCACTTTATTCTTTATTTATGTTTAAATAGCCTAAAATACAAGTTTCAAGCTTCTAGCTTTAAAAATGACTATAATTCCATACAACCTTTCCATTTTCTCTTTCAACCACTTACAACTCTTTTGTCGCATTAAAAAGTAGCCTATGTCCTTTTTCAGATTTATACTATCTGTGTACCAAATTTCATTTAAGTCAGTAATTTTGGCGTCACATCAAGATAGACATACAGACAGACAGAGTTACTTTCGCAATTATAATATTAGTAAGGATAAAATACTATGGGCATTATGTGACGCCAATAGTCCTTTAAATAATACTAAGGACATACTAAGGAATTCCCCTGTACCCTGTAATTTCACTGCCACATCTTTACCTTTAGTGCTATCAAAACAATGATAATTCGTTTTAATGATTCTTTTTATTTTATTGATAATACACTTAAAACACAATATATTGCAGTTACCCCAACATTTTTCTTTCATGTTAGATTGATATATTTCCCGCGCCCAAGTTAAAAGTCGGCGATACAAAACCCGTGTCGGAAATGAATACGCTGCCCTTAGAAATGGTCGAGATTTTATCATAAATAGAACCAATTTCGTAGTAGAAATATTATTTTAGGTCGAGGGAAATAATTTTAGTAAGTGCGTATTCCGATGGACCTTATCTCAGATTGTTCAATAATGTTTTCTTTTGATGGAAATGTATGTTAGCATTGTCCGTACATTGTAAATGTAAGTTTCATGTTAAATATTTTCAAAGTGCAATTTGGTTTAGATTTTATATATTTGAATATGGTATAGATACTAAAAATTTATTTTTGACTGACTAACATTCAAAATATAAGAAAAAAAAAACGAGGAGGAGGGGGAGGGGGGTAAAGATGTTTAAAGTTAAGGGAAAAAGTTACAAGACCCTGAGCAGGTCTGCTGTCTTGTATGGATCAGATCGTTGGCCTGTAAAGGCGACGGATGAAAGACGACTGCATGCAACTGAAATGCGAATGAGATAAGAATGGATAAGATAAGGAATTAATACATTAGACGAAGTATGAAAGTGACGCCGGTGTCGGAGAGGTTGAGAGTAATCGTCTGTCGTGGTATTGGCATGTAATGCGCAGGAAAGAAGATAATATTTTAAGGAAGGAAACATATAAATGTGGATGGTTATAAGGGCCGGGAAAGGCCAAAAAAGAGATGAATAGACTATGTGAAAGATGATATGGTATGAAAGGGAGTAAATGACGAGATAACTGCGAACAATGATGAATGTAAGAGAAAAGCATATTAAGCTGAAATAAATGGGTTAAGGAAAAAGCAGATGATGATGACCATGAAGGTAATCTAGTTTGAAAGAGACCTGAAAGGTTATTTTGGTCATTTAGGTTGAGAGTAATCGTCTATCATGGTATGGACATGTAATGCGTAGGAATGAAGATAATATTTTAAGGAAGGTGTTACAATGAATGTGAATGGTTATAAGGGCCGAGGAATACCTAAAACGAGATGGATAGACTATGTGACAGACGATATGGTAAGATAGGGAATAAATGGCGAGATAACTGCGAACAATGAATGTAAGGAAGAAGCAGATCATGATCATCATCATCTGTTTCTTCCTTATCCCATTTATTTCGGCATAATATGCTTATGTCTAGTGTATGTATCTATATGTGTCTTATGCTTAGTGTCTAATTTGAATGAGACCTGAAAGGTCGTAATTTCAAATCTGACCCAAATAATTATTTTATTAAAATTCAGAAGAAAATTCGTACAACACCTTTTATATTCAAGAGAACCAAACACCTTTGTCCTTATAAAAACGTCTCAAATTATCTATTTTTGTAAATCGTCTCATGAATAATAAATACTTAGGATCCAGAAATAACTTAAATTTCTCTTTCAAATCTGCGATATTCGGCGAGATATATTTTAATAATGTAAAGAATTTTCTTTTATCTACTAATATGATTGATTGGAGTTTTTCTTCAGGGGATAAACGATTGCATTTGAATATATAAAAAGAACCGTTAATTTGTTTACGCGAATAAAACGAGAGTTTGAGCTTGGGATCGCGTTTTGTTTTGCAAGTGTCGAATTTAACGTTTTACTAACTCGAAAAACAAACGAATTTCTTGAATAACTGTAATGTGTGGGTTTAATGTTAGAATGACTGTGAATTGATGTTTTGTTTTTATGGTTGTAGTCAATGTACCGAGTTGTGTGTTGATAGAATTCTAACATTCATCTAATCTGTAATGTGTAACAAACATCAGAACTTTTGTATAAGGTTTTTCATTAATAATATTATGTAATACTATGTTATCTGTGATTATATATATATATATGTATATATTTGCTGTTTGTTGCACCAAATATTGAATAAAAAATTAATATAGTAAGTATATATTAACTGACGCAAAAGGCGGTCTTATCGCTAAGCAATACCTTTGGGTGGATAGAAAAAATAATGATAAGAAAAGGGTTCGTGGCGCAAGTAATAAACAAATATTTACATGTATACACTAGCTGTACCCGCGACTTCGTCCGCGTAGAATTTAACAAAAAAGTTAAATAGTTGAATTTTTCTAAAATGAAAGTAGCCTAAGTTACTCCTTATTACATCAGCTACCTGCCAATAAAAGTCACGTCAAAATCGGAACAGCCATTTCAGAGATTAGCCGGAACAAACAGAAAGACAGTCAGACGAAAATTGTAAAAAATGTTATTTTGTGGTACGTACCGTATGTATATTCATATGCATGTAGTAAAAAACGGTTATTTCAATATTACAAACAGATACTCCAATTTCATTTATATGTATAGATATATAAATGATATAACAAGCCTGGACAATTAGTGAATTGTCCATCATCATCATTTACAATCTCCAAAACTCTTGACCTAAATTTGATATTACGGTATGTGTATCGAAAATCTTTCAATACTTTAGAAGTATACAAGTATATTGAAATAGTCATCTGTTTTTCAACATAAAGCTTACTTCTGAATAAATTTATATACGCATGTTACAGATTTATGCGCTTCTGTATACCGTAGCTTTGATTCCAGGCGGATCTTTATATCAACTCTCAAGGGAAAATAATGCCCTACTTTTCTCAACACATTATGTTTTTATATTATTTATTTAGTTTGAAAAATAAATATGACAATAATTACAATAAAATCTTCATATATAACAAGCTGTCCTATCTAATCCTTACTAATATTATAAATGCTAAACTCTGTCTGTCTGTCTGTTTGTCTCGCTGTCACTCCTGAACCTGAAATCTACTGAACCGATTTAAATCAAATTTGGTACACAGATAGTCTAGACCTGAACATAGGCTGAAATGGTTGTACTAAATTGGGGATGAAAGATTGAACGTCATTTTTGATTTGAAATCAATATTTTTTGGTACTTGAAACTTATTTTTGATATTAAATATAAATAAATATGACATACAAATTTTAAAAATCTTTCCTTAGAAAATCAATTAGGACATAGGCAACTTTTTTTGATATTGAATATGAAAAATATGACATTCAAAGTTTGTAAAAATTTTACCCTTGTAGGGATATGTAAATTTATGTTTTAAGCTACACGAAAGATATATTAAATACGTATGGAAGAATCGTCATTTTTATATGAAGCTAGAATGATGATGATGATTAAATACTCCACTAATATTATAACTGTCTATTTCGCTTACACGTCAAAACTACTGAACCGATTTAAATGAAATTTGGAACACATACCTGCGAAAGGATATGTTTATATATCTAAATATTTATTTGACATTGGTGTAGTGGTATAGAATCATCTTATGGCCACTATCTATTAAAAACATTTATATTCGTTTGTGTAGGTCATCAAAATCCGTTGCGTAGTTGTAAATATATAAACTTTTTTTAAAAAAAACCGCTTCAAAATCCGTTGCATAGTTGTAAATATGTAAGCTTTTTTTTCGGACTACTCTTATGCTGTTGGCCGCAGCTGGTCTTTACAGCTTCACCGGACGATAGGGGGCGAGTGCAGATGGCACTCCAAACCCGCGGACGGACTTATGGAGCGGCTGAAGGCAAACTCCCGCCTGACGGATACGACTTTAGCCTGAGGGCACCGCTAGGGGTTCAAACCTCGGCTCAGGCCATCGTAACATCGGTCCCCGTTTGAATTGGACGGGTGATCGACCGAAGGGGAGATTTAGGCATATGTAGAGACGGACAGATAGCGACAGCGACTTTGTTTTATACTATCTAATGATATATATTTACGAAAAAAATATATCTATATACACGTATCAGTTATCTAGTACCTATAACACAACTTTAACTTGGGTCTAGATGAAGCTGTATAAATTGAATGCAATTTTTCAAATATCAATACTGAAAAGTAACTAGTTTTATCCTAAGCAACACAAAATCTATTCAATCTTCTATATATCTATATATATATATGTATATACGCTCGACTCAATAATCTAACTCAAACAAAACAAAGATGTTAAGTCCTTCGCACTCCCAGTCAAAGATCGTCCCGATAATTACACTGTTAATCAAAATCAGATACAAGCCATCACGAACCTTGAATAGAGGACAACAGAGTGGAGAATGGCTCGCAACAAATCATGTGATCCATACCAACTTTGATACAACGTGGAGCAAACAAGCAAGTTAAACAGAGTATAGTAATCTCGAAATTGACCGCGTTACGTAAACATGAAATAAAAGATGAACTTTTCTTTGTATGCCATGTTTGATGAAATGTACAGAAGTATAACAAAGAGAAATCATTAAATGTTAACATACTGGGAAACTGACTTAACAAATTTTTACAATAATTATACCAGTTCAATTTTGCTTAATATTTATTACTGGCTTTTGCCCACGGCTTCTCTCGCGTTAATTTATACCCTTAGGGGTGGAATTTATCAAAATCCTGTCTTAGTGTAATCTTTTAAACAGATCGGGCTGAGACTTTGCATGCATAAATCTACTATGACGTGGGATGCCTACGTCGTAGTGGATTTATGTATGCAAAGTCTCAGCCCGATCGGTTTAAAATTGACAAAGTTTCATACAAACTTTCATCCACTATTTTATCCTCTTGGGGGTAGAATTAATAAAAATCCTTTCTTAGCTGATGCCTACGTCATAATATCTACCTGCATGTCAAATTTCAGCCCGATCCGTCCAGTGGTTTGGGCTGTGCGTTGATAGATCACTATGTCAGTCACTTTTGAGTTATGTATATATATAGATTGAATATAACCTACATATAAACACATAATACATATAAACCTACCTCTTGAATCAGATTATCTATTTAAAAAAAACCGCTTTAAAATCCGTTGCAAAGTTTTAAAGTTTTACGCATACATAGGAACGGACAGACAGCGACAGCGACTTTGTTTTACACTATGTAATGATAGTATAGAAGTTAAGTGTTCACAATTCAAATTAATTTAAGATTTAAATTTCGAGTAAATCGGTTTTGGCTAGGCCTTATATAACCATTTTATGGTTAGTAATATACAATGAAATGAAATGATATTTATTCAGTAGAAGAAAAAACTAAAACGCACATTAAACAAACAAAAAAAAGAATAACAAACAGTGCGACAAATTAAAAAAAAAACAGTACACAAATTACGTGTGGGCGCGTGCGCGTGCATGTGTATGTCTGTCGAAGCATCTACTGAATAGATCCGTGCTCAGCATAATGCTGCAGCGGCTGGAGCGCTGCAACGCTGTTTTTCAGCACAAAACCTGGGGTGGGGTAATGCCTACATTCATTTAAGACTAAGTTCAGCGCAATGCTATGATCAATAACTATTAATTTATAGATGATAATTAGTATGAATTTATGGTAATATCAATATCGATATTAATATAAAAGTAATATAATAATAAGACCCAATGGAGACTGTTGGAGGAGGCCTATGCTTGCTAGCAAACAGATTAATTAGAAATAAAGTATAAGTTTTATATGTATATATATATATTTATGGTTGGATGACACGTCTGCGCTAATGGTTTACGCTGGCGGGGCACCAGTGGAGGATGATAATATTATAGAAGCATCAGTGAAAAAGTTGCAAAAACGAGGTAAACTATTTATATAATATTTGAGGGCTTCCGTTGTGTGCGCTGCGCGAACGAAGTCGCAGGCACAGCTAGTAATAATATAAAGAAACTAACTAACAAAAGCACAGATTACAAGTTTGTAGATAAAAAAAGGATACTGGAATATATATATAAAAGTAAAGTCAAAATAAAAGGGCAGTAAAGTCCTCGAGTGGTAACCGCGGACCGAAAGACGCAGCATGGGAAGGCCTCCAGCCTCCAGCAAGGTGGACCGACGATTTGGCCAAGATCGCTGGAAGGCATTGGATGCGAGCAGCGCAGGACCGATCGTCATGGAGATCCTTGGGGGAGGCCTATGTCCAGCAGTGGACGTCTTCCGGGCTGAGATGATGATGATATATATATGTATATATATAAAGATGTAGCGTACGAGTACTCTTGTGGTTGATAATTGAGATTGAAATACACGTAATTGGGACACGGAATTTGGTATATTTAATTGGGTAATTACATATGTGAGGTTGAAATGAGAATGCTCTAGAGGTCTACAGAAGTATGCTTCTAAATGAAGTACCGATCTATTACATATGAGTTAGATATTAATATAATATAGATAGTTAATATAATTAATCTAATTAAAATCTATAATGAAATAAGAAGATGATTTAATAATTTTATTGTTTTAAATGGAATAATAATAATAATCTCAGGAAAATTCACGCAGCGCCATCCAGACCGCCACTGCACTTACTTGGTTTCGGCCCGTAAGTGTGGAGAAAACCAGCAAAAGCTGAGAGAGTATGAGATGATAGAGAGAATAATAATAATAATCTCAGCCCACACACGGTTTAAAATTGACAAAGTTTCATACAAACTTTCATCTCCTATTTTTCCCCGTATATAGCAGATTTAATCAAAATCAAACAATCATACTCATAGTTTGGATGCCGTCATAACATCTACCTGCATGCCAAATTTCAGCCCGATCCGTCCAGTGGTTTGGGATAATTTACATGTGCGTTGATAGATCACTACGTCATTCAAAACATTTTAGTTATATATATTTAGATTTGTGAATAAACATTCATTAATTCGAGGAACCTTCAAAGTAAGACTAAAATATACATTAGCTGCATCCAATTTAGTCCAGTACAATTACAAAATCCAAAGTTCCATGTGAAGAGAAAAGTGGTTAATACCAATCATGAAAAAAAAAAGCGCTTAAGACCTCGAGTTACTTTGATGACTACCGTAAAAAGATCTATTACATATCAATATATAGATATTGAACAAATGACGATCTTGACTTGAAATTAATATTTAGAGCCAACTCAATTAAAATGGTATAAGATTAAATAAGAAAGAGATGATCATAGAAATAATTACACTACATTTGTACTAATATACTACAATGCAACCAAAACTATTATATAATGGTCCTGAGCCACTAGTTTACAAGATCGTAACAAAAAACGGTCATCACAAATTCGACTTGACACTAGTTCAAAAAGTACGAATGCATGGTTTCTTAGAGTTTTTTATACATGTCATACTTATTTCTATTTTAACTTGTTGGACAATAAGATTCAAATTTATCTCTGCGTCATCTGCATCCGGAGGCATAATTATATATGGGTAGCATACGATATAATAAGCAAACGGACCTTTTTCGTAGACGCAATATTACCTTTTTGATGAGAGACTAAGTGCGACCTATGTAGTCCAACTTACACTTACATATTACCTTTTTCCCAGTTTATTTTACAATAGAAGTTTAAAGAATATCAATGAATTGATGTTCTCGTATGTTTATCAATACATCATTTCACCATTTTCACAACTAATTTTGCAATAGAAGTTTAAAGAAAACCAATAAATTGTTATGTTCTTGTCTATTTATCAAGGAGTCTCGCTTACATTCTAACGATACACCAAGCACAATTTCTTCCCGCTTACAGACTATCGCGTTCACTATATCAGGAGATATTACGGCAAAAAACTTATCCCATAATGCCGGCATCTATAAATATTATTTATTACATTTTCTAGCGCCGACGCACTTACGCGATTGAAGTGATCTACAGAAAGCTTGGTTTATTGCTACACTATCTTCTGGCGAAACTCTCTAAGTGTTTTGACTTCATAACTTTGTAGCAACATTATAACCGATATAGAATACGCATGCAACTTAATCTAAGAGCAATTTTTCAAATATTGAACATCACTTTTACATCTAAGTCAGATACAATGTTTCAAGTTATATCTGTGTGTTTTTAAATCGTATAACGCTATCTAGTCCCAGGCTAAGCAGACCTTGTGTTTTGGATATTAAACAACTGATATAAATATATAGATTTTATTTTGTAATGTAATTGTATGTAAGTCAGACATTTTGTTTCAAGTTCTAACAATTTTTTTTTAATTTACACAACGCCATGTAGTCCCAAGCTAAACAGATCTTATGTTATGGATATTAAATAACTGATATAAATATATAAACATTTTTTTGTACACACATATTATGCATAGTTAATACCCAGACCGATACAAACAATCATATTCATGAACACAAATGTTTGTATCGTACGAGGAATCAAACTCGCTATCATTTAGACCGTCAAATAAGAAAACGTTTTTAGATTTCGTTACATTACGTTCCAGATAAAGTACAGAATGAAGATTAAAATTTGTATTTATAATTTCCCCTTTATTGCGACCACATAATTTATTCAGAATCCACACAAAATTAAGAAAGGATACGAAAAACTGGGGCGAAATAAAAACGAAACGATTGCGCAAAGGGGCATTACACATTCAAATTAATCTCCTTTTCACTTTAAAATTAAACTGCAGAAGATCCGGTCTGACCGCAGCGAGGTATGTCTACATGGGTAGCTAAGCTTAGCGATTACTTACAAAGAAAATAAGGAATATTTTAAATTTTGCAACAGAAAATCGTTCCTCATTTGAATTATACTTTATACTGTACGGCCACGTTGCCAAGCAGATATATTTATATGTAGTAAGTTTTTTTTTTATGACACAGCGGACAAACGAGCATGCGGCTCACCTGATGGTAAGTGATTGCCGCCGCCCATGAGCACCTGCAACACTAGAGGAATTGCATGTACGTTGTTGTTGAATATGCTCTTTTCTGAAGTTTTCAATATCGTATTGATTCGGAAATACCCTACCATAATGTGTTTTTCAAGAAACAAGTTTGTTTGCCACGCATTGTGCGTGTTGTTTCTTGGAAAATATACTGTAGGACTGCCATTCGTTTAGATCAGAGGTTCGGAAACTTTTTAACCCCTTGCCATATTTTTCAGTTTTGCGTAGACCCTCCATTCCTATCTGGTATTGCTTTTTTGTAAATTTCTAACTGTAGTAAAGTTTAGAGTTAAAAACATAAAGTAAAAACAACAAGATGACCGCTGTTCTAGACCCCTTGGAGTGTGTCATAGACCCCTGGGGGTCGATATAGACCACTTTGGGAATCTCTGGTCTAGATGATCACGATGGTTTTTACTAAGAATTAGAGCATGCGGCTCACCTGATGGTAAGTAATTACCGCTGCCCCTGAGCTCCCGCAACACCAGGGGAATTGCAAGTACGTTGTCGGCCTTTTAAAAAGTTTTTGTGAAATAGATCAGCAGAAGTGGTGATGGCCACATGATGCGTGACAAAGGGAGAAATAATAGAGTGATATTCTAGAAATGGAAAGAGAAAGAGGTGTATGCAGAAGATGAAATGGGAAGATGAGTTGAACTCAACTCTTGGTACAAAATCAATGAATCAATTATATTTTAGCCGCATTCAAGTATCTCTGCACATCTCAAAGATTGACTGGGAGAGAATGCTACAGCATTAAGTCTATCTTTTGTGGCAATTTTAGTGGTCAATAAAGCAAATAAAAAAAATAAAAAACAAGTGTTGGATACGATAGAAGCTAATAGAAGTCGCTTTTAAATTCAAATTCAAAATATCTTTATTCATGTAGGTCTTTTACAGACTCTTATGCGTCTGTATTGTCTATATTTTATATATAAAATTCTCGTGTCACAGTTTTCGTTCCCATACTCCTCCGAAACGGCCTGACCGATTCTCATGAAATTTTGTGAGCGTATTGACTAGGTCTGAGAATCGGCCAACATTTATTTTTCATCCCCCTAAATGTTAGGGGTAGTCCACCCCTAATTTTTATTTTTATTTTAAGGCAACACAACATTTGCCGAGACAGCTAGTAGTCTATATATCTCTTATGAGTGTCGGTGGAGAAAGTCTATGTCAAAAGGCATACGGAAATTAAAATGTTGTAAAAAAAAAAAAATATATTACTATGTTATTATTGTAAAAAAATATACTACTATGTTATGTTAATATATTTGTAAATTTCTGAGTAAAGGACTTTATTATTATTATTTACACTAATGTCGAATTTTGTCAGCTATAGATGGTTTTTACCACGCTTACGGGCTAAAGCCAAGTAAGTGCAGTATGTGTGTATGTGTGAGTCTGTGTGTGAATGTGTATGTGTGTGAGTGTATGTGTACTTATTGTGTGACTGGTGTTATGACGATTTCTAGAAATTTCGGACTATGATTATTATTCTTATATTATATTTGTTTTATATGTCCTCCCTTTTTACAGGGGTAATACGTTCAAACACGCGGACCTTAGCCAAGAGTGGATGAGTTTTAATGTATTATTATTGTGGTATTTTTTTTAATTGTAATTGTTATGTGTATATGAATGTGCGTGTACACATATATCATCTATACATATAAATAAAATTGGAGTGTCTGTTTGTAATATTGAAATAACCGTTTTTTACTACATGCATAGGAATATAAATACGGTACATACACCAAAATAATAATTTTTACAATTTTTGTCTGTCTGTCTGTCTGTCTATTTGTTCCGGCTAATCTCTGAAACGGCTGGACCGATTTCGACGGTAGCTAATATAATAAGGAGTAACTTAGGCTACTTTTAATTTAGAAATATAAAGGGCAATTCGACGAAGACGAAGTCGCGGGTACAGCTAGCCTTAATATATGAAAGTCTTTTCATGATTTTTATTAATAATTCCTTTATTTATTTATTGTGAGGCTCCATACTTTGAATTATAAGTATCTTCATTAATAATTCTTTGTACTTTAATTTTGTCTGTAATTAAAAATTCTGTCGTTACTTTGATGTTACGTCTTATGAATTTATGGATACACTGCTGTGTAAGGTTGTTTAAATAACAGTAAACGTATTTATCTAGTTTTAGATAGATAGAATAGAATAGAATAGAAAATCATTTATTCAAATAAACTTAATTTAAGCACTTTTGAATAGTCAAGATTTTTTTAAATCTACCGCTTATTCGGAAAGCTGTCTCATCACAAGAATAATAAGCAAGAAACTTGTGTGTTGCTCTTTTAAACAATCCTTGTAAGTTCACATTTTACAAGTCGAAACGTGTGAATACAAACTACCAACCAGCACTAATTTATTTAGGCTCAAATATAAAAACACAATAAGATTAAATCAGTCGTAGTGATAAGAGCAGACCAGTCACTACAAGCAGCACTCGTTCACGAGTATGACGGATGAGCCAGCCATCACTGCGCTCGACCATATTTTAGGGAGCCCAATGACCCGGCCCACCACGCCGCCACATGTCTGGACATTTTAGTGAGCATGACTACTCATTCCACTCGACCACGTCACAGATAGATGGTATATATATAACATACAGTAAAGAAAATAACAATATATATTAAAGAAGACATGTATAGTTACAATAAGGAGGATACCTTATATATAAAATTCTCGTGTCACAACGTTAGTTACCATATTCCTCGGAAATAGAAATATAAATAATCTTTATTCAAATAAACTTAATATAAGCACTTTTGAATAGTCAAGTTTTTTATTCTTACGTTTATTCGGAATGCAGATTCATCACAATAAGAATGGGTAAGAAACTTGTGTGTTGCTCTTTTAAATAAATATTGATTTAATTATATTTACATTAAAAAGGATTAGGCAGGCGATGATCAACATAGAAACAGGTACGCACTTAATCTCTGTTCAATCAGATAACATTGTCTGCGCTATTAATTTTATGTTAGACATTTTCTACAAAAAAACCGAATGAGGGATTTCTATGAAATTTTATAAACATATTCAGCAGGTCTGTGAATCTGTGTTTGTGATCTACCATCTATTTTTTATAGCCCTAAATAATTTTTCGGCCATTTTTTTTCTTTTATGATGTTGCGTAAAAAATACATATATTCCTAAATTTTCATCATTATATCACCAATCTCTATTTTTTTAATAGTAAATTTGATTTATATGGCAAAACAATGTTTGCTTTATCTAGGTATTTATATAAGGATATAAATATATATCTTATTCGCATGACACCAGTGTCGAGACGGCACCCCGTCGCGCCGTATGCTAAGCGCAGACTTATTTGATATTCCGCGTCGGTGTCTTAACTTCATTAGTTTAAAACGTATATTTTTAATGTTGTTTTTTTATTTTCTTTCTCTCATGTCTTTATGAAGAATTACATATGGGAATAAAATTATAATGTAATAAGAAACTGGACAATTCACACAACGACACCATTTTTATTATTTTACAAATATTAAAATCGAGCGAGATTTGAAGCCGCACCATCGCAAGCAGTCGTACTAAACCACTAGGCCATTAGACATTCGTGGTTCAATATTACATAATTTCAATGAACGTAAAGACAACATAGAAATAATGAGGTCATTACAGACCGAAGCCTATTGCTTTTAAAAACATGTATTTGAAATACTTATTGCTTTTGTCTTAAAACCGCCGTCCTGTTATAATTTTTTTTTTTTATAACAGGACTTTTTGGCTACCTAAAATATTCCGCTCGAATAAATACAATTCAAACTAAACGTGCCAAGCGGTGCCATTTTTAAAAGACTTCCACGGAACAGAAAATCATTTATTCAAATAAACTTAATTTAAGCACTTTTGAATTGACAACATTTTTTTAAATCTACCGCTTATTCGGAAAGCTGTCTCATCACAAGAAGAATAAGCAAGAAACTTGTGTGTTGCTCTTTTAAACAATCCTTGCAAATTCAAGTTACAAGTCGAAACGTGTGAATACAAACTACCAACCAGCACTAATTTATTTAGGCTCAAATATAAAACACAATAAGATTAAATCAGTCTAGTGATAAGAGCAGACCAGTCCCTATAAGCAGCACTCGTTCACGAGTATGACGGACGTTACGATTATGTTTTAATTGATTAAAAGGATCGGTTCATGCATGGTGAATTTATAACAACGCAATATAGACAGGGACTTTTACAATTGAATTAGATATATTTATTAAAAAAAAAAAAAAAATTATATTCCAGGCACATTTGAATATTAATTTACTATAATAATTGTTATATATCAATAATCGTCAGTGACTGTATGACGAACAGAGGTTCTGCATTAAAACCGTATTTTTTTTGTAATAACATACATAATATATATAGAAGATACCCAGACTGGTATAAACAATATTTATGAATACAAATTTTTGTATTATACCAGGAATCCAACCCGCGACCATAGGTAGTGAAGCTGTGTGCTAAACCGGTATACGACCGAGGCCGTCGAAACTTCAATCAACTATGTGAGCACGGAATAGTTAACAATTAAAATGAAACCCGAATGGAATTTTTTAAAACTTTGTCTATATTGGAATTTAAAAAGGGTAATATACGAGAGAAATCTCTAAAAACTTTCCTGATATTCCACTGAATTTCGAAACTGACCCAAACGAATTGCCCTAAATTGAAACCGTGGTCTACGTTCATAATCGCTTCTTAAATTCACTAGCAATTACTTGAAGCCGAGTTTTCAAGTGAATTTACATTCTATTACGGGAATAAAAAGAATCATATTACCACAACTCGTGTAATAAATCGTTTTCGAAGAATTTCTTTCAACAGCATTTTGTCGTTTTTCAATGTTTTTACTATATTTTACATTCACTAGCATGTGATTATGCTTTTGGTTTTAGAATGTATTTTCATATGAAATCGGATAAAGTATTCATACGGCCTCGATGGTCTAGCGGTTTAGCAAACCGCTTTACTTCCGATAGTCGCTGGTTCGATTCCTCGCACGGTGCAAACATTTGTATTCATGACTATTATTATTTGTATCGATCTGCGTGTTTTTTTATGTATATTATGTTGTCTTATGTCGATAACACAAGTTCTGTTTATCGTGGGACTAGGATGGAGCTGTGTTAGTTGTTGGTTATTTATTATTATTTATTTATTTATAAACTCTTTATTGCGGTAAACATTTCACACAAAAATTACATTAGCAATATATATAGATGTACTAAAGGCTGTTTTATCACAAGCAAGCAATCTCTTCCAGACAACCTTTGGGTAGAGAAAAAGCGACAAAAAGTTGTAGGTGGCGCATGAATAGCATATATATATCGATAATAATAGTATTAAGTCTGCGATTTGCACCTTTATTTTTTTTTGTGTTTGTGCATTAAAGTTTTAATAAATAAATAACTAATGAAATTGTGACAGAATAATAGTACAAATGAATCCTAGATAATAACATATATTAATACTATAATAATAAATTATCTTAATAATATTATAAGTGGAAAAGTTTGTGAATATAGATGGATGTTTGTTACTCTTTCACGCAGCAACTACTGAACGGATTTTATTGAAACTTTCCAGTGATACCTATATATGACTTATACATCAGAATATATAGAATTTATAGTCTATGTGTAGACATTAAAATTTCAAGTGGATGATCCCGCGGGTGTAGCTAGTAATAAATAAATTATAATAAATCGTAAATCAAATAAATATAATAAAAAAAAAATCGATAAGCTTTATATATTTTGTGATAAAATACACCTTTGTCAGTACATATTGATCTTAAAATGAATCAATAAGAAGGTACTTTATTTTTTTTTTGGGGAGAAAATGCCTCTTCATTTTTCATAGCGGTGACAAAGTAGTGACTATTACTTACAAACTGCCGCCAACAACAAATCGGTCAGGCACACTCGCCGTTTTTCAAAACAAAGGAAATGTCTCGCAGTACAAAGATTTATAGTCAAGTCCACCCTTTAGCGCAAATTAATGCCACAATTCTTAAATGTATAATGATACTGCAGAAATTTAAAGAACGTTAAGATTATATATATATATATACTAGCCTTTGCTCGCGGCTTCGCTCGCGTTAATTTATCCTATATTATAGTACATTTAGCAGACTTAATTCTATACGGTATGAATTACGTTTTGCGTATACCGTTTGGAAACAATCTTTAATATCACGCTTCTAATTGAAGTAAATTGATTGTATACCAGTACAGTGCTATTTATAGCAAACGAAATATATCATTTTATCCCCTTTTGTTAGGGTTTGCTAGAATTAATTAAAATCCTTTCTTAGGGGATGCCTACGTTATAGTTGCTTTATGCATGCAAAGTCTCAGCCCGATCGGTTTAAAATTGACAAAGTTTCATACAAACGTTCATCTTATCCTTGGGGGTAGAATTAATCAAAATTCTTTCTTAGCGGATGCTTACGTCATAACATCTACCTGCATGCCAAATTTCAGCCCGATCCGTCCAGTGGTTTGGGCTGTGCGTTGATAGATCACTGTGTCAGTCAGTCACCTTTGAGTTATATATATTTAGATGACACTTTCTGATTGACATCTTCTAATTATATATATTTTATTAAATACGAAATAAAATATTTTAGTGAATCAAGTGAGAAAATATAAAGTAACTCTTTACAATCATCTGATGAACGAACAATCAAAATTTTATAATATACTAGCTGTGCCTGAGACTTCGTCCGCGTGAAATAGTCACCTTGGCAAAAAAAGATTTCATAATCTAAGCTAAAAAAGTTTAAGAAAAAAGTGTCGTTTACTTATATTTAATCAACAGCTCAAAAATAAGTTTCAAGCTTCTAAAATGACGATACCTCCATACAATCATTCATCTCCTCTTTCAATCCCTTACAACCCTTTTTTCACTTCAAAAAGTAGCCTATGTCCTTTCTCAGGATCTATACTATCTGTGTACCAAATTTCATTTATATCGGTTCAGTCGTTTTGGCGTGAAGCGAGACAGACAGAGTTACTTTCGCATTTATAATATTCGTAAGGAGTAAGGATTACTTTTTAATATAAAAAGTTTATTATTACAGATTTTTTTTTATTAATTCTTGTTGAGTTCTTGTTACTTACATACTCCTTATATTATACATATTCCTTTATTATGACGTTTAGTTTGACGACCTTATAGCGGTCTAACACACCGCTTTACGTCCGATGGTTTTTTTGTATTCATGAGTATGATTGTTTGTGTCGGTCTGGGTGTTTTCTATGTATATTAAGTATGTATTTACGAAAAAAAAAATATCTATGTATTTGTATCAGTTATCTAGTACCCATAACACAAGCTTTAGCTAGCTTAACTTGGGTCTAGATGGTGCTGTGTGAATTGTCCTGAGATTATTATTATTATTATTATTATTCCTTTATTATACGTCATACATTTTAATAACAACACAGTAAGAAGACTTTAATCAACTGAGTGCTTTCACAAGATTAATTGATTCTACTCGTTAATGCTATGGTATTACCGAATATATTTAGTAGACCACTCGGGATTCTGCAGATACCCCAAGAAGCACTAGTAAAACATACTCACTTGTTTTCTCTGATCAGTTGATTTTTTATGTAATTAAAATTGCAAATAAATTAGCGGCTTGATGGTAAGTGTGTGTGTATCGTCTGTATAGGTACACGAACAGCACTACGAACTGTCTAGTAGAAGTTTAGTACACCGCTTTACTTTCGATGGTCGCGGGTTCGATTCCTGATACGGTGCAAACATTTGTATTCATGACTATGATTGTTTGTATCGGGTGTTTTCTATGTATATTATGTTTGTATTTACAAAATTAAAATATCTAAATATTTGTTTCAGTTGTGTAGTACCCATAACCCAGCTCTGCTTATAGTGGGACTAGATGGCGCTGTGTTAATTGCCGACGGTTATTTTTAAATTTTAAATATAGCGTTATCATGTGACACTCATGATAGCACACGTGCGTACCATTCTAGTGGATTAAAATAATAATAATAATAATCTCGGGACAATTCACACAGCGCCATCTAGACCCAAGTTAAGCTAGCTAAAGCTTGTGTTATGGGTACTAGATAACTGATACAAATACATAGATAATTTTTTTTTCGTAAATACTATATATATTAAACATAGAAAATACCCTAAAATGTCACTAATTCTGTAATTTCATTGCGTAATCATAACCTACAACCGAAACACAAATTTGCAAAGCATGCTGCTTGGCGGCTGAATTGTTTTCAATTATTTTGTTAGCGACTTTGTACAGTCTACCTCTGGTCTGTTAATAAGTTATGACTATTTTTTCTAGTTTTACTGTAAACTTTGTAGAATTCATTCAAGCTTCATCGAACAGCACTACTTAGGTAGTCTCGACTTGAGTCTACCCATTTCACTTTGCACCAATAATATCAACAGTAGGAACTTTATTTTATTAATACTTTAGTGCACCAACGTTATATAAGATCTAAAATAGAAAAGAATGTAATAAAATTCAGTACAAAAGACTCTAACAACCTCTTCTACATAACGTTTAAAAAAGAGAATAAGTGAGAAATAGGTATATTCTTTATTTAAATGAACTTATTATGAGCACTTTTGAATAGTCACATTTTTTCTACCACTCATTCGGAAAGAGACTTGTCACAAGAACGAGGAAGAATATTGTTGTTCAGCATTATTTTTTGAAGATTTTGTCTTAAGTCAAAAATCTATTTAATCACAAGAAAAATGAATAAGAGAATCGCGTGTTGCTCTTTTAAATTGTTGTTGTAACATTATATTATTAAGTTGAAATGTATGAATACAAACTACTAACTAGTACTAACTCATTTTAGCTAGCACTACTCATTACAGTCAAAATATTAAATACAGAAACAACTGCATAAGTAAATAAATAACGAAGCGAAATAATAATAATAACCCTACAATATTGTGATACTTTCATCAATTTTATAGCTTTACTAGCTTTTGCCCGCGGCTTCACTCGCGTTAACAAGTATTATTATTAGGTATAGTTTTTACGGCTTTACAGTACACTCATACAAACTTTCATCCCCTATTTTATCCCCTTAGGGGTGGAATTAATCAAAATCCTTTTTTAGGAGATGCCTACGTCATAGTAGCTATATATATGCATAGTCTCAGCCCGAACGGTTCAAAATTAACAAAGTTTCATACAAACTTTCATCCCCTATTTTATCTCCTTGGGTATAGAATTAATCAAAATCCTTTCTTAGCATATAGGCATCCCTATGTCATAAATTCATTCCAAATTTCAGGCCGATCCGTCTAGTGGTTTGGGCTGTGCGTTGATAGATCACTATGTCTGTCACCTTTGAGTTATCTATATTTAGATAACACGTGTGTGTGTCTATTGCTACATATTTTATTAGTGAATGTGTTAATAGGGCTTTTCTTAAAACTGCTGTCTCATTTGCACATGAATCCACCTTGACATCGTTCCTCAAATCCAACGTTATTGAATTAATACTAGCGTTAATACGTGACACTGTTAGCGAAGCGAATTAAGCAAATTCAGTTCACGTTAGAGATTACATGAACCGTCTAAGTTTTGACATTTCATTTGCACAAATATAGACAGATGAGATGATGAAGTGAAATCGGGATTTGAGCTACATAATTTAATAGATATTATTGTGTTTAGCTCTGAAAATTTTGATTGATCATTATTTTATATATGTATAATCTTGACAATTGTGGTATGATATACACAAAGAGTCTATAAATATCAAATTTTATTTAATTTCAATGTATAGGTATTTTTTTTATTTAATCTACATCTACATAAATATATAACTCAAAGGTGACTGATGTAGTGATCTATCAACGCACAGCCCAAACCACTGGACGGACCGGGCTGAAATTTAGCATGCAGGTAGATGTTACGTCGTAGGCATCCGCTAAGAAAGGATTTTGATAAATTCCACCCTTAAGGGGATAAATTAACGCGAGCGAAGCCGCGAGCAAATCTAGTGAATAGTATATGAATGTATAGCTGCTCCCCGCGACTTCGTTCACTTGAAATAAAACATTTTTTTTCTAAAATATAAGTAGCCTAAGTAATATAAGCTATGCTTATAATATGAGTGAAAGTTTCGTAAACAACGGTCCATCTATTTCAGAAATTAGAAAAAAACAAGCACAAGAAGAAGATTTTTTTCATGTCATTTTCTTATTTACTTTCATATACATTTGATTAAAAAAAATTGATATCGCGAACAGACAAGCAAGCAAATATACGCGTCAGATGGTCTGGTTTTGTCCTGATTTTCTGTTACTATTAAATTATTTAAGCCAATCCACCATTTCCTGATGATAGTCTTACAAAACTTACTTCGCATTATCACGAAACCAACTCAAATATAGAAAAGATTTTATCAAGAATAATCCATCTACTGTTTAAACGAACATGCTCTGAAATTCGCTAGAAGTTTTAAAAACACTCAACTCCTTTACTGTGTTTATTGTTATATTGTGTTACAAATTTGCTACAAAATTTGAAACCATAGAAGCTAGCATGTTACTGGATCACAGCCAAAAGAGGTCAAGCATTGAGTAGCTATACGCTTACTTCATTAAGTAAACTATTGGGAGGGACGGACTGCCCGAGACAAGTTTGAACGGGTGCGGAATAGGGCCGGTACGTCTCTAGTATTTGTCAAAATAACTACTAAAGTTCTTGAGCTGATTAATCATGAAGATTAGTGGTCAAACAGGATATATAAGTATAGATTCTGAATAGATATTTGGTCTGTAAATTGTTTGTTATGTTCATAGCACTGTTGATACAAATGTGAAAGTTTACGAAGATGTTTGAAGACATTTCAATGAAATGGCAAAACTATCCCGCTCCACTGGTTTACACTGATAGGATGAGAGTGAGGTGCTAATTGAGATTAATGTGGAAGCTCGTTAATGAGTAGCAAAAATGTTTTGCTTTGAAGATAAAAAGGTAATTATAAAATTCAAAAGATCACTGTGTTCAAATCTGATTTCATTTTATATAGAAAATTACCATACTGAGCTTGGGATTTGGCTGATAGAAAATAATAAATAGAAGTAGAAATAATCTTTATTTAAATAAGCATTTTTGAATAGTCATATTTTATATTCTACTACCACATTCATTTACGTGAGCAATATTCAAAAGTGATGTTGAGTCTACGAGTTTCATATGTTCTAATTTTATAGCTAGGTTGGGTAACACGAAATCCAAAGTCCTTAAATTGAAAATGAATCTTTACATAGAATAAGAGAGATATAGATACATATCTTTATAGATACATATCTTTAAAAATGATTATAACACAGTTTTTAGCAATAGTTAAACTTAGCTTGAAGTAAAATAATGTTTGTTATGTGAACATGCTAGCTTCTTAACTAAGGTTGTGTGAAAATATTTTTGATTGCCATAAAATATGCATACGTCCATGTAGATTGTTTCGCTATTAATTTACTAGTTTCAGTTCATAAGCAACTTGTAGTACATGAAGCATTCCGATAATGGATATAGTTTCGGCTGGGGTGGTATTTGGACAACACCAAAACCACGAACATAATGTACACACAATTTAATTTAGATCAAATTAAAGGTACACAAGTAATTATTTGCAAATTCTGTGGACGATCGAGGAATTAAGCCTGATTATTTGACAAAGATCCAACGTTAATATTTTGAAAATATGTATAGACATAAAGCTACAATTATTTTAGAAACTGTTATATATGAATCTGGATGGCTATAAGGGCAGAGGAAGGCCGAAAAAGAGATGGATTGACTGTGTAAAAAATGATGTGACAAGAGGGAGAGTGAATGACGAGGAGACTGCAAAGAGGATGTATGGAAGAGAAAAACATATTATGCTGAACCCAAATGAATGGGACAAAGAAGAAGCAAATGAGAATAGGTAACATTATTATTTAAAAGAGCTACCTGTTTTTTAACTTTCAATCATATCAACTGATCCTGCTAAAACCATATATTGCGAGTATATCCCTAGAAAATTTTCAAAGATTTTCATACCAATACTGAACCCGTATACATCAACCAGTAAAGTGAGAGGAGAATTTCTTTCCTGTCACATTTACCAACCCACCGGAATGTATTACACAACCCTATTCACAGACGAATGATCACACTTAACACGGACACTAAATACAGTACAATAGTGTGTTTTAATACTTCAGCGTAAGGAACATATTGCTTTGAAATATAACAAATAGCAATAACATGGAGAAATAGTTTTTATCTCCTAGTAAATAAGGTCTACTTCAATTTTATTATATAACAGCGGGTTCCGTCTATGAAAATAAATACGACAGAACGTAAAGGATGAAATAATGTTTGGATATGTCATTGACATTGTATCAGTAGAAATATTGTTACTCGTAGTTCTAGTCCCTGAAAGTATCTATCTAATTCTACTGTGGCTATTGAGTTATGTGGGGAAGTTTTTGTAAATAGTTTCAGTAGATACCGCTCTCTTTATGGAAGAATGCTAACTCAATTCCATGACTCCATCTTAACGTCTTGAAGTGTACCGTTTGTTTTTTTTTCATAAGTAAGAATGTACGTACGTATTCTTCAATGGATGCTAGTGTTTGCCCAAATTAATCATTAAACATGAACATTTGTTGTTACTTCTATTGGAAAAATAACTTTACTCTGAATTTTACCAAGAAGAGTGTCAAACATAGCATGTCGTATGATATGTTTTCATATTTTAAAACAAAAATTTCGGCAATTAATCACAATATTTCATTTATTCATTACACTTTGTACTTGCTCATTATTTTAAGTAATAATTAAACCTTTTACTATATTACTGTGTGCTACAGCTTTACTAATGACAAATATCATTATTATAACTAGCTACTTACTAGACTAATTTATATATCTTTTTAAATTGTCTGTTATTCTGATGTATAAGCTATATTACTGTTAAAATTTCATCAATTTAGTTCAGTATGACATCCAATCATCCATGCACACAAACTTTCGCGTTTATAATATTAGTAAGATCATATATTTCTCAGTGGAATATTTGGCTGCTTATTATTTCTGCTTTACATGCCTTTACTTGCACATTTCTAATGCTGACTAAGACTACTTAAGTTCTAGCATCATGTGTACAGTATTAAAATTCAGGTCACGGTGGTTAGGTTCTAAAAATTCCATTTCAAAGCAAACTAGTCCTTGCGACTACTACAAATACAGTTTTTTATGCATGTGCAGAAATGCACATCTCATTCAGGGTGTAGTAGGGAATGGTTTTCGAGAGATAGTGAATAGAGTTGAATATTGCGTGTAATGTGCGCTCTTTCTGTAAGATTTTTGAAACGAATCTAGGGTGTGTAGTACACTAAAATAGAGTATAATTTTGTTTGCAGGTAGCCAGTGATGTGTGAGATTATGTGCAGTCACGTAATCTAGCTATGACTGTGGCATTTTTGTTCGGGGCTCTTGGTGCTTTGGCGCTGGTCACGCATACAGGTGAGTTTTTATCTAGTTTTACTATTAAATTTTTTTCCACGGCGTTTCCCTCATGTAATCCTGGAATTTGATTCTTGTGGCAATTTCAGTATTTTTTTGTTGGATTACCTAAATAATACCTGTGCAATTTTAGACTTACATTAGAAAAGAAATGCTTAGAAATCCGAACCCAAATAGTTTTTGCTACATATGGTATTTTTTGGTATGGTAACCATTAGTTCAGACCGCTTTATGAATGTTTCGAATAGAATTTGTTGACCTAGGTGATCTAGCGGTTTAGCACACAGCTTTACCTCCTACGGTCGCGGGTTCGATTTCTTGTACGGTACAAACATTTGTATTTATGATTATCATTATTTGTATCGGGTGGTTTTTATGTATATATAGTTATCTTATACCCATAAAACATGCTTAAGCTAGCATAACCTGTAGGTACAAGTTATCTAGTTAGATAGCGGTATGTGAATTGTCCTGAGATTATTATTATTATTAAATAATATGAACCAATTAAAAAAAATATCAAAAACCTTTAGCTATTAATGAACGATATCTATTTATAGCTAAATTTTTAGACGAGTTTTAAAGTAACTTAAACATTGTTATATGTATTGTGAAGTAGGATTATAAGTTTCTAACTCAATTTCTAACGCCTACACCTGGCTAATGAAGTTATATTGATGGATTTATCAACCGATTGAAAACTTTTTATAACATAACTAGCTACTGGCCCGGCTTTGCACGGGTACATGTATTATATATATGTATATATATATATATATATAAACCTTCCTCTTGAATCACTGTATCTATTAAAAAAACTACTACAAAATCCGTTGCGTAGTTGTAAACATTTAAGTATACATAGGGACGGACAGACAGCGACAGCGACAGCGACAGCGACTTTATTTTATATTATGTAATGATTAGCAATTGATTTGTCAGTAATACTTTCGATATAGGTTTAATATCTACATGTTAACTATCTATATTTCCAACACTATTTGTGTTATCTGGCTTAATCTATATATATAAATAACATTGGACTGTCTGTTTGTAATATTTCAATGACCGTATTATACTACATGCATATGAATATAAATATACCAAAATAACATTTTTTACAATTTTTGTCTGTCTGTCTATCTGTTTGTTTCGAAGTAGCTAGAAGCAAGAGGAAAATAGCTGATCCGATTTTGACGGGACTTTTATTGGCAGGTAGCTGATGTACCAAGGAGTAACTGAGGCTACTTTTATTTTGAAAAAAATAAACTTAAATTCCACGCGGGCGCAGTCGCGGCTGCAGCTAGTATTACATAATACTACATAGCTGTGCCTGCAACTTTGTCCGCCTGAACCAAATAAATAAAAAATTAATGTACCCCAAAAAACTATAGAAAAAGTTTCATTGTTTTATATTCAAAAATGACAATACTTTCATACAATCTTTCATTTCCCCTTTCAACCCTTTTTGGCTTTAAAAAGTAGCTAGATTATCTGTGAGCCAAATTTCACTTAAATCAATTCAGTAGTTTTGGCGTGATAGCGAGACAGACAGACCTGTCTGTCTCCCTGTCTGTTAGTTTCGCATTTATAATATTAGCAAGAATAAATTACCAATCCTATAAATTACATACTAATTTCAAAACGACGACGTCCTCGCTGGTCTATAGGCGTGTTTAATTCCTAACAGGATTATTTGTATTCATGAGAATTAATTATTGTTTCCTGTATATTATGTATATGTTTAAAACTAGCTGTACTCGCGACTTCATCCGCGTGGAATTTGACAAAAAGTTCATTCGTTTTACTTTATTTTTCTAAAATAAAAGTAGCCTAAGTCACTCCTTATTATATCAGCTACCTGCCAACAAAAGTCCGTCAAAATCGGACCAGCCATTTCAGAGATTAACCGGAACAAATAGACAGACAGACAAAAAATGTTATTTTAGTGTATGTACTGTATTTATATTCATATGCGTGTAGTAAAAAACGGTTTTTTCAATATAAGAAACAGGCAATCGTGAAGCTTATTTATATGTATAGACGTGTAGAAGACATCGTGAAGCGGAGGAATTCGATCGTCTGCCACATTCTGGTATCACTTCAGGAGTGATCACAACAAAATAAGAAGGAGCCGTGCACTTACTTGGATCGAGTCTTCTGCGACGTTCTGGTTCCATCTTAATTCCAACGAGATGCTTTGAAGTGATTTATCCTGGTTATTCGGTAATATCACGATTTGCGAGGCGACACACCGCACGAATATCAAGCTAAGTGCATGTGTGGGTTTATTATTTTTTATTTTAAAGGATAATAACCATGACATTGTCAAAATCACCGATCAAAATTGGTGGCGGCCATTTAAAATAAAGAAGAAGATGGATGATAATGGATGGGAATGGTGCACCCGCCTGCGCTAACGGTTTACGCTGACGGGGCACCAGTGGAGGATAATAGGATCAACATGAAGTCAGATCAGTTAGCCCAACGTGAAAATTCACCGGGAATGTATCACGATGGTTTCCAGGGGAAACCGCGTGGAGGTCGATCTGACATGGTACATTGCTAGCAATTCCCTTCCACCTGCATGCGTGGGTTCACCGCGAAAACCAACTTACGATTGTAACCGCTACAAACATTACGCGCGGTAAGCGAATAAAAAATGCCCAATTTATGATTGGGACGGTACAAGTATGTATTCAAAATTAGGAGTTTCTATCGGTTGTTTAGTAACATTAGAAGAATCTTTGCTTAGTTGGGATTAGATGGAGCTATGTGAGTTATCTTGAATAATATAATAATTACTAATATCTATTTATTATTAATAACTACCTACTCGCCCTCGGTGTATATGTATTATATATATAAAACTTCCTCTTGAATCACTCTATTTTTTAAAATAACCGCTTCAAAATCCGTTGCGTAGTTTTAAAGCTATACATACATAGAGACGAACAGACAGCGACAGCGACTTTATTTTATACTATGTAATGACTATGTAACGATAAAAACTATTATGGGATTTTAACTTCCAGGCTTGTTACCTTAATTACTTATACACTACACTACTTATTTAATATAGAACATTACTCAAATCTGTCATTCAAGAAAAAATAAACTTAATTTAATATTGGAGCTAATCAATATCCGAAAAGTTATTACGTCTAGGGGTGACCAACAGACAATATCGCTTTACGATACGCTGATATTAGGCTTCAACAAAGAGAGGGCTTAAGAAGGAAACTGAAGAGACGGATTCATGGGATCCTCGCTTTTGTTCCCTTAAAGAGACTATTTGATATAAATTGGTCTTTGTGATATTATAACTGAAGAAGTTCATTTGCACAATAACTTCAGATAAATTTCATTTAATTAATTCAATGTCAAACATTGTTTAGCAAATAATAAGTCTGGATAAATCATATAGCGCGATCTAGTCGCAAGCTAAGCAGACTTGAATTAGTACTAGACGAATGATGTTATACTCAAATATATTTGTTTTTGTAAATACATAGAAAACTCCTAGATCAGTACTTATTAGTACCGTGCAAGGAAATGAACCCGCGACTATCGGAAGTGAAGCGGTGATTTAACTGCTGGACCAACGAGGACGTACATATTTCAATTCAGATTGTAGAAAGAAAGGATGATATGTATAAGAATATAATAATATATAATAATGCTAAGATATGAAACCGACAATGACCAGTACAAAATTGACATTTTGCACCGATCCCAAATAATAATGTAAAGGTAAGACAAAACAATGATGAAAGTAAAAAGAAAGAAAGAATTCCTGAATGAAATGAGACTACTAGCTAACACTGCCTGAAACTATCCGTTGTTACCATTACAGTTGAAACACTACACACAAAGGTTTTAAAATTGTGACACCCGTCTATTTGCATCGGGGTCTAAAAATAGAACAAGTTGAATGGATGGTCTGTGAGGATTTGTCTGTCAAATCTGTTAATCGCAGAATACTAGGTGATTCTATAGCAACTAGATAGCATAATAAAATTTGTTATATTTTAAACTAACGATGCCCGCGGTTTCACTCGCGTCAAAATTCAGTCCAAAATAAAGCTTATGTGTTATTCTGATTCACAAGCTATATTACTGTAAAGTTTCATCAAAATCCGTTCAGTTTTTGCGTGATAGAGTAACAAACATCCATACTCATAAACTTTTACGTTTATAATATTATTAAGATTACAATATTATTAATAAATAAATAACTAATCACGGACAATTCACATAACGTTATCTACAATATCTACTCCCAATGTAAGCAGAGCTTGTGTTATGGGTACTAGATAACTGATATATACTTCGATATATTTTTTGTAAATACATACATAATAAAAGATTTAAATGTCATATAAAATACTTCCTTTGCAAAAAAAGATTATTATAAAATTGAAGAATTTGTTAACGATAATAATGTTTTTATAGAAAAACTTAAAATCCATAGCACTGACAATACTATCTGATTACACTAATAATGAGTGCGTAGCGATTTCTATGTTGTTTATCGCATGCCTCTTACTTGTTATACTGTAATTATTTATATAAAAAAAACATCTATTCAAAAGAGCAACACAGAAGTTTCTTGCTCATTCTTCTTGTAATGAATATGCATTCCGAATGAGTGGTAGAATCAAAATATGTTTATTTGAATAAAGATTATTTCTATTTCTATTTCTAATATTCTGATATATATAAAACATTCAGATACAATCATACTCATAAATACATACGTTTATAGCGTGCGAGGTATCGAACGTGCGACCATCGGAAGTAAAACGGTGTGCCAAACCGCAAGACGAGGCTTTTATTTTAAGGTTATACACTACTAATAAGTATATATTCTAAAATTAGTGTAACCTTAACGAAACCTTTACTTTACGAGTGTTTGATGTTTTCCTTATCGTGTATTAGA
This sequence comes from Achroia grisella, assembly GCF_030625045.1. Taxonomy (NCBI): domain Eukaryota; kingdom Metazoa; phylum Arthropoda; class Insecta; order Lepidoptera; family Pyralidae; genus Achroia; species Achroia grisella. The sequence goes on along the minus strand of NW_026712570.1, from coordinate 1,915,535 downwards.
TTGGTGATCGATTGCTATACCATAAACATTAACTCATTAGACCGTACCACGTAGTTCTAACTCGATGTAGACTCTTCCTAAACCATATTACGCAATAAACATGACAAATAGCGTGCCTACAGTCATTTTAATACATTTTTTATAGTCCCCAAACCACTTATAGCAGTCCACATAAAGTGAAGTATCGCTGTCATTTAAAAAGATAATGAAAAAAGCCAAAACGAAACCGTACCATAGCCATATTGCCCTCAAATCCCCTGAATTACGGTCTGTCATGATCCACTTTAATCAAGACCCAGTTTCCATTAACGGAGGTCTTTGCAGATTTCTCTATATTTGATGAAAAAATTGTCAGTTGGAATAGACGTCTGAAGCTGGTCAGGCTTAGAATTGAAAGAAACTGTAAGCAAATTGGACATTTTCCTTAAACATTCCAAAGTTAAAATTTGCTGTTACTACTAAATTATAAGCGGTTTCGTATGTTCTTACAGATATATACATTTCATTTTGCTATTAGTGTTGTATATTTATGTATACTTATAACAAAATCTAATTGGAGATTTTCCTTAAACATTCCAATGTTAAATCGTGCAGTTCCTTCTAAATTATAAGCTGTTTAATATGTTATTATGGGCTGACATTTTGCTATTAGTGTTTTATATTTACGTGTAGTTATAACAAAATTGGTTCATACTATTTTTTAATTCTTTTCTGAATTACTTTCTATACTTGATAGGACATCACTTTGGCTAGTGAGTGTGGTTTTATTACTCAAGATACTTTCGTTTCATCAGTTGCTTGTACATCCAACTATATGCGTTCTACTGTATTAGTAATGTTCGTTCTTCTTATATCCTCATTTTGGATGTTATAATTCTCAACTGCATTTATTTTAAGTCCTGTCAAGTAATACACCTTTGTTTAAATGTAATCATCTTGTTATTTTGTAAGTGTATTTATAAGAGAATATTCATTACGACTTACAAAGTTGAATAATTCAATACCTTTTGGTCAAATTTGTAAGTGAAATGCAGTAAATAATTTTAATATTTTAAAACTATACATTAAAATATGTTAAATTTTACATTGTTATTAATATAAGCACATTATACAAAATTAACAATATCAACAGAATATGATGAAATGGAATATAATCAGATGTACATTTAAATTAATTATTCATTTAAAACATAATTAAAAAGAGCAGAATCAAAAAACGTATATTGCAAAAGAGAAAATGTGCATTTTATCGTGAGAAAACATTCAACATTTATTTAATGCAGGCAAAAACCTACGAATGTTTCTTTTTATCCACCGCGTAATATGACGGGTTGCAATTTCAGCCACAGACAAGGAATGGGAAAAAATAATTTATGAACGAACGGAAAATGTTACGATAAATCTAATTTTAGACCTTTATAATCTAGGAAATTCTTATTCACAATTAGGGTATAAGGGCATTTAATCGATTAGGGTTTAGGCTGATTGTGTCTCGCTCTATTTCCCTTCATGTCGCTTCCCTTGCTTGAAAACGTTGGCAATCTAAATATATATACATAACTCAAAGGTCACTGACATAGTAATCTATCAACGCACAGCCCAAACCACTGAACGGATCGGGCTGAAATTTTGCATGCAGGTAGATGTTATGAAGTAGGTATCCGATAAGAAACTATTTTGATTAATTCTACCCCCAAGGGGATGAAAGTTTTTATGAAACTTCGTCAAATTTAAACCGCTCGGGCTGAGACTTTGCATACATAAATCTACTACGACGAAGCAAAGTCTCAGTTGCTTGCATAAAATTAGTATGACGTAGGCTAAGAAAGGATTTTGATAAATTCCACCCCTAAAGGGTTGAATTAACGCATGCGAAGCCGCGAGCAAAAGCTAGTATTTTATAAAAAATATGCTATTTTTGTTCATAACAAAAGGAGGAAATAGACAAATGATACATTCGTTTACTATAAATAGCACTGTACTGTTATATAATCAATTTACTTCAATTTGAAGCGTGATATTAAAAATTGTTTCCAAACGGTATACACAAAATGTAGTACATCCCGTATGGAATTAAGTCTGCTAAATGTACTACCTATTGTAGTAATATATAAAACAAAAACAATAATTTATTAACATTACATTTCTAAAACAGTAATTCTCATAAACGAATATCCTTATTAAATACACATATATTTCAGAGAAGTTACCACTAGTATCTAATCTAGGCCTATATAATACATATAAATTTCTTCCAGCGACAAATAAGTAAAAAATTAAAATACTACAATTGCTTAGATACTATATGAATTAAAGTTGAACAAATAAATAAAATATTAGATCAATTCTAAATATATATCACGTGTATATAGCTATATTATCAATGTATAACATAGGCTGGTGGTGGTTCCAACCATATCACGCCGCAGTATAAAATAGTCCAAGGTAAACTTTGTAAAATGTTATCTGCGCACCTTAGTCTTACTATTTCAGTCATAAGTAGTTTTCTTTGAAAGATGTGTTTCGGTTGAAGAGTGAGAATAGGTAATGAAATTACAGAGTAAGAGGCATGATATCTTAGTTGTCCGAAGTGGCAAAGCATGAATAGTACCTCGGCCATCACGTAAAGACTTGGTACTTCTTCTTTTCTATTCCAATTATCATTTTCTATTCTCACTCTTTTCAAATGTTGTACTCACACATAGTTAATAAATACTAAGTGAGCAATACTGAACATCGTAAATGTCATACCACTTTCAAAGTTTAATATTCCGTCCATGCCAACACTAAGCTTTTGTTGCATCAACGAGTACGTTAATATTAAGTTACAAAGTACGCTATCTTTATGTCGTTATGGCTCATACAAGAGCATAAAACAACAAGTATAATAATTATTTTAACATGCTACCGTTCAACTTTTGTCTCGACGGAGCATTATTGCCACCATTCAAGGCAAAGACAGCTATTGTACTCATGTTGAATTATGACCGCAATATATTTGACTATTATAATACTTGTGGCGAGGAATAGCACGTTTGTTGCGTCACGTCACTGCAACTACGATGAAAACGTCCTACAATACGACGGCACGTTTTCGACGGATTTTAAAAAAGTGGTGTTCATTTTGTGACTATTTCGCGACTCTATCTCGAATTTTATGAATCGATATACTATGTGTGTTTTGACTATTGTTGATTATCTATATGGTTTATATATTATATATATTCTTATATAATTTCAATGACTTTTATTGAATACTTAATAATGTTTATATTATATAAACACTATTCATTATTATATAATTACTCATATTCAAGATACAAGATTCTTTATTTCTAAAATATGCGTGATTACATAAAGAGATGTTATACATACAGAACAAATTTGTCCAATAAGTTTAGCCTAGAAAGCATAAACATTACTTAAATGCTACAAACATTATTAAGAACGGTAATAATATAAAAGTAGTAATATTTTTATTGTGTTAGATGTTTCTTTTCATAACTAGCTACTCGCCCCGGCTTCGCACGGGTGTATATGTATTATATATATAAACCTTCCTCTTGAATCACTCCATCCATTAAAAAAAACCGCTTCAAAATCCGTTTAAAGATTGAAGCATACATTAGGGACGAACAGACAGCGACAGCGACATTATTTTAGACTATGTCTGTAATTATAAACTTTCTTATTTGTTTTATATTTTTATGAATAATTATGGAGAGTAAGAAGTAGAAGTGAAAAAACGTATATAGTAATAAATATTTTTTATTCCCGTCTAAGTTTAAAATGATCCACAATAGTCAATTCGGTTTTTCCAAAGGTCGTTCAACTACAGACGCAGGTGCAGAGTTGCTTAGACACGTATTTGCTGCATGGGAAACTAAAATGGATGCGATAGGTGTTTTTTGTGACCTTTCTAAGGCTTTTGATTGCGTTGATCATAATACATTGCTAAAAAAACTTGCTTTTTATGGCGTCAAAGACAATGCTTTAAATTTAATAAAATCTTATCTATCTGATAGAATACAGAAAGTGAAGGTTAGCAACGCTACGTCTGACGGGTCACTTGTGCAAATGGGTGTACCTCAAGGATCTATTCTCGGTCCATTTTTATTCCTAGTTTACATTAATGATCTCCCATATGCCATGCAGGATAGATGCAATAGTATTATTTGCAGACGATACTTCATTGATTTTTAAAGTTAATAGAATGACTAATAATTATGACGATGTAAATAGTGCTTTGCGGCGTCTCCTGCACTGGTTTACAACTAACAATCTTATGTTAAACGCTAAAAAAACAAAATGTGTTAATTTCTCTCTGTCTAAAAGTTTTAATACTAATTGCAATATTAAATTAAATGACGAATCTCTGGAATTTATAGAATCTACTGTCTTTCTAGGAATCACACTAGATAATAAAACACAATGGGGTGCACAAATTCAAAGCCTTGCAGCGAAACTAAGTTCAGCAGCTTTTGCCGTGCGTAAGGTTAGACAGTACACTGATACTGATACTGCTAGATTAGTCTATTTTAGTTATTTTCATAGTTTACTCTCTTATGGAATATTACTATGGGGAAAAGCGGCAGATATTAAAAATATATTCATATTACAAAAACGTGCCGTTCGAGCGATCTACTGTATGAAGAGTCGTGACTCATTAAGAGAGAAATTCAAAGAGGCAAATATTCTCACCGTTGCTTCTCAATTTATATATTCAAATATCCTATATGTTCATAAAAATCTTGACTTATTTCCAAAAAACAGCAATATTCATAATATTAATACAAGATTTAAAGACAAACTTGCTGTCCCCAAGTATCGTTTAGAAAAAGTTAATAGGTCTTATGGGAATAGGTATAAAAATTTACAATAAGATACCAAAGGATATGTTGGAATTACCCTTAAATAAATTCAAAACATCTGTTAAATCATATTTACTGAGCAAAGCCTATTACTCACTAAACGATTACTTGAATGACGAGTGTGCATGGCAATAGTTGTTCATGCACTGAATTTTCATTTAATGTTAGACATAGACACCTATATAAATATACATTGTAAATAAACTGGCTTTAAAAAAAAAGTAATTCAATTGAGTTTCTTGCCAGTTCTTCTCAATTGGATCTATATACCGAACTGGACGGTAGGGAAAAAAATAAAATTATAATGTAAAAATTTGACGTTCATAAGCGGCTAAAATGTCCTACATGAATAAATGATTTTTGAATTTGAATTTGAATTTGATCCTGTTAAATTCATGCACTTTAATAAACTCGATATCATTTTATTGCAACACTATATCGACTATGATTTTCTATCGCTGTTGACCTAATAAATAATGAATATCTAGGCGACCGACATTCGCTCGAGAAATCAAATTTTCCTGTGAGAAAATTTCCGCATCTCGGCTACTGTGTATACATTCTCAACCAGTTCAGGAGCGAGCTGGTTGAGAATTTATTGGTAACCTATTGTTCCGGAATTGTTATTTTGGAACATAACATTTTAAGGTAACAACAAGGTTCAAAATAGGACGAAAATTTGACGTACCTACATAGTTGGAAGTTTTTTAATTATGACTTAGCAATAATTTAAATTTAAATTACCTTTGATTGTCGAGAATTCTAATTCCAGATGATATAATCGTTTGTACATACCAAACCAATTTTATTTATTTATAAACTCTTTATTGCACCAATAGAATTAATACATAAGGTGTTGTGGTGGGGTTCCTTTTTGTTGATAAATAATATGTATGTTTGCAGAATAATTCTATTGCCCCTTTTATAATATATTTACACTGATGTCAATCTATATTTTGACAACAACTATTACTCGTAATATATTAAATCACAAACTAATAAGTAGACGGTATATACTCGTAACATAAGGATTATACAGAAAAGAGGTATGGAAGTACAAAAGGCGGTCTTATCGCTAGAAACAACCTTTAGGTAGAGAAAATACAACAAAAGTGGTAGGTGGCGCATGAATAGAATGGAAGAATATATATATAAAGGTAATAATTGGGATAGGATAATAATACTAATAAATATTAGAAAATAACACACATTATACATACTATATATAAAATATACACATACATAGATATATAAATATAAATATACAAAAATTACAAGCAATATATGAATACACAGAAATGCAATGCAATTTTAATGATTTTTTATATAAAATTTAACATAAATTTCATCTTCTATTGAATATACTTTTGCTGAATGTATTTTTATATTAAATATTCATAAACAAAGGCAGACTATGAATGTTTATCATTGTGCTTGCTTTGTAAATTGTGTTTCGTTGTAGGGTCCAGATTAGGCATTGATATTCAATGATGTTTCAACCGCCTACCATTAGGTGGGCTATCAAGTTGTTTGCTGTTCCCATTAAGTAAAAAAATCTAACGTAACTATAATTCTACAGGTTGCACTGACAATGCAAATGGACTGGGCAGCGATGGAGTGCCAGAAATTGACTATACTGACGTGGATCTTGGCCTGACACAGCGGGGACCACACTTCGATATTGCATACTCGAAGAACGTGACCGCACTAGTTGGGAAGACTGCACAGCTGAACTGCCGAGTTCACGATCTTGGGAACAGAACAGTAAGTAATAATAATGAAGATGTCTCAGGACAATGCACACAGCGTCCCTAATTTCTAAGCTAAGATCTTGTGTTACGGCTATTAGACAACTGATATACATACATACATACATTTTCTTCAAGTCCCAAGATAAGCAGAGTTTATATTACAGGTCCTTCTGTCTAAATCAGAGTAGCGTTTTTGTTTACAGTGCTTTTTTGTTTTCAGAAACTGAAACAATGAAAACAATAAAGTAAGAAAAAAAAAGTAAATTAACCTTAATAAATAATCCTGAACAATTAATATAGCGCCATCTAGCCCCACAGTAATCAGAGCTGATATGGATAGTAGACAGCTGATATAAATACATGAATACATTTTCTTTTTTTTAAATACATACATAAAAAACATCAAGACCGATCACATCATACAAATGTTTGTATCGTGCGTAGAATCCAATCCGGGACCATCCGAAGTAAAGAGGTATGATAAACCATTAGATAGTAAGGCGGTATGCTAAACCATTAGATAGACCAAGGCCCAAATTTGTTATATTTATAGACATACTGCCAGAACATATTTAATAATTTTTCTCAACGATTTTTTTAATTCTAAGTACAAATAAATTTCTAAAATTTGTGCTTGCTATATTTTATTAAATTATATTGAGAACCATATTCAATATATTCTCAACCATTGGCTTATAATGTCCTAAAAACATTCACCATCAATTAAAGCCTCCAAAATTCTAACCCACAATTACTAGTTGGAAATCAACGCAGCCGAATAATCCACAGTAATGAAGCGGACGAAATAACACCGCGGTAAACGGTCCTGTATCACAAATCGTTTAGTTTATAATTGGTCCGTACTATATAGGCTTTGTTTCATACCACAATAACAATATAACTTTGCTCCGTTTCGAGGCAACGGTTACTAGCCATTGTTACTAAAGATAAGCGAATGAAAAATTCTAATCTAGAATTGAAATGTTTGCACAATGGAAACGTGTAAAGGGTACCTAAAAGAAATTGTATAATGAAAATTGTAGACAACCTTTGTTTGTGGAATGTATTCGTTTTTCGAATTATATTTTTTTATTTCATATTTGAGTAGAGTTTTGAATTTGGAATACAGTTATTTTGAAATTGGAATATTATTATTTATTGTATATTGTTTGTTTTTAAGTAGACGGCCTCGGAGGTCTAGCAGTTTAGCATACCAGTCGCTTTACTTCCGATGGTCGCGGGTTCGATTTCTCACACGGTGTTAACATTTGCATTAATGAGTATGATTGTTTCGACCTGTGTGTATTCTATGTATATTATACTATTAAATACATATTAATTACATAAAAATATCTAAGTATTTATATCAGTTGTCTACTTGTGTCTAGTTAACACAAGCTCTGCTTATCGTGGGTACTAGATGACGCTATGTTAATTGTTTTGGATTATTTATTTAGGGTTAATTTTTTTTTACTTATTGAATTAGTCCTAACCACTGAACACGCTACGCTGACTTAGACAGAACGTTGCGAGTTCAAATCCAGTCAATTTATAATTCCGACTAACTAACCGATCTATTGAAATTTGGGTAAGGTTTTTATTTTCGTTGGTAAAGGTAACATGTATATTATATTTGATATCACGGGCTATCAAATGCAAAAAGGTTTTTTTAATATGACAATTAGTTGCAAACATTTATATGTTTACATACAGGTCAAGAGTTTATACTCTTGACTTGTATAATCATGTTATTAATATGAAATACATTTTCATATTACAAAGTAAGAAATAACAATGGACTTACAGAATATTATGTTGGTTGGCCTTCCATAATATTTATGTAACATTTAACATTTCACAATCAAAATATAACAAAAGTGTCTACATCATGTTTATTTTATATTCCATTTCTATTTATTTATTACAATAATTTGTGTTTATGATAATATTATTTGTTACGGTGATAAGTTCTATTTAATTTCCAAAAAATGTTTCTCTAGCCGAGTTTTTGGCAACTTATATTATAAAAGCGAATGTTTGATGCTCTTTAACGCAAAAACTACAGAACGGATTTTGATGAAATTTTACAGTAATATAGCTTATACATCAGAATAATATGTAGGCTATACTTTAAAAAGATATTATATAAATTGGGCGAAATATAATGATAAATGTCAAGTAAGTGTGATGCAGACGAAGTTGCGCAGGGCAGTTAGTAGATTATATATATATATATATTTTATACAGTTATAGGTTGTGATACATAATTAAGTTGTACATAAGAGTCAATACAATATACTTATGTAACTATAACATACATGTAGATAACAATATATGTATGCCTTTTTAAGTTGTTCAGCATTAAATATTTAGTATTAAGCATGAATGCAAATTACCAAATAACAACATTCACAAAATTATATAAATTTAATAGCTACTAGAGTAACAAAATAAGTCAGTTACCAGTCAGAGCAGATCAGTCCCTGCAAGCAGTGTTCATTCACGAGCATCACATCACGCTATCATCAATGAAAAACGTAGGAATGAAGATAATATTTTAAGGAGGAAAGTGTTACATATGAGTGTGGATGGTTATAAGTGCAGAGTAAGGCCGAAAAAGACATGGATGGACTGTGTGAAAGATGAGAAAGGTAGTAAATAACGCGATGACTGCGAACAGGGATGAATGGAAGAGAAAAACATATTACGCCGACCACAAATAAATGGGATAAGGAAGACGTAGATGATGATCATTAAAAAATAGTTACTAAAATGAGACAATATATTAATTTTACATTATGATATGCAGACGAAGTTGCGCAGCTCAGCTAGTACAAATAAAAACTCGGAGCGACGTCATAAAATCCTTATCATAGCCAGCTTTCTTTAAATTCAAATCCGAGGTTGCAAGACCTTCCTAAACCCAACAACAATCGTCCCATCTAAATGGCTCCACGTGTCAACCTTTCAACACTAAATAATGCCTTTGTGAATATTTTGAACACATAAAAGACTTCTCTAAGATATTATAAGCGCTTTTCAAGTACTTGAGCCGTGTATAATGTAAATTCTAGTATTGTTTACATGAATGGCTCTCAGTTTTCCATCTCGCGAGCGGTAAGCTTCAACCCTGACTAATGGTTTGGGATGAATTCTCTATATTTTGGACTCAATTTTCGGGAATCCTAAATAGTAATTGTAGCGAACTCCTTGATGGATTTGTATATTATTTTAAAATCATATTTCTTGACATTTTTTTGTACAATCTATATCTTATTTGAGAATATAGACGTAAAAGTTTGTGAGTATTGATAGATGTTTGTTATTCTTTCACGCAAAAACTACTTAACGGATTTTGTTACAGTAATATAACATATATACATTTTAGGCTATAATTTTAAAGGATATTATGTAAATATATAATAGAGTTATACCTAGTAATATATATAACAAATTGATAGAATAACTTCTATGGGTAAATCCAAAAAAAGTCACAAATATTAGTATATTTATCTTTTGTCATCAGGTATCATGGATTCGACACCGGGATATACATCTATTGACGTCTGGGAGGATGACATACACATCTGACCAGAGGTTTATCAGTGTACACAATCCTCACACTGAGGATTGGATCTTAAAGGTGAGTATCATTTTTGTTATTTATTTTGCTTCAGGCAACTTAACTTCAACAACTTCAGGCAACTTTGGCAACTTAAACTTAACTTATATGTATAGATATATTATTATATAAATAACTTAACTTAACTTATTTATATAATAATATATCTATACATATAAATAAAATTAGGGTGTCTGTTTGTAATATTGAAATAACTGTTTTTTACTATATGCATATGAATGTAAATGTGGTACGTACACTAAAATAACATTTTTTACAATTTTTGTCTGTCTGTCTATCGGTCTGTTTGATACGGCTAGTCACTGAAATGGCTGGACCAATTTTGACGGAATATTTTTGGCAGGTAGCTGATGTAATAAGGAGTAGGCTACTATTATTTTAGAAAAGTTCTTTCATTTCAGAAAAATAAAATAATATTCCACGCGGACGAAGTCGTGGGAACAGCTAGTATGAAATAAAATAATAATATTGTTCTTGTGGTCATCACACTCACTATGGCAATCTGCCATGGTAGCGCCGGTACACTCCCTTCGGCCACTAGTTTTCCTTCATGGAGGTGGATAGAATAGAATAGAATAGAAATCATTTATTCAAATAAACTTAATTTAAGCACTTTTGAATAGTCATAACAATTTGTTTTTTATCTACCACTCGTTCGGAAAGCTGTCTCATCATAAGAAGAACGAGCAAGAAACTTGTGTGTTGCTCTTTTAAATAATCCTTGTAAGTTTACATTTACAAGTCGAAACGTGTGAATATAAACTACCAACAAGCACTAATTTTTGGGTCAAATATAAATATGCAATAAGATTAAATCAGTCGTAGTGATAAGAGCAGACCAGTCCCTACAAGCAGCACTCGTTTCACGAGTATGACGGATGAGCCAGCCATCACTGCGCTCGACCATATTTTAGGGAGCCCATTGATCCGGCCCACCACGCCGCCACATGTCTGGACATTTTAGTGAGCATGACTACTCATTACACACGACCACGTCACAGCTACATAAATTACTATATGGTAGTTACAGTATTCGCACTTTACATAAGGATGCATGCGGCAATCAATACAAAAGCCGCTACGCTATCATATATCAAGAAAGCAGTATGAAAATTAAAAAATTATAACGTTGTCCGCAAATAAACTTATTCTTGCTATATATTGCTATCATCTATAAATTCATCTATTTTATAATAGGCTTTTTTACATAACATTTGTTTAATATAAGATTTGAATTGCCTCTCTGTAAGATTTAGCGTAGACTCTGGCAGTTTATTATAGAATCTTACGCAATTGCCATAAAATGAATTACTAACTTTGTGTAGACGGCATTTAGGTAAAATTAGCTCATTTTTATTGCGTAAGTTTCTACTTGTACAGTCTTTAAGTTTATTGAAACTATCTAAATTTTTCCTTGTATACATAATATTTTCATAAATGTACTGTGAGGATAGTTTATGGGGACCTGGGCCAAATTTTAATAATTGAATAGTGCACCTGCTCTTAAAACAGCAATGTTCATAATATTAATACTGGATTTAAAGACAAACTTGCTGTTCTTAAGGACAGCAAGTTTGTTTAAAAAAGTCAATGGGTCTTTTATAAAAATTTTAAATAACATACCAAAGGATATACTGGAGTTACCCTTAAATAAATTCAAAACATCTGTTAAATCATATTTACTGAGCGAAACCTATTACTCACTAAACGATTACTTAAATGACGAGCGTGCATGACAATCGTTGTTCATTTCATTTAATGTAAGACATAGACACCTATATAAATAAACACTGTAAATAACCAGATTTTTAAAAAAAATAAGTAGTTCAATTGAGTTTCTTGCTAGTTCTTTTCAATTGAATCTATATACTGAACTGGGCGGTAGGGAAAAAATTATAATTTAAAAAATTTTACGTTGTAAAATGTTACGTTAAAATTTCCAATATGAATAAATGATTTTTGAATTCTCTTGCGGGGTGTCAGTGGAAGACAATAGGATGGACATGACGTCAGGTCAGTTAATAGACTGTTCAGGTAAATCAATACTAAAGTAGAAACATAATCATTTTGTAGTTGTACATTGTATTGTCAGTTCCTAGATTCACAAATCATAGCGTGGAACTAACAAGTCTACAATAAGCAGACGACTGCAGTTTTAATGACGTACAAAACAAATTGGAAATCTTCACTTTTTCCGTAGAATACTTGGAAACATATCTACTGGCATAAAAATAATGTTTTCACGTTTTATTTTGATTTTATTTGTAACAAAACTCGACCAAATCGAAATATCACGACCGTTTAATACAAAATTTAGTTTCTATATTCAGTAGATTTTAGAATAGGACGTAACCTATGTTCATACGCACAAGTGATAAGGGCCACCCCATTGTTTTAAACAATATTTTTATGATTACCCCTTGTAAATACATACAACCCTAAATATTCACCCTTCTACCCCTATTTTTGAATAGCGATATTAGTACTTTAATAATTTTACTCTCGGCTGTCGATAACTGATTAATTTATATGACAAAACAACGTTTGCCGGGTTAGCTAGTTATTATATAAAAACCGCATCCCGCCCTAATAAATGACGTACCGCACCAATCTCGACCCTCACTCACAGGGTCTGAACAATATTTGACTTACCCCTCTGAGTTACAAGTTGAAAGTGTTCATATTCGAAATACAAATATACAATATATGCATCATGATTAGGGCACTCATTGGACACTGCAAATTGAATAAACAAATTACGAAATTAGATCTTAGCTTAACATCAATCTGCAGATTTTCAAAAGAGGAAACGCCATACAAACTTATGTGGTTGTAGTCCACTCATGCATAAATGAAATATCTCCTTTGGAAAGTATGCACTCTATCCTGAGGAGATAAAAGCCATTGCTCCTAAAAATATTCTTCAATTGTTGTCCCTGTCGGGTCTAGGTAGCGAACTTTGAAAAAGGACAAGCACAAAACCTCACTCATCGTGATTCAAAATGTTGACCACGACCACTCTGACAAGAGTGTACCGACTAAGAAGAAGAAGATGGTGGCAAACAAGCATACAGCACAATTGATGGTAAACGATTATTGTTGTCTTTGAACTCCTGAAATACCAGGGGTGTCACAAACGCAATTCACGTTTCGCGTCTGTGACACCCCTCATGTTATATTACACAAGCGTTGTATCACAAATATAATCGCTCACCACAGGCATTATATCACAAATATATCGCTCACCACAGGCGTTATATCACAAAAATAACGTTGACTCGGCGCATTTTCCGATTCAAAGTTAGATAGTTACTAATAAATATTAGCGGTACTAATACTAAATCATCTGTTTCTATTGTACAGATAAGATTCCCACAGCGCCGAGACTCGGGCGTGTACGAGTGTCAAGTTGGAACCACTCCGCCCATTGGACATCGAATGTTCCTCTCCGTTGTCGGTAAGTAACTTTTCTAAATCCTATTAAAACTATACAACTACAAATCGTGGACAATTTCGGACCACTAACATTACAGAACATAATTTTGACGGCGTCTGTGGTGTATTTATTAGAAATCGATCCCGCCACCATTAGAAGTAAGGTTATGTGCTAAGGCGCTAGACCACCGAAGCATCACAATAAATAATTGGAAACAGCAAAATAAACAAGAAATTTTGGAACTAAATGCATTTATTGTAGTATGTATCCTGCAGGGAGTGTTCACGAACAGTTACAAAAAATATAATCGCTCACCACAGACTTTATGTCACATATATAATCGCTCACCACAGACGTTATGTCACAAATATAATCGCTAACCACAAACGTTATGTCACAAATATAATCGGTCACCACAGACGTTATGTCACAAATATAATCGCTCACCACAGACGTTATGTCACAAATATAATCGCTCACCACAGACGTTATGTCACATATATAATCGCTCACCACAGACGTTACATCAAATTCACAAATCCTTGATGCTACTCATTTATATAGATGAGAGTTACCACTGAAGAAATCAGCTTGTATGCCACTCCAATTAAAAGAGATTAAGTCAATTTAAGTTGAATTAATTCGATTCGTCGAGTTCTTTGTGCTAACAAATTTGTTTGATCTGAAAGACGGGAGTGGATTCGCGCTCCGACACGTTGAATTCAAATGAGTTCAGCAAAATATGGATAAATCGGATGTTAGGCATAGACGCGGGTTTACAAATGCCACAAAATATTCGCTTATATTTCTTTTTGCTTTAGTAAACCCAATAGAGCTTACTTGGCCTACGAATAAGAGGAGGTTTATGTTTGAATATGTCGCAAAAATATTGACGTCTGACAAACAGTTAACGGATGTTATTAGAAAAGGATTGGTATAAAATGGAGATTGTTAATTAAATTATATTTAAGTATAATATTTTATTATTTATTTTATAATATTGGCCCATATTATATATACCTTAAGGACTAACATATATAGAAAATAATAAAATACAAAATAATATTGACATAGACTTTGTGGTCGACAAAATTATTACGGTAGCGGCGGTACACAACAGCCTCTGAACAGTTTGAAGCTCGCGTGATTCGATTCCAGCTGCGTCAATATTTTTTTATCACGATTGATGGTAGAAGTGTGAAAATTTGGGGTTGTATATATTTTGATGTTAAACAAAAAAAAATAATGTCAAAAAAAAATGTTTATTACTAAGGGGTATGAAAAATATTTTACATCCTATTCTCACACCTAGTGAATATACTTACACACAAAATTTGGTAAGAATCCGTCAAGCTGTTCCGGAGCAGTCTTGTTACACGAGAATTTTATATATTTGAATAACTGTTAAAATTTTACAGACTCTTAATACCTATCAAATCAAATCAATTCAAAAAACAACACAAAATTTGATAAGAATCCGTAAAGTTGTTCCAGAGAAGTCTTGTTACAAGAGAATTTTATATATTTGAATAACTGTTAAAATTTTACAGACTCTTAATACCTATCAAATCAAATCAAATCAAAAAAACAACACAAAATTTGATAAGAATCCGTCAAGTTGTTCCAGAGAAGTCTTGTTACAAGAGAATTGTATATATTTGAATAACTGTTAAAATTTTACAGACTCTTAATACATATCAAATCTAATCAAATCAAATCAAAAAACAACACAAAATTTGATAAGAATCCGTCAAGCTGTTCCAGAGAAGTCTTGTTACAAGAGAATTTTATATATTTGCATAACTGTTAAAATTTTACAGACTCTTAATACATATCAAATAAAATCAAATCAAAAAACAACACAAAATTTGATAAGAATCCATCGAGCTGTTCCAGAGAAGTCTTGTTACAAGAGAATTTTATATATTTGAATAACTGTTAACATTTTACAGACTCTTAATACATATCAAATCAAATCAAATCAAAAAACATTTATTCATGTAGGGCATTTTACCCATTTACAAGCGTTATTTTTTTTATGTTAATATATGTATTTTCCCTATATTATATTGTATTAAATTTTTCACAATAATTACAAATCTAGTTTAATTTGATCCGTAGTATGACGTCAGGATAGATAATAAACTATCTTTAGACCACTCTCTGCGAACGAGTAGGCTTGGACTCGTATCAGTTTACTGCCTCATTTTATGAAACCCTATAAATAAATAACCCTGCACAATTAACACAGTGCCATCTAGTCCCATGGTAAGCTTGAGTTATGGGTAATAGACAACTGATATATATACTTTTTTTTTTAATATATATAATATACATACAAGTGACGCCGGTGTCAGAGAGGTTGAAGAATAATCGTCTATCATGGTATGGACATGTAATGCGTAGGAATGAGGATTTTAAGAAAGGTGTTACATATGAATGTGGATGGTTATAGGCAAAGGAAGGCTGAAAAAGAGATGGATGGACTGTGTGAAAGATGATATGGTAAGAAAGGTAGTAAATAACGCGATGACTGCGAACAGAGATGAATGGAAGAGAAAAACATATTACGCCGACCACAAATAAATGGGATAAGGAAGAAGCAGATGATGATACATAATATTAATAGAAAACACCCAAAGCCATAACAATCATATCCATGAATACAAATTATTGTACCGTGTGAGGAATCGAACCTGTGACAATAGGAAGTAAAGCGGTGTGCTAAACCTGTACCGGCGATGTTCTATTATATATGTGAATTTGATCCTTGAACACTTCAAAGAATATAGCACAAAGGCAAGAAAGTTATTTACTGTTGAGGTAATAACGATGCTATCTGTATATTATTTTCTGCTACCGAAAGAAGGCAAGACGTAATAATATTTCTCGGAAAATTCTGTATTTGAGCTCATTCAAAAGTTTCGCGATGTGCTGAAATTTCTTTTTATGATTAACTAGCTATTTTGATGGCTTCCAATTATGGAACTTTGATGTTGAGTCGACTTGCAGAATAAAGAAATCGATCGCCTTGGAAAAATATTAGGTAATCAGCCCACGAAAACTTATAACGAAGAGCTTGTAAAGTGAAGAACTTAATAATGTTATGTTAAATCTTTCTAAAGTAGTTTCAGATTAATTGTAAAGTTTGTTGTTGAAGAACTTATAAACAGATTTAAAAGAAAAAAAAAATATTAAATTTAATACTAGTCTGTACATATAAATAAAATTGTTTATAATATTGAAATAACCGTTTTTTACTACATGCGTCTGAATATAAATACGGTACATACACCAAAATAACATTATTTACAATTTTTATCTGTATGTCTGTCTGTTTGTTCCGCCTAATCCCTTAAATGGCTTTTTACGGGGCTCTTTGGCAAGTAGCTGATGTAATAAGGAGTAAATTAGGCTACTTAAAGTTTAGGATGATTTTTTTTTAGAAAAATCGAATTAAACCTTTAGCTTTAGCACGCATAAACAACTGCACAGATTTTGTTGCAACTTTACAGTAATATAGCTTGTACATCAGAATAAGACATTGGCTATAGTTTAAATAGTTATTATGTAAATTGGATACAATACGATGATAAATGTCAAGTAAGTATGATACAGACATACAGTTGCGCTCGTAAGCCAGTAGCTTATACATCAGAATAACACATATGCTATAAAATACCGCGGCAACACCTAGCTCTCCATAATTATTTTTACAGATTTCTATATTTACTTTGACCATATAATTTTATGTTCAAGCAGAACCTTTGACGACGATACTGGGTGGACCAGAGCTGTTCATCAACACAGGAAGCACTATCAACCTTACCTGCGTGGTGCAGCATTCTCCAGAACCACCACCGACCATCAGGTGGACTCACAGTGATGAGGTTGGTTCCTTTATTGATATTTTTTTTATCTATATTGATGATGAATGATAAAGAAGTATATGTCTACTTCTTCATCATTAATCATTATCTTAAGGATTTAAAAAAAATCCTATTAATCATTAATCTAAATATATATAACTCAAAGGTGACTGACATAGTGATCTGTCAACGCAACGAAATTTGGCATGCAGGCAGATGTTATGACGTAGGTATCCGCTAAGAAAGGATTTTGATTAATTCTATCCCCAAGGGGATAGAATAGGGGATGAAAGTTTATATGAAATGCGTCAATTTTAAACCGATCGGGCTGAGACTTTGCTTGCATAAAGCTACTATGACGTAGCCATCCCCTAAGAAAGGATTTTGATAAATTCCACCCCTATGGGAATAAATTAAGGCGAGCGAAACCGCGAGCAAAAGTTAGTATTACATAAAGTGTATTTAAATAAAAATTACTTCTACCGGCGTTCGCGGCACATATTTGTCTGTATTTGTAATGCACCATCTTTTAATATCTTTTAATATTATTTGATGACAATAAACCGAGCATGTATAATTACCCTCTTTTATTTAATTAATTAATTAACTATTTTAATTATTAAATGGCGTATTGAAAATATTTCCAAAATGAATTATTTCATTTCATTACCGGCTGTTTTTCTTATTTTTTTTTTAACTTATATGTCTCAGAATAAATATGGGTCACATATTTATTCTGAGAAATTTTCATTTATTATTTCTTTACTGGATATAGTCGCCTTTTTAGCTTATTTGTTGACTCATGTTTACCAATATATTCTCTGAAATCAGTTTTGACGTAAAACCTAAATATTGTTAGACTATTTTCATCTGTTAATTCAATCAATGAATTGACATTTATATATTAATTAAATATTATTATCTATATGATGGATGACCGACCTCAAACTCTATGAATGTGAGTTCAAATCTGGTCCGTACTAAAATAAAATAAAACAAAACTTGTATGGACTGGTCTGTTTGGGTTACGAACACTGATTATACTATTTGCTTTTTCAAATGCATATGCTGGTGTTCACTCTATTCTCCCAAAAGTGAATTTAAAAACGAATCTGTATTATTATAAATATGTGTAACATTTATTTAAAAAGAATACGAGCTGTATTTCTTGTCAGTATTATCTCGAAATCATTCCAAAATGACGCATGACGGTAGATTTGACATATCATAAGAGTCTGTAATAGACCTACATGAATAAAGTAAAAAAAAGACACACACACCAACAATAAAATGAAGTCAAATACTTAATAACACTTAAACAATGACGTTGCTCAACCGTGGCATCGGAATGGCGAAATATTTTTGATTTGTTGTTGATTAATGTTCCAGAGGACTCGAGACAAAAGCATTCATTGGTTAAAGTTAATGAAATCTCCGCGAAATTTA
Source organism: Achroia grisella (assembly GCF_030625045.1). Taxonomy (NCBI): domain Eukaryota; kingdom Metazoa; phylum Arthropoda; class Insecta; order Lepidoptera; family Pyralidae; genus Achroia; species Achroia grisella. The sequence continues at coordinate 1,896,519 of NW_026712570.1, read as the reverse complement.
TTCATTTGGATCCATTCCAAAAATGTAAATGAGGACAGTGGAGCCTGATTCACGAACGGTTATAGATAGAAACAATTTAATGTTTCGTGTCGAGCATACAACATTAACTTTATCACGACTTTTGTTGATCTACTTTAGTGGAGACCAAGTTAAATTTGTTGATTAATAATTTTTTTACTGAAATTTTATATGGTTTTAATTATTTATGATATTTTTATTAAACTATTATTTGCACAATTTGACACACTCAACACTTCCTAACACTACACCTTGTTGATTAATATTTTTTTTTACTACAAATAAAATCTTTAATTAATTATTATTTATCGAGTGTTAACTTGATCCTGACTTTTGTTGATCTATTGTAGTTGCGTCCAATTTAAATTTGTTGATTAATATTTTTTTTATTACTAACGAAAACTCTAATAAATTATCGTTAATTATCGAATACATAATAATATGTACCATAGTTAAAGTATATGTACAATATTAAATGTCTAACATACAAAATTAAATTTGTCATGACTTTTAAATCTTGTTAACTTTATCAGGACTTTTGTTGGTCTACTTTAGTGGAGATCAATTTGAAGAGTGATTAATGTTTTTTACCACAAATAAAAACTTCAATAAATTGTTATTTATGGAGTAAATACCTACTAATGTATACCATAGTTTAAGTATATGCACAATATTAATCGTCTATCGTACAACAGTAAATTTGTCAAGACTTTTGTAGACCAATATTGTTAACTATCACGACTTTTGTTGATCTACTTTAGTGAAGCCCAATTTAAATTTGTTGATTAATAATTTTTTTACTAAAATTATATCTTTAATTAATTATTATTTATCAAATACTTACTAACTTGATATTAATTATTTATGACATTTTTATTCAATTATTATTTGTACGATTGGACCCACTCAACACTTCCTATGCCACGCTGTATTGGGTTGACTGGCAGAGCTCTCTTTTAGAGAAATGTCCTCCTTTGTTAACATTATTTCTAATTAATAAACTTATAAAATATATTTAAGCGCAATAAAAAATATTTAAAATACTAGCTTTTGCCCGCGGCTTCGCTCGCGTTAATTTACACCCCTTAGGGGTGGAATTTATCAAAATCCTTTCTTAGGGGATGTCTACACCATAGTAGCTTTATACATGCAAAGTTTATTAATTCATATAAACTTTCATCCCCTATTTAATCCCTTAGAGGGTAGAATTTATCAAAATCCTCTCTTAGCGGATGCCTACGTCATAACATCTACATGCATGCCAAATTTCAGCCCGATCCGTCCAGTGGTTTAGGCTGTGCGTTGATAGATCACTACGTCAGTCACCTTTGAGTTATATATATTTAGATATACATAATTAATCATCTAGCATACTAGGAAACCAACAAACAAACAACGGCAACAAGTTATCCCTATCCCATTTCTTCTTTTTCTATTCTCCAACATCAGTTTGTTTTCCACAGTTTCATTATTAATTCAATCTTTTTTGAAGTCTAGTAAAAGTACTAATAAATATAGGCTAGGCTAGTAGATAAAAAACTAGCTTGCACTTGCGACTTCGTCTGCGTGGAAAAGTGACGTTGTAGTAATTGTACTTTATGAGTTAGTTACTACTATTTTAATTATTGTATGTTAATACATAACTACAATTGCGCCTAGTCAATCTAGGACATATATAAAAGTAGTAGACACCATTTTATTTCCTGGCAGACCATCACTGTGGTGCTGGCATCGTTTCAAATCGACTGCGACTTCCTCCAGCGATTGTAAATAAAACTGTAAACTTTCCTAGGATGACCTGCAGCCAAATATCTAGCAATTGCAGTTAGATAACTACGGATCACTTGATATACACGCCTGATGAAACACACAACTCGTTTATGACTATTTTAATAATGCAATCGTCGTATTTTTTATGATAATAGACAAAATAGACAACCTCGATGGTCTAGTGGTTTAGCACACCGCTTTACATCTGATGGTCGCGGGTTCGATTCCTCGCACGGCACAAACATTTGTATTCATGAATATGATTGTTTGTACCGGTCTGGGTGTTTTCTATGTATAATATGTAGGTATTTACGAAAAACAAAAAAATTGTGTATTTGTATCAGTTGTCTAGTACCCATAACACAAGCTTTAGCTAGCTCAACTTGGGTCTAGATGGATTATTATGGATTGGTGCATCCGCCTGCGCTAACGCATGAGGTCAGGTCAGTTAGCTCATCGTGACAAATTCACCAAAAAATTATCACGATGGTTTCCAGAGGGAACCGTGTAGAGGTCAACCTGACATGGTACATTTCTAGCAATAAGATAATGAATCCACATTACTAACAATCCCATAATATTATTCTGTAGGAGATCAACTACGATTCTCCCCGCGGTGGAGTGTCAGTGATCACGGAGAAGGGTGAGACGACGACGTCTCATCTCCTGGTGCAGAGAGCGAAGGCTCCTGACTCTGGCAGGTATACCTGCGCGCCAGCTAATGCCAACCCTCGTTCGGTTCTCGTCCATGTTCTAAGTGGTAAGTTGTACACTATTTTATATTCTGTGGTAATGCATGATGTTACGTGATGACGTGATATAGTATTGCTATTCATGTTTACTCTCTCACCTATTTCAGCCAAGCATCCATAGGTCGCTGGTCAAAATCCGGCTCGAAGGACCACGGAAAAACCATTAAGCTGATATTTCATGTATGCTACAGCTCTACTGATTTATTGGGAGAGAAAATTATATAGCTAGTTATAATAATACCACATCTAAAAATTAAATAATTTTATCTACAACTTTTTTTTTATACTTCGACGGTGGCAATCAATCATCTTTACGCTCCTCCAATCGATCCCGATCCAATTCAAATGAGAATCGAAATTACTACGACCTGAGCCGAGGTTCGAATCCCTATGCCCTCAGACTAAAAACGATTTGGCATTCAGCTTCCATAAGTCCTTCTGCAGGTTTGGAGTACCATCTGCACTAGCTTCTGCATCATCCTGTGAAGCTGTAAAAGCAGTCCGAAAAATATATGTGATTCATTTTTTATAAATGATATGTAAATTATATTAAAAAAACAACCGTTACGCCAATTTCCCTTAGATGGTATCCTTGAGGAAGCTCGTTAATGCCTTATTTCCGTGTCACCAAACGGTAATCGTGTGGACCATCTTGTTGTGATTATCCTGGCGATTTCTTATCGGCTAAGAGTAGATGGCTCGGGATAAGTGTAGGGATAGCCTTAAATCCCTACACGAGGACAGACGTTATAACGTTATTTGCCTTTTTGGGTATAAAAATTTAATTTAAATAAAAGTACCTAAATTTTAGAATGACTCTTGCCTTTTCTATTTCCTAATCTCAAATTTTAAGATGAAATATTCATCTTTTTTCTGTTTTCTGATCTAGTGTATTTGTATACTCATTTGTAATACTAATATTCACGCCTCGATGGTCGACCGGTATAGCACACCTCCATACTTCCGATGATCGCATCTCGGGTTCGAATCCACGCACGGTAAAATATTTGTATTCATAAGTACGATTGTTTGTATTGGTCTGGGTGTTATATGTTATATTATGTGCTTATATAGAAAAGAAATATATCTGTATTTATATCAGTTGTCTAGTACCCATAACACAAGCTCTGCTTAGCTTGGGACTAGATGTCGCTGTATGAATTGTCCTGAGATATTATTATTATTATAAATTTTGATGTATTTCTGTCTATCTTTTTGTTACAATCTCACCAACCGACTGAACGAATCTTAATGAAATTTGTCATAATTGTCACAAGTAAGAACATATATCTAAAATCAGCAGAGTAAGTTGTAGGTGACGGCTAGTCTCTATACAGAATGTTCGGCAGATCGTTGAACATCGAAAAATGGTAGGTAAGATCCTCTCTTATCTATTCATGATTACAATAATACAGATTCATTTTTAAATTCAAATTTGGGAGATTAGAGTGACCAACACCAGCAGACATATCGAGTCCTCTGGAACATTAATTCGCCATTCTGATGCCATGGTTGAGCAACATAATTGTTTAAAGTGTTATTAATTAATTAAGACTTCATTTTATTGTTGGTGTGTATTTGTTTTTTTTATCTTTATTCATGTAGGTCTATTACAGACTCTTATGATATGTCAAATCTACCGTCAGTTCGGAATGATTCGAGATGAGAAGAACTGACAAGAAACTCAGCGCGTAATCTTTTATTATTTTCAAATAAATGTTATACATGTTTACAATAATACAGATTCATTTTTAAATTCAAATTTGGAAGAATAGAATGACCACCAACATATGCTATTGCAAAATAGTCTAATCAGTGTTCGTAATCAAACAGACCAGTCCCCACAAGCAGCACCCGTTCACGAGTACGACGTATCATCGTTCACGATATTTTAGATATAATCAATTAAAGTAATTAAAATCGTGTAATGATGAAATGACGGCCGTTAAAATGATAATATAATAGACCGTTATAATTTTGTATTAATAAATATTATAAATTTTGCTTTGTCTCAATAATCGCATCTCAATGCTTCCAATCTGTACACGGCTCGTTTAATCCAGCATCAAGTCATTGGTCGGTAAATAATTAATCAACCAATCAATATGGATCTCAATTAATCGCTTTTGCGTTGAGCAAAACAATTTGTTACATCGATTATCAATTTCTGTAAACATTGTTTACCAATTACGAGTGTACAACAAGATATTTTAAATAATAATAATCTCAGGACAATACACACAGCGCCAACTAAATCTAAGTTAAGCTAGGTAAAGCTTGTATTATGGGTGCTAGACAACTGATACAAATACATATTTTTGTTTTTCGTAAATACATACATATTATACATAGAAACACCCAGACCGGTACAAACAATCATACTCATGAATACAAATGTTTGTGCTGTGCGAGGAATCGAACCAGCGACCATCGGACGTAAAGCGGTGTGCTAAACCACTAGACCACCGAGGTTGTCTATTTTGTCCATTATCATAAAAAAAAATACGACGATTGCTACGACGTTCCCCCTGGAAACCATCGTGATAAATTCTTGGTGTATTTGTCACTATGGATGGATGGAGAATGATAAGATAAGGATAAGGTCAGGCTAGTTAGCCCATTGTGACAAATTCATCAGGAATTTATCACAATGGTTTTCAGGGGGAACCACGTGGAGGTCAATCTGACATGGTACATTGCGATTAATAAGTTATTAAGTCCACATGTATATTATATATAGCAATGTACCACATATATTGCTAGCAAGGAGATCATCAATCCACATTACTATCAGTCCACTTTCCCCCTATCACGATGGGTTAACTGACCTGAGCTCATGTTCCACTAGTCATCTTATCATCCTCCACTAGTGCCCCGCCAGCGTAAACCGTTAGCGCAGACGGGTGCACTATTCCATTATTCTCACCGTTGCTTCTCAATTTATATATTCAAATATCCTATATGTTCATAAAAATCTTGACTTATTTCCAAAAAACAGCAATATTCATAATATTAATACTAGATTTAAAGACGAACTTGCTGTCCCCAAGTATCGTTTAGAAAAAGTCAATAGGTCTTTTATGGGAATAGGTATAAAAATTTACAATAAAATACCAAAGGATATGTTGGAATTACCCTTAAATAAATTCAAAACATCTGTTAAATCATATTGAGCAAAGCCTATTACTCACTAAACGATTACTTGAATGACGAGTGTGCATGGCAATAGTTGTTCATGCACTGAATTTTCATTTAATGTTAGACATAGACACCTATATAAATATACATTGTAAATAAACTGGCTTTAAAAAAAAAAAAAGTAATTCAATTGAGTTTCTTGCCAGTTCTTCTCAATTGGATCTATATACCGAACTGGACGGTAGGGAAAAAAAATAAAATTAGAATGTAAAAATTTGACGTTCATAAGCGGCTAAAATGTCCTACATGAATAAATGATTTTTGAATTTGATTTTGAATTTGAAAATTATCATTCTTAAAAAAAAAAGTGTTATCATGACTAAATATTTTTTTCTTTGCAGGTGAACATCCAGCTGCCATGCAGCACGGTGGTCAGCTCCGTCTTCAGTATCCACTGTCGGCAGCACTCCTCAGCGTAATAGTGACCCTCATGGGCTGCTAGTAATAAGTGGTTTTGTGTTCAATTTATGACGTCATGACAGTCAGACACCATGTGTTCTGACGTCACAATGATATCAGATTTACTGGACCTTTATAATCTTGCGCTCTTAAGTATCCCATTTAGTTTGACATAATGTATAGTGTTGTATTACGAATCCTTATAAAGAATTAATAAAAATAGAAATTGGACTGTATTTTTGAAAGGAAAAAATTTATGGAAAAGGCAGGAGAAATACGATTCGCCTAGGAAGAACGTCTTCCACACCCCAAAGTAAGCAAAGTAACACCAAACTTACTCACCTTCGCTCAGGAACATCCCGATGTGTAGTACAGTTTAGTGGCCACGCACTCTACAATGTATATTTTCATAAAAACAATTATATTATAATAAATTCAATAATTTTCTTCTTTGAAAAGAGAGCGTCCTTTTTCTTCCAGTTCTCATTTTCAATTGTTTTTTCTTCTATATTCGAAATTTAAGTGGCCACATATTTTTATTTGTGGCCAGTATTACGAGCGCTCTTTGCACCAGTAAGCAAACCAGTGATGCAACATGCTTAGACTAAGGAAGTTCGGAATACGGAACGTATAGGTAATGTTAATTTTACTAGGTACGGAATAATATTTGGGTTTTGAGTAAAACATATAAAAACTTTTTCAATTCATACTGATATATGTTTTAATGAATGATAATGTAATGATGCACTCGTCTTAAATAACGGTTTACGCTGTAAGGGCACTAGTGGAGCATGATAAGATGAGTATGAGGTCAGGTTAGTTAGCCCATCGTGGTAAATTCACCAGGAATTTATCAGTTTTCAGCGGGAATCGAGTGGAAGTAAACATGACATGGTACTTTGTTTGCAATGAGATCTACAGTCTACATTAGTAACAACGGATTGTTTTTGTGATGACTGTGATTCTCTCCTCCATACTAATATTATAAACAAATATTTGTGAATTTGAGGTATTCTACGGAACCACTGATCCGATTTTGAGAATACTTTAGTGTTGAATAGGGCTATCCATATACTAAAGTATTTTCACTCATTGTGATAGTAAATGTACTATCACAGTATGGTAGAGACTAGAAAATCTTACAAGTAAGGGGTAAATGTAACCTATACGAAGTTACGCAGGTCAGCTAAATACTAGCTACGCGCGCGACTTCGTCTGCGTTTAAAAATCCGTTAAAAACATGCTCATATTAAAATCACTCTAATAAAATGCAAGTGGGTTTATAAAATAATTGTACTCCTTCAAAGGACACACAGGCCAAGATTCAAGGGTCCAATGGGTCTGTGACCATAACATTTCATTTATATGTAAAAAAAACATCCAGATATAGATTAAATACACTATTTAGAAACTATAAAAAAAAAGTTATATCAGTATCTACGACTTCATCTTAATTTTTTTAAAACATAAATTTTAATTGTCACAGATTTTAGTATTATAGCGTCATTCACGATCCGTCAATCAAATGTCAGTTTTATAGATTTGTTTTTTTTTATTATGAATATCGCTAAAAATGTTTAGAAAATAGATACTAATATGAATAGTACTGATTTTCAGTCATACTGTCATTTGGCAAAATAAGGTTTTTGTAAAACATATTTATTAACATTATTTATATTGTTAATCCGGTCTAAGAACGAATTTAATCTATACATATAAATAAAATTGGAGTGTCTGTTTGTAATATTGAAATAGCCGTTCTTTTCTACATGCATGCTGCATGCATGCATGCTTAAATACGGTACTTTACACCAAAATTACATTTTTTTTAATTTTTGTCTGTATGTCTGTCTGTTCCGGCTAATCTCTGAAATGGCTGGACCGATTTTGACGGGACTTTTTTTTGGCAGGTAGCTGATGTAGTAGGCTACATTTATTTTAGAAGAAATATTTTATTTTGGAAAAATAAAGTTAAAATCCACGCGGACGATATCGCGGGCACACTAGTGGTAAATAAAGGTCCTTGGACAATTCACACAGCGCCATCTAGTCCCAAGTTTAGCAGAGCTTGTGTTATGGGCACTAGATTACTGATATAAAAACTTTTTTTTGTAAATACATAATATACATAGAAAACACCCAAACCGATACAAACAACCGTACTCATGAATGTTTATACCGTGCGATGAATCGAACCCGCGACCATCGGACGGACCACCGAGGCCGTCAAATAACGACTAATTTCTTTTATCTGCATGCCTGTTACAATCACAGGCAACGGTACAGATAACGGTATTTCCATTATGTGAGCTGTCAGCTTATTTGCCACTCTCTGGAATATGAAAATGTAATAGTCACAATGAATTTGAACAAAGGATTCTACATCAAAATGCTCATTTCGTTGCACCGCAGCGGAACGAAATGCATGTTAAATGAGAAATTGAGGACATGTACTTACATTTTGTATTCAACAAAACCGTCTTCATACTCATTCACTTTTAACAACACACGCCAGAGAGACACTTTGTGCAAAGTCATCTGAGTGGGGTACTTCTGTCTCATCTCATCTAATTCTGTCGCGTCTGCGTGAGATATTGGGTGAGTTAGTACAGTAAAATTAGGTTTTGCAAAATGACAACTTCTGAGGCACGTACCGAAGTATATTGTGATGTTCATGTTACAGTTAGTTCTATCTATTTATTTACCAAAGTATATTGTGATGTCCATGATACAGGTAGATCTATCTATATATCTACTAAAGTATTTTGTGGTGCCCATATTGCAGTTAGATATATCTATCTACCTACACCAAAGTGTATTGTGATATCCATTTTACAGTTAGATCTATCTACTATTGTGATGCCCATATTGCAGTTTATATATAACAGCAAATAACAACAACATATCTGTCGATATGTTTATCAATCAAGTTATATAGAACAAAAATTACAATATACTGTGACAAACTTCATCTATCTAAGTATATTGTGATGTCCATGTTACAGATAGATACCTATCTATCTATGTACGAAAGTCTATTGTAATGTCTATGTTACAGTTAGCTCTATCTATTTATTTACCAAAGTATATTGTGAGGTAGATCTATATATCTATCTACCAAAGTACATTGTAATGTCCATGTTACAGATAGATACCTATCTATACATTGTAATATCTATGTTACAGGATCTATTTATTAACAAAGTATATATCTACCTAATATATCTACCAAAGTATTTTGTGGTGCCCATGTTGCAGTTCATATATAACAGCGAATGTCCGTTGATTTGTTTATCAATCAAGTTATATAGAAATAAATTACATGACAAACTTCATTGCAATTATGTGACTGATAAACGAAAATTAGACCAATAAAAATATTACATGTGTTAATATTTTTTGTTACTTTTCTCTTAACGAATTAAAATGTTTATGGCTCGATTTGAAATTCATGACAACTGATTGGTCTGTATTGGCGCGAAAATGTAAATTTCATTCACTAGTTCATTTAATATTAGTAGTCATCTTAGAATGATTACAGGCCATAGAGTTATATCAATATGATCTATAAATTGTTCATTATAATTATACAGTAAACCTATAAGGTAACTTCAAGTTATTTATTTTATAAATATTTTTGTAAATAAAATTATAATAGACATATTCAATAATTTATCACAATAATTTTATTAATTTTTATGTATTACAAAAAGAATATTAGTATAGATTACGTTAAAGTTTAAATATTGAAAGTTATTAATTAAAATATGATATATAATTATATAATATAAATGTAATTATAGTAAAAATATAGTTGTATAAGTTATTTTGTAAGTTGTATAATTATAATTACTGATATTAAGTAAGAGAATTTGTTTCAAATAGCTCTCGGGAATAATTGGATACGGTTGTGTAAATAGGTAAAAACTAAAAATGTTATTAAGTAAATGAATAAACTTATTGATCGTCGACAAATAGATATTTTTTTATTTATACTACCCAAATTCCTGAACTATTCTATTCTATATAATTTAATAAAAAAAAATGAATACTTTGCTATGAATATTTTATATGTATACTTATATTAATAACATTTCTTCCAATATTGTTACCATCGTTACACCTCTACCAGACGAAAATCTAAATATCTCTCCGTCCTAAGGTTGCCTGGAAGAGATTGCGTTTTAGCGATAAGGCCGCCCATTGTTACCTCTTTGTCTTGTTTATTATTGTGTTTTTTTTTATGATTGTATACATAATTGTGTATGTAACTATAGTTTATGTGAGCGGAACAATAGAGTTTCCTTCATCCATTCATTCATTAATTAAATTGGACCGTGATGATGGCTTCAGCAGATTACGGAGTGTAGAAATTATAGATTTGCTTACTTTCTCAAATTTATTTGGTAAAACTATTATAAGATTACAAATTTATTTGAGTGAACAAAAAATACGTACGATAGATTACAATTATGAAAATCAGTACATTATGTAGCGAATGAAATGGATGGGTGCGCGCTCCAATCACAACGCTCCTTTGGTGTTGCGTTTTGTTGGTGCTTTTCTGTACGCGACATAAATCAATGAATAATAATAATAATAATAATAATACCGCCAATATATAGCTCCCTACCAACATACTGCCCACCCACCATGAATGACTCGTTATTTAATTAATTATATTTTACTAGTCTTAATTAACTAAAAACATAGAGAATCGTCGTCTCACGTTACAAATTTGGTCGAGTGGACAAAAAATACGTACGATATGTATTGGTACAAATCCGCCATCACAACGCCAGTGTTGCGTTTTGTTGGTGCTTTTCTGTACGCGACATAAATCAATGAATAATAATAATAATAATAATAATACTCGAATGACTTATTTAATTAATAGTCTTAATTAACTAAAAACATAGATCGTCGTACGTGTAAATACTATATGTATTGGTACAAATCCACCATCAGCCAGAGCAAAGCGACCATTGGAAATATAGAGGTATGCTAAACCGCTACACTTAGCTAACACGCAGATATATTGTACCTACATACATAGGAACAAGTATATCTTACGCTAAACTGTTAGACTACAGTAATATGCAGATGTGTCATAGATTATATGTATATATATGTGCAGATATGTACATAGGAACAAGTATATCTTAATTAAACAAATAGTACATAAAAATTAGATGTGCGTATTGGCACATCTATTTTTTATGTACTATTTGTTAACTACCTCCTTCTGAACGAGTGGATCCATTTGGATTAAATTTTATGTGCATTTAATAATGTCTAGTAAGACAAATTCAATATTGTCTATAAGCACTGCTGTGTCTAAACTGTGTCACCCCACCTTACATTTTCCTATTGTTATTTATTATATAAAATCAATATTTCTATGTACATATTGTCAGTCTATTATCATCTATAATATACATCGGCTCAACCAACAACATACGTATCTTTATCCCACAACAAGGCTCCTGGATAGTCATCCCCACTCTCCTAGAACGTTGGGTAACCCGACCATTATTTTTTTTTTTTTTTATTGGGTTGTTTGGGCTATTGTCAGATGTGTAGCACCTGTAGCACTGCGACCTACATAGATCTATTGTGCTCGCCCTTTTCAGAGTTCGCTACCTAGACCCGTCAGGGACAAGAATTGAAGGATATTCTTAGGAGCGATCGTTTTTATCTCCTCGGGAAAGAGTGTAACCCGACCATACGAGAAACATTTTTTTTTAACATAGAGAAATTTCCGTATGTCCTGTCCTTCTCAGGACTTGGACTGACGGATAATGTAAGACTCCTAATCCAGAATCTCAGGGAGTGCTGTCCTTGGATATAATACTGGGGCAACAATCCCTGAGGAAGTTCCAGGAAGTTCCGGAATGCTTTAAAAACAGTATTGGGCCTGGTAGGTGTCGCTGGTTTTGGGATTTGGAAAACATCTGCCGAGTCTGCCTGTATATATACAAATATATATAGGAAAATAAACATTATGAAGGATTTTTAGACATATATATCTGAATGGTAATTTAAGAGCGTTAAACAAACTAGATCGAATCAGAAATGAGGAGATCCGCAGAAGAACCAGAGTGACCGATATAGCCCGAAGAATTGCGACTTTGAAGTGGCAATGGGCAGGGCACATAGCTCGTAGGACAGATGGCCGTTGGGGCAGTAAAGTCCTCGAGTGGCGACCACGGACCGGAAGACGCAGCGTGGGAAGGCCTCCAGCAAGGTGGACCGACGATCTGGTCAAGATCGCGGGAAGGCATTGGATGCGAGCAGCGCAGGACCGATCGTCGTGGAGATCTTTGGGGGAGGCCTATGTCCAGCAGTGGACGTCTTCCGGGCTGCGATGATGATGATGATGAAGCAAACTAGAGACGTCCGTTTTGTTTGGCGAGTAAACCGATACTGAAATCGATATTTACAATCTTAGCTAACTCGCGCAAGTTCGTTTACGTCAGATTTTGTACGTTTTTGATTCTTTTTCTTTGCAGCTCCCCTACTATTGGTGATAATGTAATATTATACAGCCTTTCTCTATAAATAGACCATTAGGCTACATTATTAGCATAAAAGATAATTTGGAACAACGTAATTTAGTAGTTTCATGATTAGTATTCTGTTTTAAGTGTTTTTCTATACTGAAACTAACAATCATAATCTCATCTTATTTATACTAAATAACAAAAAAAAAAGATTTATTGCTGTACCACCCTGATTAATAAAAACTAGTTACTGAATAATAGGCATAACAGCTTAGTGATGATGACGTAATATCCATATTTATTAATGCATATATATATATTACTAGCTGTCCCGGCAAACGTTGTTTTACCTTAAAATAAAATAAAAAAATTTAGGGATGAACTACCCCTAACATTTAGGGGGATGAAAAATAGATGTTGGACGATTCTCAGACCTACTCAATACGCTCACAAAAAGGTCAAGCCGTTTCGAAGGAGTATGGGAACGAAAACTGTGACACGAGAATTTTATATATAAGATTATATAGCTGCCAATACATGTAGTGGAATTTCATGTTGATATTAACACTGAGAAATATGTATATAACCATTCATTTGCTGCGAACATACAAAATGACCGACGTCACTCACACCAAAGTTAAGGCTCGTCATAGATTAAATTTAGACAGATAGACTAATAAAGACAATAAAATTTTAATAAAATAAAATAGAAGACATATATTTAACACATAAAAAAATTTCGGGACGAGAATAAGATGCACTTATTTACTCAACAGAAGGATGGTAAATGGTATGGATTAATAAAACGTCAAGAATTATATGGTTAAACACGAGCGCGTAAGCAAATTGTTAAAACAGTAGTAGCAAATCTGCTGTGAGTAGTATAATGCTCAAAGTCACAGGCGCCATCCTCAACCACCACTGGTCGACGTCAAACCTAGCGTCGATGACGGCATCAGTCAATGAGAAATGACCAGTGAGAAGCACCGCTCATCACGCGACACATATGAGCACCAATAAAAAGGGTGGATACTCCACCCCTATGTAATTTAAAAAACATTAAGTTGTTGCAATAAATGCTTTATGAGAAGAAGTCACAGTTTCATTTAAAAACACTCTTCCTTACCAAAAAACAAATTAACACAAATGTATCATAAGTAGCTATAACAAGAGACGTGAGCTTCGTGTGACAACAGTGTGCGACTAATTCGCTTATCGATGCGGTCTTATGTACTTCACAACATTAGAAAGTAACTGCTCTATTTCCTTCTATGCACATTTAAAAATACTTATCTGCTAGTAATAAAAATAGATACAGTTCAACTTTGTACAGTCATCGGGGTGGATAGCTCCATCTGACCTATTTCAGTCGGCTAGCACTTTTGTTACTTTAGTTGAAGGGTGAGATACATAGATTGATAAATAGATTGAAATTATATAGTATGGAAACTTGATATCTTAGCAGTCAATTTGACATTTCAGTAATATAAAAAAAAATGCTCTCGTACGGAATAGGGCTGGTTTCCAGTCTGTGGTAAATAGGTAACACCAGTACATGGCAACGTTTATATTATGTTGTGAGTACTGTATATAAAGTTCTGGTAAAAAATATGTATATAGCACACTGAATTAAAAACTGCATTAACTCGAAAATTTAAAATTTTGGATATATAATATAATATAATAATAATATAATAATCTCAGGACAATTCACATAGCGCCATCTAGAGTTAAGCTAGTTAAAACTTGTGTTATGGGTACTAGATAACTGATACATATACATAGATATTTTTTTTGTAAATACATACATATTATAAATAAAATTGATATGACCCTAAAGTTTTAAATTTAAAGTTGATTTCATTAAGTACAATTTTTAACGCAGTTAACGATATGGAACCTCAAAGGGATGTTACGCAGTGAAGTAGCTAACAGAATTTGGACATCGGTCGCACGGCCGTAATAGTATGTTCAGTATATAAATGAAAATTTTTAGTCGGTATCTATAAGTATACAAAGTTTAAAAGGTACAGCAATATCTATGGTAGGTACTTTAAAAAATAAAGCAATACATTATAACTATAATAATAATATCTCAGAACAATTCAGTGCCATCTAGTGTCAAGCTAAGTAGAGCTTGTGTTATGGGTACTAGACAACTGATACAGATACATATATATTTTTTTTTTGTAAATATGTGCGTATTATACATAGACAATACCCAGAAACACCGATACAAACAATCGCAATTATGAATACAAGTGTATGTCGTACTAGGAGTCGTACCCGCGACCATCGGAAGTAAGGCAATGTGCTAAACAGCTAGACCACCGAGGCTGTCATATACATACACTATCAATTAGATTAATTTTATTTAATTGGAATGGCAAACAAGATGGCTCTCTTACTGATGGTAAGTAGTGGCATCGCCTATGTACATGAGCATCGTGGAAAACACGATATCATGTTATGTTAAATACCTATTTCAGCGCCAAAACAGCTTTGTGAAATATGTTGAAATTGATAGTGTAGTGAAATTACGTGAAGGTTCAGAAACACGACATCTTAATCAGCACCAAATGAGTGGTATTACGAGCGGCTCTTAATCAGATGTATTCTTGTGACCAATGAAGAACAACACTGTTTATTTTCATAATAGTTGTATACGGGCTACTGTTTCCGCTTACCATAAGTTGAGCCGCCAATTTGCTATTCCAATGACATAAAATTTTTTTTCTCTAAACTGCTTGTTAATTAGATTAATTATTTGGGAGAAGTTATTAAGTGTCTCTCAGAGGACACTTATATATAAGTGTCCTCTGAGAGACACTTTGAAAGAATGCAAGCATGGTCGCATCTGCGCCGTCTAATCTTTAATCAAATATATCAAGACTTTATACGTCGGATTGTGAACATTTGCAAGCTTACGCTCTAAATGGCATCTTGATGAAGGACAGAGTTTGAAACTCCTAATCGGCGGGGGGAAGGGATTGTTGATGTGAGCTAATGGGGATGTGAGCTATCGCTAATCCATGGGGTTCCCCCTGGAATTCCTGGTAAATTTGTCACAATGAGCCAACTGACCTAACCTCATGCTCATCCTATTAAACCAGCATTTGATTAAAACCAGCTGCTGAATTTCACCATACTACTACCCGCCAGAAACTGAAATACCATCCAGATCGTATGTATGAATGGCGTTCCTCCACCGAGCGTTTTCTTTTAAACTATATATTATAGTATATATATATATTTTATACTATATACTAGATATATTGGGGAATTACCTTCCAGCAATAATATTTACCAATACGATATTGAAACCTTCAAGAATAGAGCCTATATATACCTATACCTATAGAATATACCTATTTAAAAGACCGACAATGCACTTGCAATTCTCCTGGTATTGCGGGTTCTCATAGGCGATGGTAATCATTTACCATTCGAGAGCTCGTTTGTCCCCTTTGCTATAAAAAAATCTTTTATTTCAAAAATCCATCAGGAGAACCTGGAACAGACCATATAGGGGATGTAATATTTTACAGACGAAGACGCGAGTAATAGCTAGTGATACGTAACAAAAGAGACCGTTGACATTAATTTTACTGTAAACTGTATTTATTCTCATTCGTAGCCCGATTTTAATGTATTTTCACGGAAGCATTTCTAAGTATTCTATGGGACATTAAAAGGAAAACATCTTTTTAAATATGTAAAACAATTCCTTATATTTTTTACACAATAATGTTCGAAGAATTTATTTCATAATAAAATACCATTGACATATTTTGGTGACAATAATATTTATTGCTAGCTATTATAGTATTAGCAAATTCGTCTGCTTGCTTTTTGATAAACAATTGGATATTTTCTAAGAAAGAATAGAGTGACCACCAGCTTATGCAAGGTACATTATTCACCCTCGAGGACATAGCTGAAAATCAGTGTTTTGCTCCTTGAGTGATTCTCCACACTGAGTTATGTACCAGTTTTGTATTGCTGTAGCACACACATGCAGGTTTACCCTTATTGAATTGTTATATTATAGGTACTTGTCATGTGATGTTATAATTAAGCCTATATGTGTGTACTAAGATACAAATAAAAACTATTATCTATCTATCTATCTTACGCTATTGCAACTTTGTCAATAGAAAATATTCTAATCTGTGGCCGTAACCAGAACAGACCAGTCCCCCACAAGAAGCTCCCGTTCACTAGTATGATGGCTGAGCCAGCCATCAACTAACAGATATCATTGGAATGAGTATTTCGGGGGGAAAGAGGAATCTGTTAGCAATGTGGATTCAGAACACTATTAGTAGCTCTACGCGGTTCCTCATAAAAACCATCGTAATAATTCCTGGTGAATTTGTCAAGATGGGCTAACTGAGTTGACCTCATGTTCATCTTATCATCCTCCACTGATGCCCCGCCAGCGTAAACCGTTAGCGCAGGTGGGTGTACCATTCCATTGTCATCCGTGAAAAAAGTAATTCTTTCTTAAAAATATGTATTTATTGCAAATGAATAAAGGAAAAAGAGCAACCTTAGTTAATTTTAAACTTTCGTGTCTTAACACGAATAATTTTATGGCAAATAAAGGTATTTACCTCGGTCACGAGCTGACCACGGCTAGTGCAACCTAGTCGAAACGTCGAGAGAGGTAAATACCTTTATTTGCCATAAAATTATTCGTGTTAAGACCCGGTTAATAATTTAAATAAAGAGCAACCTTTTTTGGTGTCGATAAAAAATATGTTTTACCCCAATATGACAACCTCAAATAATTCCCAATAAAAAGTACAACAGGGAATCTTCCTTTCTGCTTTTTTTTCAACGCTCATCAAACATCAATTCCCAATATCGTGCTTTCCACCCAAATGGCGTTGGACAATATGAAACACGTATATTTTCACAGTAAAAACGACAGCATTTAAAATTTATTCCACTCCATATTTATCAATTTAACAATCATGTCCTGCCTCATGCAACATTGGGTCTTTGATTTCAACATTGAGCTTGCATGTAACAGCTTAGACAGCATCATTACTTGACATCAGATGAGATTGCGGTCAAACGCGCTGAAATCCTTATTAATATTATAAATGCAATAGTAACTCTGTCTCTCTGTCTGTCTGTGTCGCTTTCACGGCAAAACTACTGAACCGATTTAAATGAAATTTGGTACACAGTTAGTCTAGACCCTGAGAAAGGACATAGGCTTTTTAATGCGAAAAAAGGTTGTAAGGGGTTAAAAGGGGGGATGAAAGGTTGTATGGAAGAATCGTCATATTTGAAGATAGAAGCTTGAAACTTTTTGAGGCTGTTGATTAAATACAAATAAATATGACATTCAAAGTTTTTAAAAATGTTACCCTTAAGGGGGTAAAAATTTAACCTAAAGGGGATTGAAGTTTGTATGGAAAATCGTTCATTTTAATTGCCTTTTTTGGGCATACAATCTAATTATTGAATATTTTTTCTTTGTTTAGTCGAGGTCACTGTAAATCGCGAACGAAATCGCGGGCACAGCTAGTTTTAATATAAAAAAAAGTAAAGATGTATATGATATTAATATTGTAACGAATATTATAGACGCGAAACTATGAGTATGGATGAGCATGCATGGATGTTTCTCTCTCTGACGTTACGATCTTCGTTAATGGTAGCCAAATCCTGACCGCTATTGAGTCTACATTCATATTGCGACACGTGTTTTACCTCTGAACAAGGCATCACCAGATATTAAATAGAGTTCAGACATAGCTTGGACGCCTAGTGTTGATGATCAAACCGAGACACTGTCAACACTAGGCTTGCTATGTCTGAACTCTATTCAATGTCTCATGATGACCCACGTGCTGTCGTCAGCTTGTTTTCTATTCAAATTATATAAAAAACTAGCTTTTGCCCGCGGCTTCGTTCGCCTTAATTTATCCCCTTAGGGTTGGAATTTAGCAAAATCCTTTCATTGGGGCCTACGTGATAGTAGCTTTATGCATGCAAGTCTCGGCCCGATCGGTTTAAAATTGACAAAATTTCATCCCCTATTTTAACCCCTTGGGGGTAGAATTAATCAAAATCCAATCTTAGCGGATGTCTACGTCATAACATCTACCTGTATGCCAAATTTCAGCCCGATCCTACCTGTGGTTTGGGCTGTGCGCTGATAGATCACTATGTCAGTCAGTCACCTTTGAGTTATATATATTTAGATAGCACTAATAATCGAATATCTTAATTTTTTTGCCTAAATAGGCAAAAATTTTGTAAATCCAGCAAAAAACGTAAGCAAAAGAATTATATAATCAAGCTCAAGATCTGCGCATAGAATCCGCAAGCATTTTAATGTTATTGAATAAATTCTTATAATAAGATATATTTCGACCCGAAGTCCTCCAACTTAGACCCTTTCTGTAGTGGCTTTACATTAAGCTGGGACCTTCCAAATTTCCCGATGGCGCTGCATCATTTTATTTAAAAACCTTAACCCTCCCTGCGGTCAATGGGCGCCGAATGAACTGGTAGGGTTACAATAATATCTGTCGAGACATCCTGACACAAATTAAAATCTATACAACTTGTTCATTATTATCCCATATCACTACACACGCGTGGAATATAGTACACGGTATTTGCTGAATATATCTACAGGTGAATTGTTGAGTATGAAACATGGGACATAAGTGACACGGCAGCTGGCTAGCATACACTGAATTATTGAATTATGTATTATGTTAGGATTCAGCTACGCAAATCTATATCTATACTAGTTGTCCCGGCAAACGTTGTTTTGCCTTAAAATTAAAATAAAAAATTTAGGGGGATGAAAAATAGATGTTGGCCGATTCTCAGACCTACTCAATACGCTCACAAAATTTCATGAGAATCGGTCAAGCCGTTTCGGAGTCGTATGGGAACGAAAACTGTGACACAAGAATTTTATATATAAGATATAGTTTCGTATATAACATGAATGAATGTTTAAAATCGTTCATATATTTTATTTATTCATAACAAACATACAAAAGTCTTAACTTTCTGTTCGTAATATTAGTAAAGTAAGCATCAGTTTAATAAACCTATTTTGAATATTACGTACACTGTTTTATTCATATCTCTCGATGTTTTTTCATAATCTGTTAAAGTTACGATACGTTACTGACTTTTTTTGTTTAAGAATTAATAGCCAGTGTGTAGTAATATAGGTTACAAATACTTAAAAACTACTTTTTCTCCTTCTTCTTTTTTTAATTTGAATGGTTTCCACCAAAAGAGGTCGATTATGCCTTAGAAATGGGTAATTATTTTGACATTTATTAGATAGGAATATTTAAGAAATGAAGGTAGCGTAAGATTTTCACTTACAGGATTGCGACTTAATGATTATGTAAACTGTAAAACTAGTGTCATAAAAGTCAAATCATTTTTAGACCAGTTAGTTTCATGCCAGTTCTTTGCAACAGTAGTAGCTTAACTGAATAATATAGTTAAAAAAGGGTAATTAAAGATAATAAAACTTACACCTTTTCCTCTATGGTGGTGGTAATAAATGTTTCACTCCTCGTTTGTAAAGACGTTAAACGAGTAAAATTCTAATTTATCTTTTGGCCTTTTCTTTCAAGTAAATTTCTCAATATGAGAGAAAGTGACTAAATAACTCACAGCGATAAAAATCTAATTTGCAATAGCATTTTTGTCTACAAACTCTCACTTTGTTCTATTAAGGAAAATATATTTTTCATTATTTCATTATTCATAACAATTATTGCACAAAAAGGCGATTTTAGCATTGTCTCAAAGAATTCTTCGTGAATTACACCGTCCTTTGATCGTGTTAATTTAATTCGTATATTTTCCCTAATGGGAAATTACAAATTTTCATTTTACAATTTAGAAATAAACATTGAACCTACATTCGCCACCTGGGGGCTGACGAATACGCCGAAACACGTGTTCAAATATTTGTTCACACATCCTTTAATTGCTTCCTGTGTTTGTTTCAATATAAATATGTAAACATGTCCTACAGATTCAAAATATTCTGTACTCAAATGAAATTTCCTGTCTATCAACTGCCAGATCTAATTAGGGTTTCGTATGTAGGGTTACAATTACAGGGTATACCGAAACGAAACAAACCAAATAGAATACATATGAATTTTAACTATATAGACGTAGATACAAAGCGGAAATTTGAATATCAAATTCTCATACTAAATTGATCACTTGACCGCGCGGTTCATATAATAGGTTTTTTTCTATATCTAACCATACTATACTCTTTTTGAAAAACACTATGGTGTAATCTCTCGAGAAATCGTAGGCAAGTAGAATATTCCATAATCTAAGGTTTTATAATGTTGGAAAAATATATTTTTACACTCCACTTCTTTGTGAATGTTATTCAATTTCATGAATACTATCAGCTTGCTATACCCATTTGGACTAATCTTGTACGTCTGGTATAATTAAAATCGAGTTCAAGGATGGTTGGGTCATGCATCATACTCGTGAAGTAAAAATTAATGAAAATAGGTAGATGTTTGAACAGACGTCTTTTATTCCAGAGCGCAGTGACAGAAGTAGTATAAAATAAAAATTATATAAAGAACATCATATTTTGAATATGGATAAAAAGAATATAAAAACTGCCAGTGACTCTCATTGTAGGTCTAACACGTGAAATGGCACTGCTTATGGAAACTGTTGCAGCTGCATATTGCTGTATATTGTATAAATGGCCATCTTATTCACCCTAAGAGTAAAAGAGACGAACTTCTAACATTCCATGTATTCACCATGCGAGTGCCGGGTCATTTTGTGGCAGAGAGGGAATTCTGATCAGTTCTTTGTGACTTGTGACCCAGGTGTAGGTTTAAAAGGCCACTTTACCAATGTACGTCAACACACGCCTTTACCGCTCGTATTTATCTCCCTGCTCAGCCAAATATGGTAGAAGACTGCTAGGGCAAGTTTTGGATACACGTTCTAGTTCAGAAACCACTGCAGTTCTTGGTAGGTTAAGATCTTTTAGAAGTTTGTAGAGAGATTTCGCTGGTGTACCTCTCGCTCACACTTCGATCGCTAATGATAACCTGTGATATTTTACGTAATACTTTAAAAACGGACAGAGCAATACAAATGTTGACACTAACGAACAAATAATCAAGAATCGGACCCTCGACTGCTAAAAACTGACATTTATACTAACAAATAGAGGACTAAATTATTCTTTTATGCAATAGTCGAACCCATGACCACTGGAAATTGGGGCAGTCGTAAACCGCTATATCACCCCAGCAATAATTGTACAAAAACTAAATTATTCTTTAAAACAAGAGTCGAACCCATGACCACTGGAAATTGGGGCAGTCCTAAACCGCTATATCACCCCAGCAATAATTGTACAAAAACTAAATTATTCTTTAAAGCAAGAGTCGAACCCATGACCACTGGAAATTGGGGCAGTCCTAAACCGCTATATCACCAATAGTTGTACAAAATTTAATAACAGTTATGCAGAATATCGATTCCATACTGAATGTATATGGTCACCCTATCAACCCCTCTAACTTTCTAAAAACTCAATTCGTTTGTGTAAGATATAGACACATAGAAATATAGTTAAAGAGAATACCGATTCCATACTGAACGTGTGGTCACCCTATCAAACTCTCTAAAAACTCTCACTTCGCTAACCGCCGGTGATGGGCCGTTTTCGTCCGCTTATTTTCGCTAACGAAATTAGGTCAGAATTATTTACAGTTACACTGAATTATAAACATTGTAGTACGAGGGGGGAAGGGGAGGGGATTGCTAGTAATGTGTACTAATAATAATAATAATAATACATAATCTAATCCACACAAAAAAAAAACTTTTGTGTGTCAATTTCTATATACATGACGACCTGGGTGGTCTAAAAGTAAAACGTGGTAAGATCCTGTGATTTTTACTTATTATACCTACAGGACGGCCTCGGTGGTCTAGCGGTATAGCACATTGTTTCTGAAGGTCGCGGGTTCAATTTTCACGCACGACACAAACATTTGTATTCATGAGTATGATTGTTTGTATCGATCTGGGTGTTTTCTATATGTATGTTTTTGGGAAAAAAAATATCTATTTCGTATCAGTTATCTAGTACCCATAACACAAGCTTTAACTAGATAGATGGCGCTGTGTGAATTGTCCTGAGATTGATATTATATACTGAATTGGACGGTAGGGAAAAAATATGAATACAAAAAATTTGTTTCTTTCATAATAGTTAAAATATCCTACATGAATAAATGATTTTGGATTTGATTTGATATTCCTGACTGACACTCCGGTTAACGAAACACCGATCATCATCTGCTTCTTCCTTATCCCATTCATTTGGGGCGTAATATGTTTTTCTCATCCATTCATCCCTGTTCGCAGTTATCTCGTTATTTTTTTTTACAAATGTATAAAATAATATATATATATAAACACCTCTTTGGGCACTTTGTTGATCACGCCACAACCTACACACTTGCTGATTCCACCTTTTGCACTGAATAACTTGACTTCTATCGCGTATATCTCAGGCGGTATGGCAACGTCGCATTCTATTTTGCGATGCGGCCATATATATTCGTCGATAGTACGATATACTCGACACTTTTTTTGCTAATAATTCGTGACTGAATGGCTCCGAACGGCTAAATTTTTGGTATACACAAAGACTTTTTGGCTCTGAATATATTCCAAAAATCAATTAATTATGTTGATCACTTTATATACTCGTCCTTACTGCGATACTTATTTTCATCCGAATATATATGGATACCGTAACGGTCTATCAATTATGAATTTATTAATTTACTAATGTAGATATTTTATATTCGCAATGCTCCATACATGCAAGCTCCAGCAACGGTGGAGGCAGGGTCCCCCCTGCACCGTACACCGCACCCGCGCACACAAACAAATTAGATATTTTTTGAATACACAAAGACTTTTTGGCTCTGTATATATATTTCAAAAATCAATTAATTGTGTTGATCACTTTATATACTGGTCCTTACTGCGATACTTATTTTAATCCGAATATATATAGATACCGTAACGGTCTATCAATTATGAATTTACTAATCTAGATATTTTATATTCGCAATGCTCCATACATGCAAGCTCCAGCAACGGTGGAGGCAGGGGGAGCACCGTACACCGCACCCCGCGCACACAAACAAATTAGAATAAATTAAATTCATAAGATTATTTATATATTTCGACTGCCTCGGTGGTCACACCGCTTTACATCCGATGGTCGCGGGTTCGATTTCTCGCACGGTGCAAACATTTGTACTCATCGGTCATCGATTGTTTTCATCGGTCTGGGTGTTTTATATGTATATTATATATGTATTTACAAAATAAAAATATCTATTTATATCAGTTCAGTATCAGTCTGTGTTAATTGTCCAGGGCTATTTATTATATTTTTATAAACGGTTATCTTTTTCCATCGCACCGCTCGCTATCGACAGTGAATTCATAGAAATGTCACTCTAAAAACAAAAATAGTTTTGTGTTTTGTATTTCAAATACTAAATGCAAAATAGGTATTTTCAAAATAAAGTACCTTTTGAATTTTTGTCCAAACCTCAGATATTTTATTTATTTTAGGTATATCAATCATTACATAGTGTAGTATAAAACAAAGTCGATGTCGCATCTAACAGTACATAAATAAAGAAAGAAGACTTTTTGGCTCTGATACCGTAACGGACTATCAATTATGAATTTATTATACCTAATCTAGATATTTTATATTCGCAATGCTACATACATTATAATATCCGCCTCCATTCATTGTAACGGTGGAGGGACTAAATAGTTGAATAAAACTGAATAAGCAGTTGCTCCACTCTATAGGTACTGCGTCGTCGTCGTATGCTGTTCATTTTTTCACTCATTTTGGCGCCAAGAGAGGGTCACATAGTCGTTGTCAAGTTAAGAACTTATAATTTAATTTTGATGACAATAGATACAAGTAAAAAGTAGGTATTATATTAATGTACGTAAGTACTGTACTTAAAAATATTTATTCTTTATTGTACATTTGAAAAACTTAACACTTAAGGACTTGTACATATACACGTACATACTGCCATTTTCTCTTAAAGACATCCAGAGAAGCACTATTTATCAAATACGCGGGGTGCACCGACCTTTGACCTTATAACAGCTGATTCGCGCGTAACGAATTACATTGCTACTTACATTACTATTTTATAGTGGATATTTCACTATAAAATATTATTATTTCTTTAGATTATGACATAATAGCATAGTTTACATGATTTTAAGGGAAACATACGATAAAAAAAATTCCCGTAAAATGTAAAAGATAAAAAATGGTTATTGTTGGTTATCCTTGAGAGATACACATATACCATCACCGACTATATTGTTGACCTTATTTTGATACATCTCAAAGCACTAGACAATACGCATTTTCATTAAACAGTATTGTATTTTTTTTATTTATTTAACTTTAATGCACAAAAAAATTTGTACATGTGGCGGACTTAATATCTTGCCGCGTTATTTACCAGGCAACCATGAGTGGTGCAGCGAAGGATTATTGGCGGTGCACTAATATAAATAAGAAATGTCAAAAAAAGATATATAAATACAAAGCAAAATATACATTTCTATAAAAAAATAACAATATACATACGTAAATATATAACCCATAAATGTATAAATAAATACATAATGATCCGATAATCAAATTATAAGTACAGTCTCAAATTGAAAGTAAGAAAAACAGAAAATATAGAGAGAACTATAGGGATATAACAGAAAGATGTGAAAAAAGGAGGACAGTAAAAAAGTTACAAATTTAAATAATGTTCCCGCAATTTCTGTTTAAATGAATTTATTACATTATTATATATATTAGGCATACGACTAGCCTTATGACTGTTACTTTTTTTTTAATCTATACATCTATACATGTAAATAAAATTGGAGTGTCTGTTTGTAATATTGAAATAACCGTTTTTTACTACTTGGATATGAATATAAATACGGTACATACACCAAAATAACATATTTTACAAGTTTTGTCTGTCTGTCTGTCTGTTTGTTCCGGCTAATCTCTGAAATAGCTGGACTGATTTTGACGGGACTTTTTTTGGCAAGTAGCTGATGTAATAAGGAGTAACTTACGCTACTGTTATTTTAGAAAAATAAAATAAAATTTCACGCGGGCGAAGTCGCTGGGGCAACATAGTCTATAGATATACCGAGATTTATTATTTAAGTTGCTATTATGTTGTTGACAAAATTTTACTGTAATGTTACTATTACGTTATCCTACACAATTTGTATTATTTTGGATGAATAAATAAATAAATAAATAATAATCTATACATCTATACATTTAATAAAAATTGGAGTGTCTGTTTGTAATATTGAAAAAACCGTTTTTTACTACATGCATATGAATATATATAAGGTACATATACCAAAATAACAATTTTCATAATTTTTGTCTGTCTGTCTGTCGGTCTGTTTGTTCCAGCTAATCTCTGAAATGGCTGGACCGATTTTGACGGTACTTTTTTTGGCAGGTAGCTGATTTATAAGGAGTAACTTAGGCTACTTTTATTTTAGAAAAATAAAGTTAAATTCCGCGCGGACGAAGTCGCGGGAACAGCTTGTTTTTAATAAAAACGGTTTATTTGATAGAAAAAACATCTATTTTGTGGTACTTGAGAATGTTGAAGCCTGTTGTTTGTAATATTGAAATAACCGTTTTTTACTACTTGCATATGAATATAAATACGGTACATACACCAAAATAACATATTTTACAATTTTTGTCCGTCTGTCTGTTTGTTCCGGCTAATCTCTGAAATGGCTGGACCGATTTTGACGGGACTTTTTTTGGCAGGTAGCTGATGTAATAAGGGTACTACCTAGTAACTTAGGCTACTTTTATTTTAGAAAAATAAAGTTAAAAACCACGTGGACGAAGTCGCGGGAACAGCTACTGTATAATATATTAGAGATACCTACGTGTTTTTTTATTGATGACTAGCTGTACACGGGATTTCGTCCGTGTGGAATTTAACTTTATTTTTCTAAAATATAAGAAGTTAAATTCCACGCGGACGAAGTCGCGTGTACAGCTAGTTGTCGGTAGTCTAGCGATTTAGCTAGCACACTGCTTTGATTCCTGCTTGGTGGTCGAGGGTTCGATTCCTCGCACGCTGCAAACATTTGTATTCATGAGTAGGATTGTTTGTAACGGTCTGGGTGTTTTCTATGTATAGATAATATATATGTATTTACGAAAAAAATCTTTGTATTTATATCAGTTGTCTAGTACCCATAACATAATCTTCAGCTAGCTTAACTTGGGTCTAGATGAAGCTGTGTGAATTGTCCTGAGATTACTATTATTATTAATTGGTACACTGGTAAACTACTAACTAGGCCATATTGGTGTTGTTTGTTATGGTGAAAAAACTAGTATATATATAAGTTACACGTACAATTTCAAAGACTTATTTCTTCAAAACTACTGGCCATTCTGAAATAAAACTTTAGGGTTTGTATATGTAATGTTTGCATATAAAATATGATTAAAGGTTACCAGTGTATTTACACTTTTACTGAACAAACAGAGTTGTTTAATACTAAAAATATTGTGTGGAAGGCATCAATTATTTTCAGTGCATTTATAGCTTTGCTCTTTTCCTAATTATTATTATTAAGTTTTAAAGTGGTTGAATTTTACGTAAGGGGTATTTATACATTATTTCTAATTTACCATTTATTTTAAGTTTTTTAAACTCTATTCATCGAGACCTATCTAATGAGTCCAAACACGATATTTCCGCTGTAAGTTTTCGAAGAGTATGTTCATCATCTGATAATACTGGTGCCAGCATGAAGTCAAGGTTAACAGATAACTAATTACTTTTATTTCGTCAAAATCTTTAGATTACGTATAATAAATTCATAATATCGCTACCTATTCAAATCAAAACAAGTATTAGGTACTTCATGTACTAGTATATAAATTCATCAACACACAAGTAAATGATTTTTAAATATATTCAGAGCCAAAAAATCTTTGTGCATTTAAAAAAAATTGCCGATACGGATTCACTATTGCAGGAAATTGTTGAAAAAATATATATCGCGTATAGGTATCTACTACTATCGACGATTACATTTGGCAACAACGCATGGTCTCGGCCGGAACGGCAACATCGCATATTAGAATACAAAGATAGTGATAGAAAGAGAGAGACAGTGGAATCAGCAATATCTACGGATCGTGGCTGGATCAACTAAGTGTGCAAGTGTATATATATATATATATATACATTTGTCTTTAATTCAAAGGAAATATAAATAATGAACGCATCACATTTAAAACAGTATAAATAGTTAATAATTTAATAATAAGTTAATAGTTTAATAAGTACGTACGTAATATTATCACATGGTAACAGCACGTATTATGGCAAAAATAAACATCGGCTGATTTGAAAAGATTTATTATAGTAATAATAGTAATCTCAGGACAATTCACACAGCTTCATCTAGACCCAAGTTAAGCTAGCTGAAGATTATGTTATGGGTACTAGACAACTGATATAAATACAAAGATTTTTTTCGTAAATACATATATATTATCTATACATAGAAAACACCCAGACCGTTACAAACAATCCTACTCATGAATACAAATGTTTGCAGCGTGCGAGGAATCGAACCCTCGACCACCAAGCAGGAATCAAAGCAGTGTGCTAGCTAAATCGCTAGACTACCGACAACTAGCTGTACACGCGACTTCGTCCGCGTGGAATTTAACTTCTTATATTTTAGAAAAATAAAGTTAAATTCCACACGGACGAAATCCCGTGTACAGCTAGTCATCAATAAAAAAACACGTAGGTATCTCTAATATATTATACACTAGCTGTTCCCGCGACTTCGTCCACGTGGTTTTTAACTTTATTTTTCTAAAATAAAAGTAGCCTAAGTTACTCCTTATTACATCAGCTACCTGCCAAAAAAAGTCCCGTCAAAATCAGTCCAGCCATTTCAGAGATTAGCCGGAACAAACAGACAGACAGCCAAAAATTGTAAAATATGTTATTTTGGTGTATGTACCGTATTTATATTCATATGCAAGTAGTAAAAAACGGTTATTTCAATATTACAAACAACAGGCTTCAACATTCTCAAGTACCACAAAAAAGATGTTTTTATTAAAAACAAGCTGTTCCCGCGACTTCGTCCGCGTGGAATTTAACTTTATTTTCTAAAATAAAAGTAACCTAAGTTACTCCTTATAAATCAGCTACCTGCCAAAAGTACCGTCAAAATCGGTAGAGCAATTTCAGAGATTAGCCGTAACAATCAGACCGACAGACAGACAGACTAAAATTATAAAAATTTTTATTTTGGTATATGTACCTTATATATATTCATATGCATGTAGTAAAAAACGGTTATTTCAATATTACAAACAGACACTCCAATTTTATTTATATGTATAGATGTATAGATTATTATTTATTTATTTATTTATTCATCCAAAATAATACAAATTGTGTAGGATAACGTAATAGTAACATTACAGTAAAATTTTGTCAACAACATAATAGCAACTTAAATATTAAATCTCGGTATATCTATAGACTAGCTGGCCACAGCGACTTCGTCCGCGTGAAATTTTATTTTATTTTTCTAAAATAACAGTAGCGTATGTTACGTCTTATTACATCAGCTACTTGCCAAAAAAAGTCCCGTCAAAATCGGTCCAGCTATTTCAGAGATTAGCCGGAACAAACAGACAGACAAAACTTGTAAAATATGTTATTTTGGTGTATGTACCGTATTTATATTCATATGCAAGTAGTAAAAACGGTTATTTCAATATTGCAAACAGACACTCCAATTTTATTTACATGTATAGATGTATAGATTAAAAAAAAAGTAACAGTCATAAGACTAGTCGTATGCCTAATATATATAATAATGTAATAAATTCATTTAAACAGAAATTGCGGCAACATTATTTAAATTTGTAACTTTTTTACTGTCCTCCATTTTTCACATCTTTCTGTTATATCCCTATAGTTCTCTCTATATTTTCTGTTTTTCTTACTTTCAATTTGAGACTGTACTTATAATTTGATTATCAGATCATTATGTATTTATTTATATATAATATTTATACATTTATGGGTTATATTTAAATGAATTTAATCGATAAAATCGTTGTTAAGTATTAAATTAATTTTAAGTGATATTAACTATTATATTATGCATAAAAAATATTTGTAATAATAAAGAAAATACATTTAAAATGTTTTACTTGTTGTGTTAGTTATTTATAAGATCTTACTATAATTGTTAGCTGCTTTACAATTTAGAAAGTACAATAGGTAATGTAAATTAAAATTAATTGAATACTTAACAACGTTTTGTTCGATTAAATTCATTTAATTATTAAAATAGTTAATTTAAAATTAGAATAAAGACAAAAAAAAAATAACAAAAAAAAATCGGTGGCGGGAATCGAACCTTGAGCGTCCGTTTGGTAAGTTGATTCAAAGGCTTATTAAAATCAAAATTAAAAATTCAAAGGCTTATTTCTTCGAAATTACTGGTCATTTTGAAATAATACTTAGGGTTCGCATACCCTTATCGGATACTACTACTACACGGAGTTTCGTCAAAATAAAATATCTAGGTTAGGTATAATAAATTCATAATTAATAGACCGTTACGGTATCTGTATATATTCGGATCAAAACAAGTACTATGAAATAAGAACGAGTATATAAATTGATTAACACAAGTAATTGATTTTTGAAATATATTCAGAGCCAAAAAGTCGTCTTTCTTTATTTATGTACTTGTTAGATGCGACAGCGACTTTGTTTTATACTATACTATACTATGTAATGATTGATATACCTAAAATAAATAAAATATCTGAGGTTTGGACAAAAACTCAAAGGGTAATTTATTTTGAAAAGGTATTTTGAAAATACTTATTTTGCTTTTAGTGTTATAGTACTTTAAGCGTTATATTTTAAGTAACAATGTTTAATTATAATTAATACCACTGCACCAACACTCCGATCGTGCAAAAAATTTAGCTGTTTCATTATTTTTTAGTTCAATTAGTAGTCTACCTAAATCCTGGGCTAAGGGGGGAGCGTCATGACCCCCCATGACTCCCAATACATCCATGACGCTCCCCCCTGGATCCGCCGTTGCGTCTTCTCTTCATTCGCTCTGTAACGTTGTTACAAAAGGAAAAATTCCCGTCCAAAAAATAACAAGTATTGAGGTTTGATCTGGAGTCACATTACTCCAGACTGATTTCTATAAATATTTAGATTAGATAGACTATTATTCTTGAAATACTAGCTAGACATTATTAAGTTACTGTAGCCATAATGTAGTAGCCCAAACGTGCCAATGAGGAAGCCCTTGGCAAATGCTGCACCCTGATTGGCCCGTTTGAATTGGATCAAGAAGTGGTCGTATGCCAAAAAGGTGGATTTGTATAAAATCGTGTATAAATCGCGTAATTATTATTATTACTCGTCGTGACAGTTGTGGCTCAAAACGGATCAACATTTATATATGGTCAGCTGGCATTAGATCAACAAAAGGCCTCCGGATCAACAAGTGAAAATGGATCAACAAAAAACTACCTATACGGCACGTCTGAGCCACAAAGTGCCCAAGGGGATATTTATATATATATATATATATATATATATATGTATATATATAAAATAAAATACAATACAGAGGAAATTTTAATTTATTTTATAACTATTAACCTTATTTTTCTATTGAGGTTTTTGGGCTACTGCCGGGTGTTAATTGCACTGGGATCTACATAGGTCTATAGTGCTCGCCCTTTTAATTAACCATATTAAGTCGACCTCCACGCGGTCACACCTGGAAAGCATCGTGGCTAACTATTAGTGAATTCCTCACTTGGTCTGATTGACCTGACCTCGTGCTCGTCTTGTCATCTTTCACTGGTGCCCCATCAACGTATACAGTTAGCGCAGGCAGATACACTAATGTACAATATTCTCATCTGGGGGGAAGGGGATTGTAACATGGCAGGTTGACCTCCACGTGGTTCCCCCTGGAAACCATAGTGTTAAATTTCTGGTGAAATTGCCACGATGGGCTAACTGGCCTGACCTCATGTTCATCTTATCATCCTCCACTGGTGCCCCGCCAGCGTAAACCGTTAGTGCAGGCGGACGCACCATTCCATTATAATCCATAAAAAATATATTCTCGGGATTGTTAGTAATGTGCACTAATAAACTTATTGCTAACAATGTATTATGCCAGGTTGATCTCCACGCAGTGCACTTAGAAACCATCATGATAAATTCCTGGCCACGATGGACTGATCTGACTTCGTGCTCATCCACATCAGCTCAGCCATCTCCACTGCCCCATCAACGTATACCGTAAGCGCAAACGGATGCACTGTTCTACAATATTATTATCAGGGGAGGAAAAGAAATTGCTTGCAAAGTAATGTGAACTAAGTTGTTCATATCAAGTATGGCAATGTGACAATCTACCATCCTGATAAATTCCTGGTGAATTTGTTATGATGGACTAACTGACTTGGCCTCATATTCATCTTGCCATCCTTCGACAGCGATCCTTTAGCGCAGGAGGGTGCTCCCTTCCATTGTTATCCATAAAAAAAATATAATAATCATCTACAATGATCAAGGAAATACTCATCTAATGTCCGTAGCATTAGGTACATTATTACATGACTCATAATGTTTTTTAATAGGACCATTCTACCAATATTATCATCAATAAAAAAAACTCTGTCTACCTCATCTAGTATAACAGTCGTAACAATATCTTCATTTGTTTTGTTTAACTACTATCAATTGTTATGAACTGCAATATAGTTTTTTTTTCTTAAGTACTCGGCTACTTCACCCGAGTTACATATATTGAAGGTTTGAAGGGTTGCTTTTGGAAAATATTATTCTCATATCAGTGACTACGTCCCAATATCCCGTATAAGAATACCCGAATTTTACAGACATTACCATAAAATTGTGTATATTTACATAAAGTTATTACTACATTTGGTTACGAGATATATTATATAGTTTTTATTCTATGTTTTATTCATATTCACACTATCAGTCACACGAAATTGAGATTTATGTTCATAGTCATTAAAGTTTAAATTATCATATGAACTTATCTCTTTTAAAAATGGTCGCGAAATTTTACTACAACATTCTATTATTAAATATCTAAATATCCCAAAACTATTTGAATTTAGAACACTCATTACGTTAAATGCACATTTTAATTATTTAAAATAAGAACATGGAACGTTCGAAACGGCGCGAAAAATAGTTGGCAAACTTGTGTGGGCCACTTATATCGAAATAAATTTTGTATTAATCTATCTACTTTTAGAATAATATTTGGACA
Source organism: Achroia grisella (assembly GCF_030625045.1). Lineage (NCBI taxonomy): Eukaryota > Metazoa > Arthropoda > Insecta > Lepidoptera > Pyralidae > Achroia > Achroia grisella. The sequence goes on along the minus strand of NW_026712570.1, from coordinate 1,863,344 downwards.
CAAATTTAATCTATGCTGACACATAGATATCTTTTTAATTTCATTCATGTAAAGAGAGTGCCAACTCGTAAAACATAGTGTTTACTTGCTTAATAACAGCACCCATAATGCTTTATTTAATTTAAAAGTTTAAATAAAAAACACAGAAAATGACGAAATTGTATGTGTACACTATATAATACATAATTTTATGTTTATTAATTAAAATAAGTAGGTACTAAGTTCATTAAGTAATTTCATTTTAAATAACAACCGTACCAACTTTTGACTACAATTTTATAAAAATGAATTATTAAAGTTATTAATATTATAAATACGACAGTTTATCTATATGGATAGGTAGATAGATGGATGAATGTTAGCGGTTTAGACACACATTACTTCCAATGCATGGTCGCGAGTTCGATTCCTCGCACGATACAATCATTTGTATTAGTATGTTGTATATGTCATTGTATGAGTATGATTGTTTGTTTGTATATTATGTATATTATTTATATATACATGAAAAACTCTAAGTATTTATTACAGTTGTCTAGTACCCATAATACAAGCTCTGTTTACCGTGGGACTAGATGGCGATGTGTTAATTGTCCACGGTTATTTATTAATTTATTACTAGCTGTGCCCTCGGTTTCATTCGCATAAAATTTCAGTATATATGAGTATATATATATATAGCCTACGTGTTATTCTGATGCATAAGCTATATTACTGTAACAAACATCCATACTCACATACTATCGCCTTTAAAACATTATTAAAATAAGATTTAAAATATAATATAACAAATTTCATAGACCATTCGTGTCTCTGTAGCGCAACGTCATAAACAAAACGGTTTCACAAAACCCGTTATCGCGGCCTAGCCGAACCCTCAAATCGGGCCAGGCCTAAATAACTCACGGTAGCTTTTAATTATCTCGGATATAGCTCACCTAGACCTTAATTAAGATTAACGTTACGGGGTAACGTTAACAAATAACCTGCGTTAACGCGTATAGCCGTTTTACCCGATTTAACGAGCTCAAATCAGTTGTAAATGGGAATGGAATTGAGTTCCGTTATTAATGCAATTAATGGAACCACACACCATGGAAAAACTATGGTTGTCAGTGGATAATCATTATATTTGATTATTCGCCCAAAACGACGGCTAGTCATTCTTCCATTACAATTCTTAAAAATTTGAATTTATTTAAAATAGTAACACTCAAGATCGGTTCATTCTTCTTGTGATGAGTCTGTGTTCCGAACAACTGAAAACGTAGTATAAAAAATGTAAATTCAAAAGTGCATATATTAAGTTTATTTGAACAATTATTATTTCTATTTCTATTTCTTGTAATGAATTTGTGATGCTAATCAAAAAGCTATGACTTCCAAAGGTGTTTATATTATGAAGTTTATTTGATTAAAGATTATTTCTATTTCTATTCCTAGGGGTGAGTTATGGTTATTAAGATACATAGCTCTGTCTAGATCAGTTCCCAGACTCATGCAATTACATGTTGCTTATATAAATGCCAATTTGACACCTGAATATATTTGTGATTTAATAAATAGTCATTATTATTTAGATTTTCATTTTAGATTGCAGTATGAACTACCTGCCGACGGTTGCTTTAGAGATGTACATGTATTATTCGAAATATATATATTTATAATAACATAATTTGTTCCATACTCTTGTACTTACTTTTTAAATTGTTAAGTTGTTATTTTTCATAATAGATAGCTATTAAGGTATCGGAAGGGTCGGCAACACGGATACGACACCTCTGTTATTTTAGGCTACGATAACCGGTTACTATCATATATACCTATATATATACCAAGCCACAGAAAAAGCGCATTATTACGGATATCTAACTCGAAAACTGCTGAAAATCTAATTTAATATAAATTAGATTAACCACATGATACAACGAGCAATACAATAAAAAAAAATCTTAAAAATTGGTGCTATTAAAAAAAAGGAAGTAACACAAATAAAAAATATTGCCGTATTGTATATTAAAAGTTAGTTTTAAAAATGGACTAAAATTAAGAAAAAAAATCCAAATTCAAAAAGAATTAGGAATTACTTTTTAAAACGTGTAAAAGAAACGAGATAACTAAACTCAACAACGCGTTATCTGAAACGGTTTGTGCGGTCAACCGAAAGCAATAAATATTGTAAATCCAATTAGAACCATGATAAACTGGTGCGTAATCCTCTCTAAAATTAGGAGAGTTACATTTAGGCTGTACCTAAATTCTTATTACAATAGCAGAAACGAATCCCTTCCGTTTGAATTAAATTGTAATATAGTAGAAACCGTATTTCTGTATGTAAATATCTAGTAGAAAGTAGCTTTATATCTAAAATATGTAAGTTAGCTGTCTTTGGGTTTGTAGCTTCGATATCTGAAATATGATAGCTGTGTTTGGGTTTATAGCTACGATATCTGAAGTATGGTAGCTGTGTTTATGTTTGTAATTTCGATATCTGAAATACGTAAGTTAGCTGTCTTTGAGTTTGTAGCTTCGATATCTGAAATATGATAGCTGTGTTTGGATTCACAGCTACGATATCTGGAGTATGATAGCTGTGTTTGGGTTTGTAGCTTCGATATCTGAAATATGATAGCTGTGTTTGGGTTTATAGCTACGATATCTGAAGTATGGTAGCTGTGTTTGGGTTTATAGCTACGGGTTCATAGCTACGATATCTGGAGTATGATAGCTGTGTTTGGGTTTGTAGCTTCGATATCTGAAATATGATAGCTGTGTTTGGGTTTATAGCTACGATATCTGAAGTATGATAGCTGTGTTTGGGTTCATAGCTACGATATCTGGAGTATGATAGCTGTGTTTGGGTTTGTAGCTTCGATATCTGAAATATGATAGCTGTGTTTGGGTTTATAGCTACGATATCTGAAGTATGGTAGCTGTGTTTGGGTTCATAGCTACGATATCTGGAGTATGATAGCTGTGTTTGGGTTTGTAGCTTCGATATCTGAAATATGATAGCTGTGTTTGGGTTTATAGCTACGATATCTGAAGTATGGTAGCTGTGTTTGGGTTCATAGCTACGATATCTGGAGTATGATAGCTGTGTTTGGGTTTGTAGCTTCGATATCTGAAATATGATAGCTGTGTTTGGGTTTATAGCTACGATATCTGAAGTATGGTAGCTGTGTTTGGGTTCATAGCTACGATATCTGGAGTATGATTGCTGTGTTTGGGTTTATAGCTACGATATCTGAAGTATGATAGCTGTGTTTGGATTCATAGCTACGATATCTGGAGTATGATAGCTGTGTTTGGGTTTGTAGCGTCGATATCTGAAATATGATAGCTGTGTTTGGGTTTATAGCTACGATATCTGAAGTATGATAGCTGTGTTTGGGTTCATAGCTACGATATCTGAAGTATGATAGCTGTGTTTGGGTTCATAGCTACGATATGTTAAGTATGGTAACTGTGTTTGGGTTTATAGCTACGATATCTGAAGTACGGTAGCTGTATTTGGGTTTGTAGCGATATGACAGTGAATTTACAGGCTACCACTTAGTCCTAAGAATGGTACCGCATGAATGATAAAACGGACTACTAGCTGATGATAAGTGATAATCGATTAAATTTACAGTGGTGGTGAACACGGACATCACGTCATCTTGTGTTAGTTGCGCAGGCATAACATCTTAGTCCGGATTTCCTAAGCGTCATTCTGCGGATTATGGAATCATACCTCCGTTCACTGTAATTTCACTACCATATATCACCCCTTAACGAAAACAACTTGCAAAGCATTCTCCTTCACGGCTAAGAAATAGAAATAGACATAATCTTTATTCAAATAAACTTAATACAAGCATTATTAAATAGTCATATGTTTTTTCTACAACTCATTCGGAAAGACTCATCATAAGTAGAACGAATAAATATATACATAGGAAATATCCAGACCGATACAATCAATCATATAAATATACATAGATATAACCAATCATACTCATGAATACAAATGTTTGTGCCGTTACTTTTCCTAGGAATATATTGAAAACGTTCAACCAAAAAAGCCATTTAAAAGTCTCTATAAAACATATTACACAAATTTGAAATTGGTACTTAAATGATTATATTCTTCATAGGAAATTTCTGTATAAGTCTTTTAAAGGTATAAATGGTTTACGCAATCTATACCCCAGAACTAATAGAAATGGAAGAGACAAAGTATTATTCATTATCAATAAATAATAAAATTTAGAACTTACTTTTCCTACAGAAAATATTGAAAACGTTCAATAGCCAAAAAAGATTAAAAGTAAGTCTATGAAGAAATATAATTTATAACATGTAGCTATGGCATTGTATTGATCCTAAACCTCAGTTTTAATAATTATGTATTATTATAATTATGTACAATGGCATTTGAAAAAAAATGATGAAAGGAATGTAGAGTTTCTTGGTTTGAACTAGTCTCAGAATAGCATAAACTGATTTCACTAAAAATTTAATAAATTAAATATGTTTACGAGTTTAGAAGAATAATATTGTCGACAGTCAACAATGGCTCTAATTACATTATTTAAATTATTAACCGGGTCTTAACACGAATAATTTTATGGCAAATAAAGGTATTTACCATTAATAGTCAATAAGTGTACGGATACCGTGAGTGCTGTGTGTCGCGAACTTTCGTTAAACAATCTAGTGACGGTAGATTAAGAAAAAACTGCTGTCACCTATCTACATTGACATCGCTGTTCCTCCAGTCAGCTCGTGACCACGGCTAGTGCAACCTAGTCGAAACGTTGAGAGAGGTAAATACCTTTATTTGCTATAAAATTATTCGTGTTAAGACCCGGTTAATAATTTAAATAATGTACATATATTAAACACGAAAGTTTAAAATTAACAATGGCTCTACAGGGGAAGTCATGATGGGGTAATGAAGGGTCATTACCCCATCATGACTTCCCCCCATGGGCTGAATTTCATAGAAATATATTATTAACTCTTCCATTAATCTTATTCTAGGTTTAACCCGCAACTCGGACTTAATAGTTCGCTTCGCTATCGAATATGTTATAGGTTCGGATAAGGGTCGAATAAATTATGGAATTTACGTGAGCAGCGATGATAGCACGGCCGGGGGTGCCCCGAAAGAATAAGTGATGGAGGTCTACCGATGCGGGAGGTACTTACGAATATAGGGTCCCGATGAATCGATCCCCAATATTGCTGTAGTATTAAAACATTGTCGTAATAATAAATTATTTTTAACGCCATTTTTAAAAGCGTTTGGGAATCGTGAAATGATTTATATTCCATCTGTAATGGATCGATGGACTGTATGGGTGTCTAAATGATGAAAACACGTATATAATATGATGGTAAAATATATTTAAATACAGTTGCGAACTAACCAAAAGAGAATAATAGTACAATAAATTGAAGTATATGAAATAACATGATATATAAAAAAGAACTCTTCAAAAATATAAATTAAAAAATATCAAAAGAGTTCGGCGATCGGTCGCCAACACTATCGATTACGATTACGAATACGAGACCAGACTAAAAAAATGGAATGTGCTTGAACTATTAGGATTTATTAAGACCCAATCAAAGAAAGAAGGAAAACTTTAAGTGACAACCGTTACATTCACATATTATAACAACAACTGAACATTAGAATACATATATGCACACAAATACACGTCTATATATGCGAGATTAGCGGGAGTGAGACTTGAAGAACATCGAACACGTATTTACATCATCTAAGATTTTTCTCTCAACTCCTTTAATTGTTTATTTAGAAAAAAACTGTAATAATAATGAAACGCATAATTCCTCTTTCCACATTTTTTTTTTAAAAGCTTGGTTATTTAATGATCCACCCGTCTACGCTAACGGATTGGATGCTATTGGAGGACGATAAGATGAGTATGAGGTCAGGTCAGTTAGCCCATCGTGGTATATTCACCATGGATTTATCACGATGGTTTCCAGGGGGAACTACACCAAAATTGTCAACACCCAGCATTTGGGGGGAAAAGGGGATTGTTAGTAATGTGGACTGACGATCTTATTGCTAGCAATGTACCATGTGAGGTTGACCTCAACGCAGTTACCCCTGAAAACCATCGTGATAAATTCCTGCCGACATACACCAAAATTGTGAACACCCAGCATTTGGGGGGAAAAGGGGATTGTTAGTAATGTGGACTGACGATCTTATTGCTAGCAATGTACCATGTCAGGTTAACCTCAACGCAGTTACCCCTGAAAACCATCGTGATAAATCCCTGCCGACATACACCAAAATTGTCAACACCCAGCATTTGGGGGGAAAAGGGGATTGTTAGTAATGTGGACTGACGATCTTATTGCTAGCAATGTACCATGTCAGGTTGACCTCAACGCGGTTACTCCTGGAAACCATCGTGATAAATTCCTGCCGAATTTGTCACGATGGGCTAACTGAACTGACCTCTTGTTCATCTTATCATCCTCCACTGGTGCCCCGCCAGCGTAAACCGTTAGCGCAGGCGGGTGCATCATTCCATTATGATCCATAAAAAAACAACTCAGCATTTCCCGTGACAGTTACGCAGCGCTGGTATTCTGTGCCTGCCATTAGTAAGATCACGTACGGCTCGGTGTCTCTGTTCCTTTACCCTTTGATAGCGATTTGATTCCAATCAGGTAGTGTAGTCGCTTTTACAGATATATTACTTGTAGCTTATATTTTCTTACCATTGTAATTGCCAGAGTTTTACATCGAAGAAAACAAGTTTTCAATTGTTTTTCTTTAGTACAGCTTCCGTTACAGCCACGGGACGGATCCAGCTTTGGCGCCAGGAGGGGGTCATATAATCGTGGTCAAGTCAAGAATAATAAATTAATTTTGATAGCAATAGATACAAGTAAAAAGTAGGTATTTTAGTTATTAAAGTAGGTTTTTTCATAGAAAATTATTATTTTATATTAAATTAATTAAATATTGAGGGTATGTAGTTACATAAAATCAGTATGGTGACAAAATATATAAATAAAATCATTATGTTTAATTAGTGGTCCACTTAAGTCCTGGATCCAGCATAGAGGGGGGGGGGGGGGGTCGTGCCCCCATAACCACACGCCTGACGCATGACGCATCACCACCTACCATCTGAGCATTCGAGCCGCAACATCACGTTCAGTATGTATATGCAAAAAATTCCTTCGTGATACATTGTTAGTAGTGGGATTATTTTAACAATACCATTCCCCTTCCGTATTTAATTATTTTTATTGGTTGGCTGGTACCACAAGCTCTGCTTAGTTTCGAATTAGATGGCCGTGTGTGAATTGTTCTGGTTGATTATTATTACTACATATGAAGCGCAGCACTATAATATTTACTACATTTTTTGTGGAAAAATACCATGATATTGAGAAACCTTCATATTAAAGTCGTTGGAAAATAAGTAAGGATAGAATAGAATAGAAAAGAATAGAAAATCATTTATTCAAATAAACTTACATTGAAGCACTTTTGAATAGTCATTACATTTTTTTTAATCTACCGCTCGTTCGGAAAGCTATCTCATCACAAGAAGATCCAACGAGAAACTTGCGTGTTGCTCTTTTAAATAATTTCATTATTACTTTACATTTTTAAGTTTAAGTGTGTGAATACAAATCACCAATTAGCACTAATTCAATTAAAGACTCAAGTAGAAAAAATATTGAATATATAACCAACAAACAATTAATTGGTTAAACAATTAATAAGAGGAAATCAGTCATAGTGATTAGAGCAGACCAGTCCCTACAAGCAGCACCCGTTCACGAGTATGACGGATGAGCCAGCCATCACTGCGCTCGACCATATTTTAGGGAGCCCAATGACCCGGCCCACCACGCCGCCACAAGTCTGGACATTTTAGTGAGCATGACTACTCAAAACACTAGACCACGTCAAAGCTACTTACAATTGCCATCTGATAGATACAACAACAGATTCAAGCAATATGTTATTTAACATACAAATCGTTTTACTTCCTTTTTAAAGCCAGTTTACTTGATCGAGTGCGTATAGATGTGAAAATAGGTAGTTAAAGTTACGAGCGGTCTACATTACCACCATTTTGTGGGAATGTGGTAATTTTGTGGCAATGTACTACTAACCCGCTGTAGGTTGTGGGCTCTCATTCAATTTTAGGAAAAGTAATCGAATTCTTTCTTAAACGGGTACTTAGGACGTGAGTAAAATGTTATTCTAATAGCAAAAAAAAGATTAATACTTATGATTATTTATATTTTATGACTGATTTCCTTTTATTAATTGTTTAACCAGTTGGTTATGTATTCAATATTTTTCCTTTTTGAGTATTTAATTGAATTAGTGCTAATTGGTGGTTTGTATTCACACACTTGAACTTAAAAATGTAAAGTAATAATAAAATTATTTAAAAGAGCAGAGAATAGAATAGAAAATCGTTCATTGAAATATAAATTAAAGACTTTTAAATAGTCATAGTTATTTTTTTATTATTTATTCAATACAATAATACAATACTTTTAATACAATAACAATATTTTATACAATTTTTGTGTAGTCCTAACTTCTGAACTGGCCTGTACGACAGAAGCCAGGACTTTCCCAATACATGTATTTTTTATTATTTTTATCATAGACTGATTTAACTAAACAAGAAACATTTTTTTTATATACAGATACATACGTAAAATTTGAAGTTATAAAAGATATTAAAATTATTATTACATTTGTACTATATGTATGTATGATGAATGTGTATGTGTATGTGTACAACTTTGTACATATATTTAAATATTATTCATTTCTTTTTTTATATTAATATTACTGCAATATTATTATTATATTTTATTTAAATTTATTGAATACTAGCTGTGCCCGCGGTGTCACCGATAAAAATTTATAGCCTATATGTTATTCTGGTGTATAAGCTTCATTACTAGTAGAGTTTTAACAAAATCCATACAGTAGTTGTATTTTTATTGTAGTTTTTGCGTGAAAGAGTAACAAACATCCATCCATACTCACAAACTTACTCATTTATAATATTAATAATAAGATTTATGTGCTATTTTAATGTTGCATCATCATTGCCTTGCCTTTATCCCATTATTTGGGGCCGGCGCAGTATGTCATTCTCTTCCACTGCTCTCTATCGGTCGTCATATCTGAACATACTCTTCTTTTATTCTAGAATAGAATAGAATAAGAATAGAAAATCATTTATTCAAATAAACTAAATTGAAGCACTTTTGAATAGTCATTACATTTTTTAATCTACCGCTCGTTCGGAAAGCTGTCTCATCACAAGAAGAACGAGCAAGAAACTTGCGTGTTGCTCTTTTAAATAATTTTATTATTACTTTACATTTTTAAGTTTAAGTGTGAATACAAACCACCAATTAGCACTAATTCAATTAAATACACATATCATCATTCATATCATCTTTCACACAATCCATCCATCTTTTTTTAGGGCGTTCCTCCCTTTACATACATCCATATTCATATTATACATGTATTATATATACATATACATATATTATCTATTCTAATATTGGATAGAAACTTAATTTTATTACTCGAGCGTTACATGTGTGGATCAAAGATTTTTGTAATTAATATGTCATTACCCAACGTGTTTATAATGAACAGCTGGTAAGTTAATTAACGCTCAGACTACGTTATAATTAGGCCATATTGTATTAAAGTGTAATTAATTTTATGCGGATTTTAAACACAACCTTTTATGTTAAAAAATATTGCGAAATAAAATTCCCTCTGTAATAGATTACGTCAAAATATAAATTGAGTTGTTGAGCTTATTGGTCTCGTGTTCGTCATTAGTACAGTCGAGCGAAACCGGGGTATCTAGTCTATCTAATAAATGAAATTGATATGTCTGTTTGTAATTTCAATATGACAACTTATTACTAAATACAGATGAAGTATATACGGTACTTAGATAAAAAACAATTCCAAAATTTTTTGTCTCTCTCTTTGTTCTTGCTCATCTCTGACCATCACCTACTTGGCAATAAAAGACCCGTCAAAATCGGTCCAGCCATTTCAGAGATTAGCCGGAACAAACAGACAGACAACCAGACAAAAAATATAAAAAATGTTATTTTGGTGTATTTATATTCATATGCATATACTAAACAACGGTTATTTCAATATTACAAACAGACATTCCAATTTTATTTATATGTCAGCTGGCCCATCCTAGGAAATTCAACAGGAATATATCACGATGGTTTCCAGGAGGGACCGCGTGGAGGTCAACCTAAAAATGTACAAATTGCTAACAATGGGGTTATAAACAACATTTCTATCAAGCGCTTTCGCCCAAAACGGGCTACTGTAATAGTAAAATGTCATGAAACCAAATACCCTTGACCAAATTTTTTATATCCACATAAGCCTTGTCATTATGTACTGTCGGCACAAGATTTTGCAGCGCTGGACCTCTGGTCCTCTCGGGTACGCCCCTAATCTAATTCCACGGACTTTAAAGACTCGTACGTTATCAGAATTGGAAGCTAAAATCTTCGAACTGGTACAAGTTATTTGGAAAATGTAATAGAATTTCGTACTTTAAGTTGTGGCTTTTGCTTTGCTTTACTGATCTTTTATTGTTTAACGATATGACCGCATTTTGTATAAATTCATGTGAATTGAATGTTTTAATCCATTACTGTGCAATAAAGTGTACAATAGTATACATATATTAGATGTTTTTGTAGCTGGTAATATATTTACGGTAACATATAATTTAACTTATACCTAAGAACACAATACAACATAACAAAGTAGTTATAATTAATTTCTATATCAACACAACACTATGTATATATATATATGTAAATATGTGTGTGTGTGTGTGTGTATCTGTGCATATATTTATATATATGTATGTGTGTAAAATGTAGTAATGTCAAATGTGTAAATGTATGTTCATATCAATAATGGTTGTCAATAAATGTTTTTCTTTCTTTCTTTCTTTCTTTCCTTCTTTTTTTCTTTCTTTCTTTCTTTAACACGATAATATTTAACAGAAACGAATATAACATGAATTTAACTTTATCACCTTGTTCTCTAGTTCCAACTACATAGTTATAATTTGTTTTTCTTTTTAATTTAATCGTTGACTTTCATATGCTATCTTTTAAAAAACGCAATAAAAGCTTGCCTATATATAAAAATTAAATATATGTTCTATAAATCTTGTGTCGTGTATTTTTTTTGTATATGATAATGAAATGGTGCACCCGCCTGCGCTAACGGATTACGCTGGCGGGGCACCAGTGGAGGATGATAAGATGAGCATGAGGTCAGGTCAGTCAGCCCATCGTAACAAACTCACTAAGAATTTATCACGATGGTTTCCAGGGGGAACCGCGTGGAGGTCAACCTAACATGGTACATTGCTAGCAATGGGGTAATTACTCCACATTACTAACAATCCCCTTTCCCCCCATATATGGTGTATTTGATATATATATTTATTTATTTATAAAATTACATGCTCTCAGTGAGTATTACAGTACAATACCAATGCACTCACCAAGAAATAAAACGTATGCAATACATACATTAATAATAATAATAATGAACCGATGAACGTCATTGCCATTACGCAGGAGGACGTGGTTGCTGCGATCCGTCGGGCTCCGAACTGGAAAAGTCCGGGAATCGACGGATTGCAACACTACTGGTTAAAGGCGTTCTCGGCCAGCCATGCAACCTTAGCCGTGCAATTCCAGAGTGCCCTCGAAAACAGGGCGCTCCCGAACTTCCTTACAACCGGGATCACTCATTTAGCTCCTAAGACGGACGATACTGCGGATCCATCTAAATATCGCCCCATAACTTGTCTTACGACAATATATAAGACGTTAACATCTGTTCTGAGCGCTAAGATCTCTCGTCATGTGTACGACAACAAGATCCTATCTAGCGCTCAGAACGGATGCAGGGGCAAAACAGCCGCGGATCGAAGGATTTTCTCCTCATTGATGCTGTCGCTGGCCAAGTGGTTAAGCGGAACCGTCGGAATTTCTCCGCTGCTTGGATAGACTATAAAAAGGCGTTCGATTCCGTGCCCCACTCATGGCTTCGGAGGATACTCGAGCTGTACAAGATCGACGGTACGGTTCGGGTGTTCCTGGAGACATGCATGGGGCAATGGACGACGATCCTGTCTATCCAGGGCGAGCGATTAACGGATACCGCTGACCGGATTGAGATTAAGAGGGGAATATTCCAGGGCGATTGTTTGAGTCCACTTTGGTTTTGCCTGTCCCTGAATCCTCTCAGTACTTTACTGGAGAATTCGGGGACTGGATTTCAGTATCGGAGAGGAGGTACACGAGTGTCTCACCTTCTGTACATGGATGACTTGAAACTACTAGCTCCGAGTGTCGAACGCCTGACGGAGCTGTTAAATATTGTAAACGATTATAGCAGCTCTGTTAGGATGGCACTCGGAATAGACAAGTGCGCGGTTCTCCATGTGCAGAGGGGACGAGTCAATCAAACTGAAGGGATCGTTACAGATCCCTCCAACATCAAAACCCTCTCCGACGCTGAAACATACCGGTATCTGGGCATGTCACAAAACATCGGTGTGAGGGAGACGGATATGAAACAGTCAATCCGTGAGGAATTTTTGCGCGCCTTACAAGAGTACTGAAAAGTTCCTTGTCGGGTGCCAATAAGATCCGAGCATATAACGGCTGGGTCATACCCGTACTCCTTTACACTTTTGGCGTGCTCAGATGGTCTCAAACCGAACTCGAAGCCCTGGATCGGAAAGTCCGCACAACTATGACCCTCCATAGAATGCATCACCCGAAATCGTCAGTCATGAGGCTGTACATCCCGCGGAAGGCTGGTGGTCGAGGCTTGTTAAGCGTTAAGACCATGCACAACCGCGAGATTGACAGCCTCAGGACATATTTTCTGGAGAAAAGAGACGAGGGTTTGCATAGAGAGGTCATAGAATGTGACAAAGGATTCACCCCTCTTTCTCTGGCTAAAGAGGACTGGCGAAAACCCGAAGTCCTGGGTACCTCTCAGCGGGAGGCCGTGTGGAAAGAGAAGGAGTTGCACGGAAGGTTCTTCAAAGCCCTTCACGGGCCGTACGTCAACACGAAGACCTCCGTGCACTGGCTACAGTTCGGTGATCTCTTCGGAGAGACCGAGGGTTTTGTCTGTGCAATACAGGATCAGGTGGTTAAGACGAACAATTACCGAAAGCACATTCTGAAGGATGGCACTGAGGACATCTGTCGGGCATGTCGCCATCCCGGAGAGTCACTCAGACATGTGCTTTCGGGTTGTTCAGCTCTTGCCAACACTGAGTACTTGCACAGACACAACCAGGTAGCCAAAATACTCCATCAAGAACTAGCTCTGAAGTACGGCCTCGCGAATGAGAGGTTGCCGTACTATAAGTACGAGCCCCAGCCGGTCCTCGAAAGCGGCAGCGTCAAGCTCTACTGGGACCGATCCATCATCACGGACAGGACCGTTCTTGCGAACAAACCTGATATCGTGGTGATGGATCGGGCACTTTCGAGGGTGTTTTTGGTGGACATCACCATACCGCATGACGAGAACCTCGTGAAAGCCGAAACTGAGAAAAAGAGAAAGTACCTCGACCTGGCTCACGAGGTGACCGAAATGTGGGGGGTGATGTCCACCGAAATCATTCCAATTGTTATGTCGGTGAACGGTCTTATCCCAACCAGTCTGGAACAACATCTCAGACGGTTGGGATTCCGGGGCGGTTCACTCCCGGGAAAGATGCAGAAAGCGGTGCTGTTAGATTCTGCCCGCATTGTACGCCGGTTTCTGTCCCTGGGGCCCTGAACCCCGGCCGACTGTGCTTCTGCCGGGGGTATGTTGCCATCTCCTCTCCTTAAGAGGGGAGATGAGAATTTTTGGGAAAAAAAATAAATAATAATGATAACAATGAGATCATAAAAAAAAAGAAACAAAATTAAAAATAATAAAAATAAAAGCAGCAACTATACAAATTACAATAATATCAATAATCTAGAAATATACTAATACTGAGACTCCACAAAATTTGTTACCGCTCTGTGAAACTCTGTGGCAGTACAATTAAATATGTCAAGTGGAAAAAATATATATAACTCATTAAGCAGATGGAATGCTCTTGAGAGTGGTGCATGATCAGCATTTAAGGTTCTACTCAGGGGCAGTGTAAATAAATTGTATTTACGAATACGCTTTCCAAGTTCTGGGACGTGAAAGCTGATCAGGCCCAATATAGTTGGATTATATCTTATTCTTAACCTTATTTTAACCTACTCAATAACCGTATAGTTTTTAGTATAACCACAGATAATATAATATTACATACAGATACCCCATCCCATACAAGAAAATGGTTCCTTCCTAACTCGGGCTATTCTTCGGGCTATTTTATTTCGCCGCCGTAGGCGCTAGATGTCGCTATATCTGAAGCAGTTCGGATTACTAGTGGGTGATTAGTAATAAAGCATGAAAATAGATGGCAGAGAATTCGGTCTACATGACATCTGTTTTGCAAAGATACGTACATAATAGATATATAACTGTATCGAACTCCTGATTGGGTACAATCGAAAATTCAATGTAGGTATAATATTGTTCGCTGACAGTCTACAGACACGGCTAATGTACCTATGTATCTATGTACTATGTTACAGTTACTTTTTTACATTAGGCATGTGTGGCTTTCTTTCTCCCGACGAAGATATGTCGTAACGCGTCTGCACTAAAATCGGGCTATCGGTTAAGGAGCAATAGCTCCTTAACGAATAGCCCGATTTTAATACGGTTTTTTTTATTTAAATTGTTATGTGATAGTGATAGATTTTAGCTATAATCAATTGATGTGCATATGGGTACCTCATATAATTTTCAGTGTATAATTATTTCTCAATATATAATTAATTATGGTAAACTGGCAATTTGTAAAACTGAAAATAATATCTGCAAACCATCAATCTGTTATATGTATAGGTTCTTTCAGGGATACTACATCGGTGCTAATTCCATGTAGGTACTTATTTTGATGTTATACCTATTTGTAGAACCTTCGATATCTACAAACTACGCCTTTACTGCTAGTTTTTTGGTATTTATGTAAGTTGTTATTCAGTTGAAATTAAGCTGCGAAATTACAGGATATTTGGACATAACATCTATGTTCTCCGGAATGATAACGTATGCGGGATATAGCGGGCACGACATGATGACGTAATGCTGTTTAATAATATATGTGTATGTATGTACGTCGGATAGCGTCGTGGTTGGATGGATCGTCAGCTTATTTACCATTTTAGTTAATAATAGTAGGTAGTAACTTTTGACAATATGGATGAGGGAGGGTAACGGTGATGATGATGAGATCAATAATGACTGTTGACGATAGTGACGATGGTATTTATTTATGACCACCATAAAATTCATCATGGCAGTATTCTCAACATTATCATCATTGTTCATCATGATGATTGAGATGAAATTAATTAATTGATTAAAAAAGTAGCAAGTATTAGGTAGGTACTAAGTCCTTATATGACTTAAATACAAGGTTCTGGGATGCTGTGATATACTACAGTCTCTAGATTTAGTTTCTTATTAGTATTCCACGACCAAAGTCTATAGACAGAGAAATATAGATTTACACAAAGTTTTTTGATGTAAATGGGAATTATTATACACATTGCATTAAAAAATATATATGATTACCATCTAATACAAAATCATTATGTAGTAAATAATTCCTGACATTTTAAATCGAACGAGGTGAAACTAACATTGCATGAACACAACACTTGAAGATCATAAAATTTTTATTTCAGGTAACAAAACACTTTTAAATAATTTATTAATCACAGAATAAACAAATGTTGTTAATAATTTACAATAATATTTCTTTCACTGCTTGTCTGTTATACCACTAAAACTTCAAACACTTCTGTTATTTTTATATTATATTCCAATCATTACATAATTAATAATCATGTGTTTAAATCATAAACTTATTTGCAGTCGGTTACACATAATATAATTACTTGGAATTTCTTCTCATCACTAGTGCATTGCTTTCTTACTTATTTAATTATATCATTAATTGCATTGTGATTAATAATTTACAGATTTTTCTTCTGCTTTTTTCTCTTATTTTTACTTGCATTATTATTTTATACAGTAAAATGTTCATATGTATATACATATATATTTCTTATTCTTTTGAACTCCTGTTCTTCACAGTAAAAATGTTATTTATCTTCATCTGAATGACTAGGAGATTTAGAATATCATCTCTTATTTGTTTAAACTTTGTTCAGTATTAAGTTGTTGATGTCAGTGTGAAAACAATATCATATACCTATGTTACATTTTCATGAACTTACATGAATGAATTTACATGAAAGTAACTAAACTGTAACCTTATTAGCACAATAAACATATTATTCATACATCATATTCATTCAGTTCTAATAAAATATAAAAATAATACTACTGTTTAGTACTTTATTTTGATTAATAATTTTCAGTATTTTGTCAATCAATCAAAAATTATAAAATCAGTGTTAGTTTTTTGAAGTTACATTCATAACAATAATAAAAACATAATAATACCACATTAAAGCGGTCACCAAGTACATATGTTTATTATATTTTAATATGAAAGATACACACGCTACATATGCAAGTTTTTAACAACTTATAGTTATACCTGGTATAAGATAATCCTCAAAGACACGATAGTTTACTAAATATTTGTAGTATTTCTTAGACACATTTAAATTATTGAGTTTGACAAAAAAATAAGAAGTTCAATGAACTCTGAACAGGAACAATTCAAAAGTTGAATTGTTCAGTACCTACTTAACTTAAATGATGAAAAAAGAGAAAAAAATCCAATGCTAGTGAAAATATGTTTTAAGCATTTGACTTAAAGTCGTTTATCCTATTCTTTTATTCCTATATTTTATATTTTTAACCTTTCATTTATGTTGCCAGTACTTGTTGTCATTTCGATATAATAAAAAAATATGGACCAACCTACGATTTTAAATCGATATTTTTATTTGTGATGAAATCTAATAATATAAATTATGAATAACCTACCCTCGAATGGAGATATTAAAAAACTAATTATCATGAATAGTAGGTATTAGGATAAGTAATATATCATAGTATTATGAATGATTATCGTTTCAAAACCTTGTACAATTTAGTAAGGTTGAAAATATCCTTCTACAAAAGCAAAATTCGAGTATTTGTAAAGTTTCTTATGAGTATTTGTAAAAATTCGAGGATCCTCATATTTAGCTATCAATGTCAGTAATTTAGATACCATATAACACTTGTTTATTGAGGTTTCATAAAGGTATAGCTGACCTTATATACTCAATACCACATTCAATTCTCATTCATTAAATTACAATAAGTAGGTATTTATTTTTTTAATAGAAAAACAATGTCACTAATGTCATTAATTGCTATAATTACCAGGGTGACCGCGTGGAGGTTGATATAATAGAATACACTTGTATCAGATCAATCTAATTAATATTTCCCTCTTCAAGTTTTGAAGTTATGAGCGAACAGATAAATGTATAGTACTTGCATACCTGTCAAAATCTCTCTATTTTGCCGTCGTCGAGTAAAAATTATGCATTGCAATTCGTTCCAAATAAGAGTATAATACAAAATGATGAAATTTTACTGTTTGCAAAGACTAATTAAAAGCACCATCGAATAATGCGTTGTAATATCCTGTTATCGATTATTCGAAAAAATCGGTAATCTATGCATTTATTTTTGATATGGCAACACTTTCTAAATAAGTATTACTGGCATAATATGGTTTTCTTGTTTAGCTGTTTTATATTTACTTAAACTTTTTTTATGTTTAATTTATCATAATAATATAGTAAGTACTTATTATTTGAAAATATAAAATAAACATTTAAAATACGGTGATACAAATGAAAACAGCGCCATCTATGAAAGTCTTTTGGAAACAATAAGCCCCAATTAGCAATGATTAAATTGTAAACAAATACAGGGCAACAACAAAATGAGTAAATATATGAAAATTACTTTTTAAAACGCATTATTTCATTTTAACATCTATATATGACTTTTTAAAAATAGATTAAACCTTTTTAAAAACATAGTTTTGGGTTTTAAACGATTACAAAACAATGTTGAATTCCATTCGATACCAATGACGCCATCTAAATCCGTTTTTCGAACTAAAAATGGCTACTATGCCATTGTTCCCCACTGGTATAACCATCTTACAAAATTTTTGCAATTTTTCAATCATTGAATATTTTGTCACATGTGGATTCCATATAATAGCGTATGTATAAATATAATTCCATATAATATGATGTTTATTCATATCTACTTCTTTTTATTATATTTTATTTCATGTTATTTACTTCAATACACCGCCCACTAATCTCCTGTTGTCCTATGGTTGACTGAGACAATGCCTTAAGTGTGCTATATCCACCATAGATCCAACTTTATTTATGTATTTGTACATTAAAATTAAATAGATAAATATTTACCAATCGACAAGTCTGCCATATGCGCTTTTATTTCTGTATTTGTGCATTATAGTTTAAATAAATAAATATTTTCCTACTGCGATCTATCGTTTTGATTTCAGTTTTCATAAGCTGAAATCAAAATGTTTTCTTAAAGAATGTTGATGTTAAGAAACAAACATTGTTCCGATAACTAAACTTTCATGTGTATTTTTAAAGAATGTAATAGTCAATTAAATATCACGGTATAGAAATAGAAATAGAAATAGAAATAATCTTTATTCAAATAATCTCATTACAAGCACTTTTGAATAGTCATGTTTTGATTCTACCAAACCTTAAGAAATCTAATAACCTTTAGAACTGCACTACAGGAGAAATGTTAAAATCACTGTAATCTTATTTTTTAACACATGTGGACAGTCCACACTGCGCCTAGTCTAAGCAGAGCTTGTGTTATGGATAATTCATCCATATAAATGGATAATATGGACGGACAACTGATATATTAGATACATTTTCTTATAACTACATAATATACGCAGAAAACATCCAGAACAATACAAATAAACAAACAATATCTTGCCAACAAACTGTTATGCAGTTTACCGAGTCATTCTGTAAAAATAAACGTATTTATCTTTATTAAATAAATAAAAAACATATACATATACATATATATATAAATATAAAAGTGTGTATCAGGCGAGGAATCGAACCCGCGACCATCGGAAGTAAAGCGCTATGCTAATTTGCTAGACCACCGAGACCGAAAGAAAACTAAAATTGTATGGTGATGTGAATATGGCCGCCATTTCTTAAAATAAGAACGTCCCGTGAATCCGCGTGCATAACTTGTACACTTTAAAATAATAAGTTTTACAACTTGAAAGGATATAAGCGACCATTTATCAAGTTGTAACTTGAGCTCTCTCACTTTAAAGTGTACCTATAAACTGGGTTCAACTTAATGTAACAGTTTAGTATATGAAGCTGCTATTAAATGAACACAGGAAGCATGATATCCTAGTCCTCTTAAATGATAACCTATCAGTGATATCGCGGATATCAAGTGATAACGTGATGTCCATAGTGACGTTCTTGCATATAAGCGATGATTACTGCTTACCACAGGATAAGAATCATGATATCTTTGCAGAGGAAAGGCAACCCATTATGATATCGCGGATGTCACGTGATAACGTGATGTCCATAATGACGTTCTTGCATATAGGCGCCGGTTACCGCTTACCACAGGATAAGAAGCATGATATATTTGCAGACGTAACGCATGACTGATATCGTGTGATAACGTGATAACGTGATGACCACAGTGCTGTTCATATATATAGGCGATGGTAACCGTTTACTATCAAGTGGGTCATCAACTACTTTTCCATTCTCATCAGATGTTTAAACTGAGACTCGTGTACATAAGTTTTATTTTATACATATACATACATATATATATAGCATATAGGCGCCGGTTACTAAACCACAGGATAAGAATCATGATATCTTTGCAGAGGAAAGTGATTAGTGATATCGCGGATGACACGTGATAACGTGATTCCATAATCGTTCGTATATAGCCTTTTAAGACCACAGGATAAGAATCATGATTTTTGCAGAAGGTTTCAATATCATTATGATATCGCGGATGATAGGAATATCCATAATGACGTTCTTGATATAGGTATTTCCACTAATGGATAAGAATCATGATATCTTTGCAGAGGAAAGGCAAAAAGTGATATCTAGAAAATATCCGCCATTATCCGGATGGTATAGTTTCTGGCGGGATGACACGTGATGATATCCATAATAACGTGATATAGGCGCCGGTCAAAACCACAGCAGATATCTTTACAGAGGAAAGGCAACCCATTATGATATCAGATAATTTCCATAAAACTTCATGTATATAGGCGCCGGTTAAAAATAATAAGAATCATGATATCTTTGGCAGTGAAAGGCAATACATTAACTGATATATATTTAAATAATAACGTGATATCCATAATAACGTTCATGTATATAGGCGACCAAAACAATATGATAAGGAAGAAGCAGATGATGATGAATTAACGGCTGTATAGGCGCCGGTTAAAACCACAGGATAAGAATCAGATCTTTGCAGAGGTAAAAGGTAACCCATTAGTGATATCGCGGATGTCGTATAGCTTTACGATGAGTTGGCTGCCTATTCACCTTTGCGGCACAGATAAACTCACTTACATTCTTTTATTAATTCAAGTATTTTTTTGGATCTCATGTATGTTATGTGTCTGTAATTAGTGAATAAAGAATTTATCTATCTATTTATCTATTAATACACTAGACTTCATCCGTAAGTCTTGCAAATACCACATTCTCACTAAGCGGTTTGCAGCGTCTTTTCTAATATACAATGCTAAAGAGCGGAACACACTTCCAGTTTCGTGTTGCCGGAAAAACATAACCCCGGATTCTTCAATTCTACGCTGAATAGATTTCTTCTGGGTAAGCACGCTACATCCTAGGTCATGCCATTATTTTCCATGAAATGAAATAAAACCAAGCGCAAACCAACTCATAACAAAAAAGAATAGAATATAATAGAATAGAACAGAAAAGAACAGAACAGAACAGAACAGAACAGAACAGAACAGAACAGAATAGGATAGAATATAATAGAAAATAATTTATTGAAATAAACTTAATTTAAGAAATTTTTGAATAGTCAACATTTTTTTTAATCTAACGCTTATTTGGCATGCTGTCACATCACAAGAAGAATAGAATAGAAAAAAGAACCAATTTACATTATCGCAAAGGAAGCTAAAACTAAGAGTAGTTATTTGATTTTTTAAATTTTTTTTTTATCTGTTTTGTTTATTATCACGTGGTAATATTCTCTATTGCAGGGAATTGAATGCAATTTTCACCGACGTATTTTTAGAAATCTGTCTTAAAGTATAGACTCCTTTTAATCGCAGGAAAATATCTTATTTCTATGAAACAAGGGCGAGTTGCTAGTCTATACATATAAATAAAATTGGTGTGTCTGTTTGTAATATTTAAATAACCGTTTCCTACTACATGCATACGAATATAAATACGGTACATACACCAAAATAACATTTTTTACAATTTTTGTCTGTCTGTCTGTTTGTTCCGGCTAATCTCTGAAATGACTGGACCGATTTGATGGGACTTTTTTGGTAAGTAACTAATGTAAGGAGTAGCTTAGGCTACTTTTATTTTAGAAAAATAAAATAAAATTCCACGCGGACGAAGTCGCGGGTACAGCTAGTATGTAATAAACCTGCCCTGTGCCTTAGTCAGCACGTAAACTCAGTGATTATTTCATTTAGATAATAGATAATATCATATTTCATGAGATTTATTTATTTTACACTTCATAGTAACATTTCCCGTCGCGTGGGTACCCGACCTTCGGCAAAATGTTAACAGAGATTTTTAAAGTAACACTCAACTACAGTTTTGTTACAACTTTCATGAATACAAATGTATCGTGCGAGGAGTCAAACCTGCGATCATCGTAAGTAAAACAGTGTTCTAAACCACTATACCACGAGATCCTCTACCACCATTAACGCATGAATACTATCATGTAAACACGGGTATAATAGCTAGTTTTGTGAATGTCCTGGTTAAATAGTCTATCTGAATGTCCTACATTGTAGTTAATTAAGGTCTCTTGGGTTCAAGGTTCATCTTTAACGGTTGGTTTAACTGCCACCCGCCACGTTTTATTACCGAAGAATATATTCACGTCGATGGAAACGCTTTTGTGCAACTATCTTCGTTTATTTTTGTTATTATTAATACAAAAAGGTCAAATAGAAATACTATTTTTGTACATAAAATAGTAATTATTTATTTATTTAATTACACCACTATTATTAAAGGCCTAAGCCCAATACAATAGTGTAATAATTAATTAATTAATTATATCTGTGTCTGTTAAAGACGATTTATGGCGTAATGGTCAGTGAACAGCTCTTTTCGTGGCTGTATAAACCGATACGAGAACGGCATGGCCTACAGCAGGCTCGACAAGAGAAATTATTGGCAGTAGACAGACTACTGAGCCGCTTAGGTGGTGCTTCCGTCTCTTGTCAGCAAGTCTTTGAAGCCAGGCATCATTGCAAACCCTCCATTATGCGTCTGCGCCAATCTGCTCTACTGGTTGCGAGCTTTTCTCAGCCACGATGGTCTATAACATCATCTCTCTTCTCTCCTCTACACTCCTTCCTTCTCTCCTCCCTACATCTCTCTTTGCATTCGCTATTGCATTGAACAGAACGCGTCGTGGTAAACGAGAGGATCCCATTCTGTGCACGTGCCCTAGCCAACGTTAATTATTTAATCTAATACTATATTATACGTAATAAGAATAATACACACACATAACATTTACACACACATAATTGAGTTTAAAATGTTTAATATTCATTTAATTTACTATCTGTATGAACGTTCCACGTGGACGAAGTCCAACGAACGTTGGAATAAATGACGAATGATGAATTTCCATACAAACCTTTTATCATCTCCTTTTTCATTAATAGTAGTTTTTAAGGGTATTTTTTTACAAACTTTGCATGTTATTTTTATTTATATTTAATGCGCCTAAAAAATAAATTTCAAGCTTAGAAGCTTGAAATTTAAAGCTAGAGCTTTAAAAATGATGATACTTCCATACAAACTATCATTTTCCCTTTCAACCACTTACAACCCTTTTTCGCATTAAAAAGTAGCCTATATCCTTTTTCAGAGTCTAGACTATCTGTGTACCAAATTTCATTTAAATCTGTTCAGTAGTTTTGGCGTGAAAGCGAGACAGACAGAGTTGCTTTCACATTTATAATGTTAGTATGTAATATTATATTATCTGTGATATTAGTAAGGATTTTGTTATGCGAAGGATCGAAAATCATGTCTTATGGTGTATATGAATGTGGATGGATGTAAAGGGAGGGGACGCCCTAAGAAAAGATGGATGGATTGTGTGAAAGATGATATGAATAAAAGAAGAGTATGTTCAGATATGACGACCGATAGAGAGCAGTGGAAGAGAATGACATACTGCGCCGATCCCATATAATGGGATAAAGGCAAGGCAATGATGAGTAAGGATTTTGCAATAGATTTGGATCTGTTTTTTAACAATCATCACATCGTGTTATATGTAGAAGACCTAAATTATACAGTTTAGAAGAATTCCTCGTCAGTAATAAAATGGCGGGTCTCGGGCGCGCAGCAGATAAACCAATCGTTAAATTTTTCCCGCCTACAGCTGAGAGGCGAGAGGTAATTTCCTGTTTGGGGCAGGGTCGAGTGCTAGCTGTCGGGTCTATTAAGCAGAAAGCCCATAACACCACAACGTAATCTAACAACACGTTTATAATTATTTCTATAAGAATTTCAATTATATTTCTGGTTATTGGAGAGTCAAGTAGAAATATAAACTGACATTAAACATTTTTGGCTGTTCCCGCGACTTCTTCCGCGTGGAATTTAACTTTATTTTTCTAAAATAAAAGTAGCCTAAGTTACTCACTTACTATTACGTCAGCTACCTGCGAAAAAAAGTCCCTACAAAATCGATCCAGCCATTTCAGAGATAAACCGGAACAAACAGTCCGACAGACAGAGAGACAAAAATCGTATAAAATGTTATTTTGGTGTATGTACCGTTCACATGCATGTAGTAAAAAATGGTTACTTCTATATTACAAATAGACACTACAATTTTATTTTACGTATAGATTAAGTATTCGTGCGTATTAAGGAAAAAGTTGGAGTCGTGTCGTATCAACAGCTAAAATGATTGATCGTAGATTAAAATAACTTTAATACCACAATTTATTGTTAATATTATATTCCTTTCAATATACTCATTATTTGGCGAGGGTCTCTTTTATTTTGCATTTATTTGCTATAGACCCCACAAGTTGATTGGAATTTTTGGTTAATTTTAGAACCACAGTTTCAAAAATTATTGGATGCTACACAGATACGGCTATAGCGTCCGAGTCCAATAATTGGCTCCTTCGCAGACAAGAGGCCAATGATGTAGCGAAATGAAAGGCAGTTCAAAATTACGGCACGGTGTAACAACTCTTGGCCCTGATGTGCGTAAAATCTCAAGGGATAATAGTTGAGTGCGTTATGTTATTTCAACCCCCTTCGCTTTAATATCCCATGTTCACTACACCCTTTCAGGATACAGACAAGCAAGTTTAATAAATAGTTTCCTATCAGATTTGAATGTTCAAATAGTTTAGGATGTTTTAAAGGAAACTGGATTAATTATGATGACTCTGCTTATGGTATATGCTAATTAGACACCAGTGGAAGATATTCTGACGGATATATCAGATGATGATATCCGTCAGGTCAGTTAGCCTTTTTTTACATTAGGATAATTCATCATGGAAACACATACGCCTTATGGAAGTAGTGGAATATACATCATCATTATCTCAGCTTAGAAGACGTCCACTGCTGGACAATGGCCTCCCCCAAAGATCTCCACGACGATCTGTCCTGCGCTTCTCGCATCCATCGCCTTCCAGCGATCTTGACCAGATTGTCGGTCCAACTTGCTGGAGGCCTTCCCACGTCTTCCGGTCCGTGGAATATTCGCCTTATGGAAATACTTCCGGATCAATACCGGCTAAACCCTTGCTGGTAAATGGGAGAGATCACGGAAACAGCCGATTGCAAGATCAGTTAGCCTGCCTCCATTATGCATTCCAAATGAGATCTCATGATATATTATTTTTTATTCCATTACAATGGCAAACTAATGGTAAATAGCAACCATCGTTGTCTTTCTCCATAAATAGCACCACAACTTGACAGCTGTGGTGCTTATGTGGTGTGGTGGTTATTTGACTATCATAGTATAAGATTCATGACGCGTTCATGACACATCATGCGTTACTATTTCGGGGGACTTATCATCTCTTCTTATAGTTACACTTCTTACCCATGGTGACACAGAAGTCCAAAAGTGTATAGGCTACTCAGCCTTCATATCTATATATTAAAATATAATTATATATACAAATATTAAATAAATAAAAACAGACATACACACATACATAATCATATATCAATATTATATTCACACTTTATCAATATACTATACTATGTGCACACTTTACCATATTAATGTAATTACATCTTATGCTACGTCTTAATATTAAATTCATTATTAACGTACATAGGTATCTATACATACAGTGCAGAGCGCACCGCTACATACGGTGACTGTCGACTATTTGATGACGATGACTGCAAAATAACTAATTTCAAGTATTATACGTTTGTATAGGTACCTGCAGATAACTTTATATAAAGTCTAAATTTATAAAAAAAATATTTTTTTTTTGTCTATCTTTAGGCGGGGAAAGACAAAAGAAGGTGCTATTTTAGGAGGAATAAGATTTAAGCGTGGGTAGGTCTAGGGACTTTCCATTACTATTTGATAGATTGAAATGGGTTGGGTAAATTACTTAACTAGTGGTCGAAATACAACCATGATTAATTTAATAACTCAGTAATAAATAATATTAAAGGCAAACAATATTAATCTATTTTCAATTTGATTGACTTCCTCATCATCATCACTACATAGTACAAACAAAGTCGCTGGCGCTGTCTGTCTGTCACTATGTATGCTTAAATCTTTAAAACTTAGGTTTTTTTTAATTGATAGAGAGATTCAAGAGGAAAAATATACATGTACACCTGTGCGAAGCCGGGACGAGTAGGTAGTTAACAATAAACAAAATACTGTATATATGTGTGTTAAATATATGGTAGTGAGTATAATGTTTTTATTACTGATTTAATGTATTTTTACGTAAATTATTAAAAAAATATTAGTATTCATTCTCCTTCTGTATATCTAAATATATATAACTCAAAGGTGACTGACATAGTGATCTATCAACGCACATCCCAAACCACTGGACGGATCGGGCTGAAATTTGGCATGCAGGTAGATGTTATGACGTAAGCATCCGCTAAGAAAGGATTTTGATTAATTCTACCCCCAAATGTATAAAATAGGGGATGAAAGTTTGTATGAAACTTTGTCAATTTTAAACCGATCGGGCTGAGACTTTGCATGCACAAAGCTACTATGACGTAAACATCCCCTAAGAAAGGATTTTGATAAACTCCACCCCTATAGGGCTGAATTAACGCGAGTGAAGCCGCGGGCAAAAGCTAGTAAATTATAAGTGTGCGAAATTTCACATTCCTCAGTCTGCGTAATTTCGTAAAAAGTGGTACAAAGTATTTGCTGCATGTAATTCATAATGATTTTTTGAATGATATAAGTGAGCTGTATGTGTACGTTATAAAATTATAGATGCGTCAAAAGTTATTTCCTATGTGTGTGTATTATTATACAGAATAAAAAAAAAAGTGAAATTTAACAATCGTTGCGTTTTCACTTGGCATATCCACTTGTTATTAAAGTACCAAATACCTAATCAATCTTTCATTTGGAACTCCAATTGTAGTTACTTAATGCCCTGTTATAGTGACATTATTGTATTCAAATCACAAAACAGTATATCTGAAATAATATAACAATAGATATTTATCTCTATCACTGGGTGATATGGTTCCAATTTGGTTGTTACGCTTAGTTTCAGTTGTAGCTTCGTAAAAAGATAGATTATGGCAAGGGTTTAAAACGTCAAGCCTACATCATTGCGATTAAGGACAGCGAAGAGGAACCACAATCGAAATTAACTTCGCTTGTTAGGATACAGATCAGACGGCGGGCATTTTGTTTGTGTTTACACGAGTTATATTACTCTGTAAATTTATTTATTTACATGAAATTAAACATAGAACTGTATTTCACAATCTATATCTAACTACTAATGTTATAAATGCTGAAGATGCTATGTGTGGATGGATGGATGCCTTAGATACGTCACTGTAGTTGTTAGGTTTACATTCATTATGGACCCTATTGGACACTGTCCAACAGGATCCATAATCGACCTGATGAGCAGCAGCAGAAGAGAAGAGAATATGACGAGTTTATTGTTGGTTTTATACTTATGAAATGGTATAAAAATTTTGAAATATTTATCTAAATATATATAACTCAAAGCTGACTGACTGACATAGTGATCTATCAACGCACAGCCCAAACCATCGGACGGATCGGGCTGAAATTTGGCATGCAGGTAGATGTTATGACGTAAGAAAGAATTTTGATTAATTCTACCCCTAAGGGGATAAAATAGGGGATGAAAGTTTGTATGAAACTTTGTCATTTTTAAACCGATCGGGCTGAGACTGCATGCATAAAGAAAGTATGACCTAGGCATCCCCTAAAAAAGGATTTTGATAAATTCCACCCCTAAGGGGTAATCTTACTCCTTAGGGGGAACTAACACGAGCGAGGCCGCGGGCAACTAGTTAATTATATTAAGGATCTCGGTAGACTACCGGTTTAGCACACCCCTTCACTTACGATGGTTGCGGGTTCGAGACCTCCCGCGGTACATATGTATTTATGAGTATGATTATTTTTATAGATGTGGGTGATATATATTATGTATATATTTTAGAAAATATATCTAACTATTTATGTCTACGTACACTTGTCCTAGCTTGGGACGTCGTGTGGATTGTCCTAGTGGATAATATTAATAATATGCAATGGACTATGTTCTGAAGAATTGTTCGACTTTATGCCTACGGCTGCCTTTTGCCATCATACAGCCTTCAAAACAAGCTTGGTGGCAGAAGAGACTGAGACACCCACGCAGACAGCTTTAAACAAAGTCTGTCTAACTTAACACTTGATATTCAATACACGTGCCAATATTCTGATTTCAAGGGCAATAAAAAAACAAATGCGTACAAAATATTCAGCCACCGTAAAAGGTACGGAACCCAATCGCTATAAAACTAGTATATGAACTCCTGCGTACTGAAATCTACCAAAAGAAGTCTTAACAACTACCTCATAACTTTCAAACTTGTTTATAAATCTAACCTCACACAAATATCAACTTTATCACCTAGATATACGTATCATTTTAATGGCGACCTAACACGAACTATTTCATGTTAGACTACATTACAAAATCAATTGCGATAGAGAAAAATCAATCGTATAACTAGTGGTATAAAGTTTGTATCGACGGCATGTATAAGGTTGTGTAGATAGATGACAATAGTACCAATCGAGACAATTCATGAATAAATGTATGAATGGATTTCAAATAGTTTTCGAATTGAGTGAGGCGAGTGTCCGAGATTTTTTCCACCATGAATATTGTTTGATAAGTGATTTATGCGTTTCAAATGATGGGTGGACCATTCCCGGCATACTGATGTCTCCAGATAGAATTTTATTATCCGTATCATAGCGCATTCATGTTCTCTCACGATATCCGCTCACGTTCAACGAATTTATTCGCCGCGATAAGTTTTATTGCGAAATAAATAATATTCTAAATGCATAATCTTCTAATACGTGATAAGTTTTACGACCGATGGTCGCGGGTTCGATTCCTCGCGAAATAATATATATATTCTAAAAAAAAAAAAATATATATGCATAATCTTCTAACACAATATATATATAATTATTATTATTATATAAAAGAAAATATTAAAAGAATTAACTAGTAAAAGAAATTTATAGCCACACTAGCAGCGCCCCCGGTTTCACCCGCGTTGAATATCAATAAAAATATAGCCTATATATTATTGTGATGCATAAGCTACGGCAACGACGTGTGACTCGCGAGTTCCCCTTAAGCTTAAGGGGAAAATTTAAAAGACCATGATCCGGCCTGCTGTCTTGTATGGATCAGAGTCCTGGCCCGTAAAGGCGACGGATGAAAGACATGCATGCAACTGAAATGAGAATGTTGAGGAGGATGTGTGGTGTGACAAGAATGGATAAGATAAAGAATGAATACATTAGAGGAAGTATGAAAGTGGCACCGGTGTCAGAGAGGTCGAAGATTAATCGTCTATCATGGTATGGACATGTAATGCGTAGGAACGAGGATAATATTTTAAGAAAGATATTACAAATGAATGTGGATGGTTATAAGGGCAGAGGAAGGCCGAAAAAGAGATGGATGGACTATGTGAAAGATGATATGGTAAGAAAGGAAGTAAATAACGCGATGACTGCGAACAGGGATGAATGGAAGCGAAAAACATATTACGCCGACCACAAATAAATGGGATAAGGAAGAAGCAGATGATGATAAGCTATATTACTAAAAGTGAATGAGTAATATCCATACTCATTCACTTTTAGTTAGAGTAGAAAGTAATAGTTTCTTTAAAGAAATTTATAGAATTCTATAAATTTCTTTAAAGAATAAGGATTACAATAGTTAGCAGGTTAGCTCAGTCTTAGCTTCTAAATTAATTACATACATTTTATGTTCATACTAGCTGTGACCGCGGTTTCATCTACGTATTCATAACCTATATGTAATTCTGATGTACAAGCTATATTACTATACAGTTTCATTAAAATCCGTTAAGTAGTTTTTGCGTGAAAGAGTAACAAACATCCATCCATCCGCATCAATACATACTTACAAAATTTCGTGTTTAAAAATTAAGTTTCTCGTGTTACAGTGAACTAAACTCCTCCGATAGGGCTTGACCGATTCTTATAAAATTCTGTGTGTATATTCAGTAGATCTGAGGATAGGAAGTGAACTATATCTATTAGAGATAAGGATGGTGACACCTTCTTTAACCCCCAAATATAGTCTACTTGAAAAATCATATAGTGTTGTCTTTCGAGAAAACCTCTACTGGCAGTATTTCGGAAGACCATTGAAGTATAAAAGATTATTTAAATTATTAACCGGGTCTTAACACGAATATTTTATGGCAAATATGGTCAGCTCGTGACCACGGCTAGTGCAACCTAGTCGAAACGTCAACAGCGGTAAATACCTGTTAAGACCCGGTTAATAATTTAAATAATATATATTAAACACGAAAGTTTAAAAGTATAAAAGATTGTCTGCGTGAATCATATCGTAGATCTATACAATAGGAATATTTAAAAGAGTAACAGGTAACAATTTACAGGTTCTAATTTCTTGCTCGTTCTTCTTGTGATGAGACAGCTTTCCGAATGAGCGGTAGATTAGAAGAAGGATGCATATGACTATTCAAAAGTGTTTAATTTAAGATTAATAAAGAAGGATATATACATAATAATTAAGTGACCATTCAAAAATTCTTAAATTAAGTATATTTGAATAAAGGATTGTATGTTCTATGTACTATATATATATATAATAATTATCCTAATAAAGTTACTGCGTACATACGCAAGTTTCTTTCTCGTTCTTCTTGTGATGAGACAGCTTTCCGAATGAGCGGTCAAAAATTCTTAAATTAGATATTTGAATAAAGGATGAATTAATATATATATATAATAATTATCAATAAACCTACATTAAATTAAATTTTATATTTTTTAAAAGCTGTCTCATCACAAGAAGATCGAGAAACAAACTAAAGGAGTTTTATATACTAAAAATAATGATAGATTAAATTAAATAATTCATAATAATTATATATTTGAATAAAGATACATGCGTAGATATAATAATTATTTCAATAAAGATACAGCGTAGATACGCAAGTTGTTGCACATTCTTCTTGTGATTAAAAGAAGAATGAATATGACTATTCAAAAGTTCTTAAATTAAGTATGTTTGAATAAAGAATTTTAAATTCTCTTCTATAGGCTCATAATAATTATCTCAATAAAGATACTGCGTACATAAATTTCAGTTGAATATTAACTGTAACAATTAAAGTGAGTGATATCTTCTATCTACAAAGACACTCTGAGACAAATATCTCTAATTTGAATACGTAACATAATTATTTATTACTTTCCTAACAAAGTTCTGTTTAAATAATGATTTCCTATGAGTTCTGGAACACGAGTAGCGAAACGATGAGATGCAAAGTTATTCGGCAGGTACAATCTTGGGTACAGTCCGCGAGGAAAATAGCATTCAATGATGGGCACAGTCCGCGAGGAAAATAGTATTCAATGTTTGGGTACAGTCCGCGAGGAAAATAGTATTCAATGTTAGGGTACAGTCCGCGAGGAAAATAGTATTCAATGTTTGGGTACAGTCCGCGAGGAAAATAGTATTCAATGTTTGGGTACAGTCCGCGAGGAAAATAGTATTCAATGTTAGGGCAAAGCCCGCGAGGAAAATAGCATTCACTATAAAATGTTTTGGGTGAGAGTTAAGAATTATTTATCTGTTAAATAGAATTAAATGATTTTACTACTTAATTTATAGCTAACAAGCTACGAACTTGAATGTAGTTGTGTAAGCTATGAAAAGGAAATGTTGAAGTTTTTGTTTGTAATTACAGTACACAAATATACATACTTATACTTGAGTATCATATATCAACATGTGCCTTAAGTTAAAAGTAAAATAAAGTAATAAGCTATGTTTGTCACAATCTATTGGTAAGAACTGTTAAGATTTCTATTGTCACATTCTATCGGTAGGAACTATTTAAACTTATTTTGTCACATTGTATCGGTAGGAACTATTAAAGTTTCTTATATCACATTATATCGACAGGAACTATTCAGATTTCTTTTGTCACATTCTATCGGTAGGAACTATTTTAATTTCTTTTGTCCTATTCCTTCGGTAGGAACTGTCAAATTTTCATTTGTCACAATATATCGATAGGAACAACAACAGCATTGCGGAAAGCTCCACTCAGTCCGAAGCTACTGAACTTTAAAAGTCCCACACTAATATAGCAGTTATTTGTCCGTTCTATCGCCTGGTACGGTGCCAACTCGACTGATCCACAGATAACTGTCGAATTTATATCGATATTTAACCCAGAATTTACTTAATATATATTACATGTAGATATATATCAAAGTGGGACACCATATTTGATATATATATATATTCATCATCAGTCGACATCAATTATGATAAAAGTATTCTATGTTTTTATCTAGTACTAGCTAGTCCCGCGACTTCGTCCGCGTGGAATTTAACTTTATTTTCTAAAATAAAAGCAGCCTAAGTTACTCCCTATTACATCAGCTAGATTCGGTTCAGTCTTCATTACATTAGAACAAAAACAGATAGACAAAAATTGTAAATGATAAATTTCTGCTAAAGTCCAAGAGGAGTTAACTGATCTGACTTCATGCTCATCCTCCACTGGTGCCCCGCCAGCGTAATGCACCATTCCATTATCATCCCTTAAAAAAACGTATCGCGATTATTTTGATCTAAAACTCTGTCCTTTACCAAACCTCATATAGGACAACTTTCCATTATCATCTATTAAAAAAAATCACACAGTAGTTACCATCTGTGTAGTCCCAAACTGCGCATTGTTTGTACTAGACAACTAATATTAATACTGAAATACATTTATTTTATTGCATATCACTACATAGTATAAAACAAAGTCGCTTTTGCTGTCTGTTCGTCCGTCCGTCTATGTATGCTTAAATCTTTAAATTTTGAATTTTTTTTAATAGATAAAATTATTCAAAAGGAAGATTTATATATATAGTACGTGAAAACCCAGGCGAATCCGGGGCGAGTAGCTTAGTAGCTATAGTAGTATAATAATAATATCTCAATACAATTCACACAGCGGCATCTAGTCCCAAGCTAAGCAGAGCTTGTGTTATGGGTACTAGACAACTGATATAAATACATAGATACATTTTTTTTGTAAATAAATAAATATTATACATAGAAAACACCCAGACCGATACAAACAATCATACTTATGAATACAAATGTTTGTATCGTGCGAGGAATCGAACCCACGACCATCGGATAGTAAAGCGTATAGAATCTAATAATATATATAGACATCACCCAGACCAATACAAACAATCATAATCATAATCGAACCGGTGATAATTGAAAGTAAACCCGTTTGCTAAACCGTTTTTTTTTTATGGATGATATTGAAATGGTGCACCCGCCTGCGCTAACGGTTTACGCTGTCACTGCTTTGTCAGGTCAGTTAGCCCATCGTGACAAATTTTTAACTGCATTTATTACATTCTGAACTGCGTGGAGGTCAACTTGACATGGTACATTGCTAGTAATGGGGTCATAGTCCACATTTTTTTTTTCCATTTCCAAATGCATAAAAAAAACGTTATGACCAAAAATCGAAGTTATTACTAAATTATTACTAATCTGCATTAACCTGTAAAATCGAGTAAAAGTTCAACTTCAACAATCTCAACTGGTCTGATGAGCTAAATGACTTAATTTAGAGAGAACATTCTGAACTGGTAGAGCAAATATTCTCAGTTTTTCTCAATTTATATATTTTTTATGTATTCAGAAACATCTAGCATAAAAAAAAAAACAGTAATATTCGTAATATTAATACTTTTAAAGACATATATGTTTTTTTTTTGCATTTCCAAATGCATAAAAAGAACGTATATGTACGAAAAATAAAAGTTATTACTAAATTATTACTAATGTGGTAACCTGGGATGGTAAGTAGAAGCGTAGGCAGATCAATTATCAAATGGTCTGATGAGATATATGACTCATTTAGAGAGAAATTCAAAGAGGCAATATTCTCACAGTTGCTTCTCAATTTATATATTCAAATATCCTATATGTTCATAAAAGTCTAGACATATTTGCAAAAAAACAGCAATATTCATAATATTAATACTAGATTTAAAGACAAACTATATAAATCCCTATACATTGTAGAAAAAATAGGTCTTTTAAAAAAATATATATATAGGTATAAAAACTTCTCGTCTCGTCTTCTCAACTGGATCTATTAACCGAACTGGATGGTAGAGAAAAAAAAATATTATGTAAAAACTTGACGTGCATGAGCGGCTAAAATACATTTATGCATATATGTAAATACAATTGTAGTGTCTGTTTGTAATATTGAAATAATCGTTTTTTACTACATGCAATACGGTACATACACCAAAATAACATTTTTTACAATATTTGTCTGTCTGTCTGTTTGTTCCGGCTAATCTCTGAAATGGTTGGACCGATTTTGACGGGACTTTTTTGGCAGGTAGCTGATGTAATAAAGAGTAACTTAGGCTACTTTTATTTTAGAAAAATAGCTAGTCATTTAATATAATAAATGGGTAAACTAATCAGAAATTATTTACTTTGGCGGAACACTAGAATAGTCAATGTTCTTGAAGAATGAAGTACAGTGAGGTCAATAAGAACAGATAGTTTCTATAGCTCAAGGCAGCTCATAGCGATTAGAAATAGTATAATTTTACTGGTCTCCATTATTAACAATCCCTCCTTCCCTTTAATTCTTCAAAACCCACTCCTTTTACACTATAATTCCTTCTCAGAATGCATCACACAATTTCATCGGGTTGAGTTAATTTTACTCGCAGTTCAGTATACACCTCAGATTAGCTATATGATTATTAAGTTAAGTTTATGTTAATTTATGTTAAGTCGGGGTACGAACGGCCTGTTTGAAGCTCTCTCCGGAGATAATTGTCCGAAATAGATTTGAAATCTCACGGCCAGTTAATATGCGTAACAGTTCTAAAATTTCTTGGCTAGCGGTTGCAATCTCACGTAATGATTTTTAATAAAAATTTTTTCTATGTTACTCTTATTAATATTTTCTTTTTTTCTTTTTGTTGATCCTTACCACTCAGTTAAAAGTGCTAGTGATATCTAAAAGATTCTCAAAAAATGTATTATTTTGAGTGGAAAGTCGAAGGTGATGGAGATATTTTTTGTTAACAAACTAACAAGTAGTCTGATTCAACGCTTTACTATTGATTGGGTTTGATTCCTCGCAAGGTACAAACTTGGTATGTTTGTTTGTATTATACTGGATGTTTTCTACGTATATCTTAGAATAGAATAGAATAGAAAATCATTTATTCAAATAAACTTAATTTAAGCACTTTTGAATAGTCATAACAATTTGTTTTTTATCTACCACTCGTTCGGAAAGCATGTCTCATCACAAGAAGAACGAGCAAAAACTTGTGTGTGTCTTTTAAATAATCCTTGTAAGTTTACATTTACAAGTCGAAACGTGTGAATACAAACTACCAACAAGCACTAATTTTTTGGGTCAAATATAATCATGCAATAAGATTAAATCAGTCGTAATGATAAGAGCAGACCAGTCCCTACAAGCAGCACTCGTTCACGAGTATGACAGATGAGCCAGCCATCACTGCGCTCGACCATATTTTAGGGAGCCCATTGATATATGTATATACAAAAAAAATGAATCTAAGCTATTTCTATCAGCTCACATAACATAATATATATATAACACAAGTTCTGCTTAGAACTACATAGCGCTGTTTGAATTGTCCTGGATTCTTTTTTTCTTTTCTCTTAATTATTTGTTTTTTTTTTTATAC
Organism: Achroia grisella; assembly: GCF_030625045.1. NCBI lineage: Eukaryota > Metazoa > Arthropoda > Insecta > Lepidoptera > Pyralidae > Achroia > Achroia grisella. The sequence continues at coordinate 1,827,232 of NW_026712570.1, read as the reverse complement.
TACTATGGTGCCAAACAAGCATATGGTGGCAAGCCCATCTGATGGTAAATGGTTACCGTAGCCTATGGACGCCTGAAACACTAGGGGTGTCACGCCCATTGCCGACCCTAAATTAATGATTATTAATTTTTTTTTTTGTTTATTGTTAATGTTTAGGCGCGGTTGTACTATACGTGGCCCAAACATTATTTTTGATGCTGCAACACTGTAACGTCGGTATTTCCGCGGGCCAGAGACAATATGACAACCGTTATACTTTATATTCAAAATCTGTCAGCGATATTATACGCATTATCATACGCAACCACTGTAAACCTATTATCAAGTAAAAACTAGTCAGGAATCTCCGATTTTCATTACACCATCAAGACTCTTCTCACTAAAAGGCGCAAACATTAATATTATGCTACGTTCAAATTATGTTACTAGAATTTACAGAAATTTTATATTGCAACACTACTATAAAACATATAAGAACTGATTTCAGCACTATTCAGTTACAGCAATAAAGCTGAATATGGTTTTTCAGCACGATAAGGCAACGGCAATGTACGGGTCGACACGTGAATCAGATAATCCGACGCTGATATAGTCCGCCGTACTAGTAATTGGGTTAAATGGAGAAATCCATTAATTAACATACCTACTAGGTTAATGTAATGTAAGAAATAATATATAGATAGAATATACTTTATTTGCAACGTACAGTAAAGAAGAAGCACAAATATAACAAGGACACAGGTATCGTTACAATAAGGCGGCCTTATTGCTAAAAGCAATATATATATATATATATATATATATATATATATATATATATATATATATATGACTGACGGCCTCGGTGGTCTAGCGGTTTAGTGCACTGCCTTACTTCCAATGGTCGCGGATTCGATTTCTCGCAAGATGCAAACATTTGTATTCACGAGTATGATTGTTTGTATTAGTCTGGGTGTTTCCTATCTGTATTTTTCATATATTTATAAAAAAAAAGTATATATATCAGTTGCCTAGTATCTGTAACAGTAACTTTGCTTGGCTTGGGAATAGATGACGCTGTGTGGATTATCCATAATATACTATTTCAATTAATTACATTAAATCCAATCTTTTTCAATTAAATTAAATTTTGACGGGACTTTCACTCCCTATAGCTAATATTATAAGGAGTAACTTAAGATACTTTTAATTTTGAAATTGTATTTATGTTAATTCCACGCAGACGAAGTAACGACTAACAGCTAGTTATTAATAATTTTTGTAGTTTTATTTTCCTTTTATTTACTTATATACAAATATAAAATAAAATATATATCAAATATCTTCACTTTTTACCTGTACAAATATAATAAAACATACAACAATATGACTACAATGCGTGGACTTAATTACAATTGTAACTTTTGTTATGAGGTATATAACTTTCCCATTGACATAGATAATGTAATAAACACTAAAGAAACTTATCCTAAATTTAGTAATGACATATATATATATATATATTGTAATGGGTGAAAACTGTGATTGGTACAGTTTATGCTGTTAATATAAATGACGCGGATTCGATTAACTTGAAACAGTCATGCTCGTATAAAGTTCAAACTTGTATTGGTCGTGGTGGGCCGGGTCGATGTGCATATATCTAATATGGTATATGCAATGATGGCTGGCTCATCCGTCATACAACGGGTGCTGCTTGTAACTGGTCTGTTCAGTTGTGAATTATCCTGATTAGATTTTTTGATTTTTTTTTATATAGCATATGCTGGTGGTCACTCTATTCTCCCAAATTTGAATTTAAATGAAGTAGTATTATTTTAAATATGTACAACATTAAAAAAAATACGAGTTGAGTTTCTTGTCAGTTCTTCTCATGTCGAAGTCATTCCGAACTGACGGTAGATTTGACATAACATGAGAGTCTGTAATAGACCTACATGAATAAAGATATTTCGAATTTGAATTTGAACAATAATCTGAATAAAGTGCCTTCATATTCTGTAAACACTGATAACAAATAAAATTTATATGAACAAGGCATGCTCGCTCTTATAAAATGTAGACATATCAACTTCTCAAAGTACAGTTCACAATACCTCTGACTACCACATTTATAATTACAGTTCTGAGGATATTATACGTATATATTTCAAAATTTAAATGTAAATGGACAGATAACGCAAACTTTACGATACTTTCGCTAATGAACCTTAGGGATGATCAAAATCATTGAAGGGGAGACAAATTCAATTAAAGTACGATATCGATGTGATATCCACGAAGCCGACTGTACCGGATGTTGCCAGTAATTAAGACATTAATATACACTATAATTATACACATAATATTACTTTCTCTCTCTCTCTCTCTCACACACACACAGACACACACATCAGTCAAAATTACTTTTCTAATTCAGATACAATTATCGTATTCTCATAGTTCTTGAAATAAGTGGTACTGTTTTTTTTTATTGTGTAATTTATATTATTTGATTTGTACTTTGTAAATGTACCTCTTGAATTTGTACGACTTTATTCTGTTTGTCACAACAATTTGTTTTTTGTGTTGGTAAGTATCTGAAAATCTGTTGTTTTCTTTCTCTAGAAATCTACCGTTGATTTAAGGTATTGGATTGTAACCTATCAGCTTTCTAGTAAACAAATTAAAATAATTAATCAACATAAAATTATAGTCTAACCAAATTTTATCATCAAAAATACAGTTAAGTCAAAGGTACACCCATTTATTTATGTAGAACGTTTATGACATGCAAGTCACATTTTCGATAGGTACTTTATAATAATTTACTTGACAAAAAAAACTTAAAAATAAATAAAATGTGACCAATCTTTCTTATTTGACAGCCTCGATGGTTTAGTGGTTTAGCACACCGCTTTACTCTCCGATGGTCGTAGGTTCGATTCCTCGTACGGTACAAACATTTTGTATTCATGAGTATGATTGTTTGTTTTCTATGTATAATATGTATTTATTTACAAAAAAAATGTATCCATGTATTTATATCAGTTGTTTAGTACTCATAACACAAGCTCTGCTTAGCTTGGGACTAGATGGCGCTGTGTGAATTGTCCTGAGATATTATTATTATTATTATATAAAAAAGTTTATGCCAATTAAAGAAGGTTTATAAAACACGGAGCTATAAAGTAACAAACATTTTAAAAAAACGCTGAATTTAGATCCAACTTTAAAAAAAAAACGATTTTAAAGAGGAGACTGTACACTGTATTTTTTATATCTGTAGAGTACACAAAATTATAGACTCTCAGACACATACAAGTGTTCTCACTTCACATCTTAATTCCCACATGACGCCAGCAGTGTGCGTTAGAGACGGCATCATACTTCCTTCTCTTTTCCCCATATTACAATTATTACAATACTATTATTATTACCTATTGCAATGAATATCCACAGAACTTTTTTCTAGGTACACCTAGAACGTTTTGATAATTCTTTTTTTTTTTGAAAGATAGTCCTATCCATGTGGTTAACATCTTTTTTTACTAAGGCCTTCATTTAGCTGGTTGATTATTGTCGCTCCTAGAACACATTCTGTAATAAATGCTTTGAACTTTGTCTTTAAATAGCCTTTTATATTTAATATTTAATGGCCATTCCCATAAAAAACCTATTGAAATTAATGAGACCAACTTTCTTAATTGACAGCAACAACACGTCCATCCGTAGCTAATGAAACGAATCCCACAAAATCCCAAGCGTTAATCCCACGGGATTATTGGACATATTTACTGAGGGAATTTACTTTGATATAAGAGGATTTATTTATCCCCATCACGTGAGTAGTGATTGATATAATAATAATACTTGACAGTTTGGTTAATTGTATGGAAATGTTATTTTTTACTAGTAATCCACTTGGACTGGGGGGAAGGGAATTGTTAGTAATGTGGACTAATGTTCCCATTGCTGGCAATGTACCATGTCAGATCGACCTCCACGCGGTTCCCCCTGGAAACCATCGTGATACATTCCGGTGAATTTTTCACGTTGGGCTAACTGACCTGACCTCATGTTTATCTTATCATCCTCCACTGGTGCCCCGCCAGCGTAAACCGTTAGCGCAAGCGGGTGCACCATTCCGTTATCATCCTTTGGACATCCACTTGGACTATCTATAGGAATATAGGGTATACAACGAAGGTTATATTAAAATTAAGTATTACATTTATTGTATGTGTTTCCATCACTGGAGAGTCAGTCGAAAATATTAATTAACAATCTTTTTTGGTGCCAGCCAGAATCGATTCGTTCGATCGATTTCATGGAGATAAATATAAAAATGAAAAATTATTTATTCATGTAGGACATTTTAGCTGCTTATAAATGTCTGGATTTTTGTATTAATTATTATTTTATTTTATACCCTCCAGTTTAATACGGTAGAGACCTGTCTAGAACTGCAGTAATTTTATAACAGAACGTGTTAAAGCTACACTAAGATTTGGCTAGACAGAAAAATACGAACCGTGAAGGTGAGTGTTCATGTACGTGGGCAAACGGGTCCCAGAACCTACAATCCAGGGTTACAAGTCTGAACAGAGATTATCACTCTGCTACACGATGGACTCAACTCCTGCACGGTATGAATGAAGTGTATGAAGACCTGGAATGCGAAGCAGTTGGTCTTTCTCAAATAAACTTTTTAGTTGTATGAAATTAATTGTGAGATTAAAGGGGCACGGGAAAAAGTATTTACAAACAATCATACTATGAATACAAATTTTCGTGCCGTGCGAGGAATCGACTTATGTCCATTTAATAAAGCAATATAATCCACTAAAAAATACATACAAAAAATATATATTTCTATCCGCTGTTTAGTACTCGTAGTACAAGCTCTACTTAGTTTTTCTCAAATATACTTTTAAATTATATCAAACATATTTTGAGGGACAGGGAAATAAAATATGAGTGCTATGCAACGAATATATTATATTTTTTAATCTATAAAATTATTATAATACAATATATTATTTAGTTTATTTTTACTTTAAGGTCCACCTTTAACTTTTATATATTAATAATATTGGAGGCCTTTGTTCGTCTTCCGGTCTGTGATGATGATGATGACGATGATTGTTGGTTACCTCTTCAGTTGAAGGATTAGTCAAATACTATATATTATATTTTTTAATCTATAAAATTATTATAATACAATATATTATTTAGTTTATTTTTAGGTCAGCTCCACGGCTTTGCAACTTTTATATATTAATAATATATTTTGTTCGTCTTCGTGTTGTGATGATGATAATTTAAATAATGTATATTAAACACGAAAGTTTAAAATTAACTAGTCAAATACTATAACAGAGGCCGATGCCGTTTTCAAATCGCTCTTTTATATCATCAAAGCTCTCTACATATGTATAGGATACCTACAATGCTGTAGAGAACATAGCCTATCTTTCATCCAAAAAAAAAAAGTCACAGCTGATAAAATAATAAACATACCCCTTACAAATACGCAAATATATACAAAATCTTAAACTAAACTGTATATCACTATGTACGTCAAAGAGAACTTTCGCATCTCCACATTGTCCATACTTTGTTCGGAGCAACTATGTTTTGGTCATCTGCAAAGCAGTCCCCCGCTGTTTTTACGAGTTCTCAAGACACCCAACTCTGAAAGAGCTTCAAAAGTGAAGATAGATGATTTAAACGTTCGCAGTTGTTCAAAAGAAAACTTTACATGAACTCCAGTCGGATTTTGGTATATAACATTGAGGTATTATGTATTAGAGAAGACGATACACTAACCGTTGTTTCAGTTGATTGCAGCACTATTACCACAATCTACTTACTTGGTCGTTACACAAAAACTTATGTAGATATAATATATGTGAATAGAATATTAAATGTGTATGAATATACTGCACTAATATGTAAATATGTAAAGAAATGCATACGTATAATTTATATTATCATCTATTCCTACGTGAAAAGTACATTAATTTCTAAATTTATTGTAAACTAGCTGTTCCCGTGACTTCGTCCGCGTGGAATTTAACTTTACTTTTCTAAAATAAAAGTAGCCTAAGTTACTCCAAACGTCAAAATCGAAAATTTTAACGGGATTCCGGCTAACGCCGGAAAAAACAGGCAGACAAAAATTGTAAAAAAAAATATTTTGGTATATGTACCGTATTTATGTTTATATGCATGTAATAAAAAACAGTTGTTTCAATATTACAACTCAATTTTACACTGACACTCCAATTTTATTTAAATGTATAGGTTATAGTATACCTAATACATAATATTATTATTATATTTTAAGATTCTAATAAATAAATATCTAATGAAACGCACTCTCATATAATAACTTTTTATTTTTTTCTACCTACGAGATATGAAATATTTATTCCGTGTCTTGCGGCGTCCATTATAACTCAATGGCATTTCGAATACTTCTTGAGCCACAAGTTGCCATTACTTGGTATACGCGATAGAGTGCGAGCTCATTGCGATCTGATTCTCTAATAATTTGGTTTGTCCTCAGTTTTTCCATCACAGGAAATTTAGTTAGAAATATTGGCAATAAAAGTTTTATAATGTCTATCTAAAGATCTAAAATAAAAATATCATCTATATATTTTTTTTTTAGCTTTTATCAACGTAAACTTTGTATAATATCATTTTAGTGAGTCTCATCTATATTAGACACCAAGCAGCTGTTTCGATTGAGGGTGATTGGGCAATGTTTTTTTTTTTTACTACATTCTGATATAGTCATTAAAAAAAAGTTTTCTTATATATAATACATTATTACTAAAAAACAAGACACTGAATGTCGAGACTTAATATAAAAGTAGTATTAAATAAATTTTACAGGATCCCTTATCCTATGAAATCTTATTACTCTGTAATGATAACTCATGAATGTATATTAGTGACGGTTACCACGTACCATTAGGTGAATAATGATTGTTTCTCATTCAAAATGATCACTTACCGTCATATGAGTCCATAGTTTGTACGGAATACAGGCCACTTATTTACTCTATGATCTATTTTATACGCTTTATATTTAGAATACCAAAATTCTATTGCAAATTGTCACTGCTTTCTATGATTCCTTTCGGTTTCCCTTCCTGGCCCTAGTTAGTAGTGTTTCTTTGTAATATCAATAATATACAATACTAGCTGTTCCGGAAAACTTTGTTTTGCCATATAAATTAATAACGCTATAAAAAAATAGGGGTTGGTGATAGAAGGTTGAATATTTAGGGTTGTATGTATTTTTTAATGACACATAATAAAAAAATATAAATTAAAAAATAATGTTAGGGGTGGACACCCCTTTTCACTTAGTGGTATATAAAATAGATATGCAGACCTACTGAATCTAAATATATATAACTCAAAGGTGACTGACATAGTGATCTATCAACGCATAGCCCAAACCACTCGACGGATCGGGTTGAAATTTGATATGCAGGTAGATGTTATGACGTAGCATCCGCTAAGAAAGGATTTTGATTAATTCTACCCCCAAGGGTATTAATAGGGGATGAAAGTTAGAATGAAACTTTGTCAATTTTAAACCGATCGGACTGAGACTTTGCATGCATAAAGCTACTATGACGTAGCAATCCCCTAAGAAAGGATTTTGATAAATTCCATCCTTAAGGGGATAAATTAACGCGAGCGAAGCCGTGGGCAAAAGCTAGTATGGAAATAAATTTTCATAAAAATCGGTCAAGCCGTTTCAGAGGAGTATGGTAATATTGTGACACGAGAATTTTATATGTAAGATATCCTACAATTCCCTGGTTTCCTTTATCGCCCACAGTTTGGTTATCACTCCAACTATATAAAAAAACGTAATGAACGTCTCGAGTACCCAATGTCTACGAGTTACGACGAGTGGCTGCGTCCACATCCGATACGAAGTTTGATAATACCCGCAGCTCGGTCCCAACTTGCCTGATTTATTATAGTGGGCACAGCTATTAATATCGCTTGTTATCCACAAGATACTGCTCTGAAATGATGAGTGGATATGTTTTTGTTATTACATTACAATTTATGAGGGCATTGTAGTTTAGTAGTTGTACTATGTTAAGTTGTAGACTGGTAATGAAGTACAAAATTCAATAAGTCTAAATTCAATAAATCATTTATTCATGTAGGACATTTTAGCCGCTTATGAACGTCAAGTTTTTACATTATATTTTTTTCCCTACCGTCCAGTTCGATATATAGATCCAATTGAGAAGAACTGGCAAGAAACTCAATTGAATTACTTTTTTTTTTAAAAGCCAGTTTATTTACAATGCATAGGTATTTATATAGGTGTCTATGTCTAACATTAAATGAAAATCCCTAACATGAAAACTATTGCCATGCACGCTCGTCATTCAAGTAATCGTTTAACCGTTTATAATTTCTAGCCGTTAATTAACACTTGACTAGATATAAAAAAAACTTAGATACATAAAAAAAAAAATTTAAGGTCATCATCATCATCATCATCATCTGCTTCTTCCTTATCCCATTTATTTGTGGTCGGCGTAATATGTTTTTCGCTTCCATTCATCCCTGTTCGCAGTCATCGCGTTATTTACTTCCTTTCTTACCATATCATCTTTCACACAGTCCATCCATCTCTTTTTCGTTCCTCTGCCCTTATAACCATCCACATTCATTTGTAACATCTTTCTTAAAATATTATCCTCGTTCCTACGCATTACATGTCCATACCATGATAGACGATTACTCTTCAACCTCTCTGACATCGGTGCCACTTCACTTCCTCTAATGTATTCATTCTTTATCTTATCCATTCTTGTCACACCACACATCCACCTCAACATTCTCATTTCAGTTGCATGCAGTCATCTTTCATCCGTCGCCTTTACTGGCCAGCACTCTGATCCAAGACAGCAGGCCGGATCATGGTCTTGTAAATTTTCCCCTTAAGCTTAAGGAAAACCCGCGAGTCACACGTCGTTGCCGTAACCTGCCGCCACTTCATCTATCCTGCGTTAATTCTATGCTTTATGGTCCTGTCTAATTCACCATTGCTTTTGAGGAGAGAACCTAGATACCGGAAATCGGAGCAGATCGGTAAAATTTAGTGACATGGCTGCAGAGCCGGAAAGACAAAATCACAAAAATGTATTCCGTTTTGAAACACTAATTTTTAAGCCCCCGTTTTCCAGCTAAGGTACTTTGCTTTAATCTTCTCTTTCCTTCTTCTTTTATCATAATACACAAAATAGAGACTAACATACAAACTAATTAATAAATAATCAAAAAGCCATACAAACGGGGTGTACCCCAGTAGGGGCACCTCACTATGTAATTACTTCAATATTTGTCATTTTATCTACATAACATTATCATATTCTGACCAATTTGCATATTTTAATAATACCTAAATGTCAGAACATCCCGTGGGTAGTACTTTATATTCACAAGTTGGAAAAGGACTGGATGAAGTGTTTACATGTGTACATACATTACGAATATATTATTATATTAGCTGTTCCAGCGACTTCGTCCGCGTGGAATTTAACTTTATTTCTCTAAACTAAAGGTAGCCTAAGTTACTCCCTATTACTTCAGCTCCCTGCCAAAAAAACGTCCCGTTAAAATCGGTCCAGCCATTTCAGAGATTATCCGGAACAAACAGACCGACAGACAGACAGATAAAAATTGTAAAAAGTGTTTTTTTGGAATATGTACCGTATTTATATTCATATGCATGTAGTAAAAAAATGTTATTTCAATATTACAAACAGACATTACAGTTTTATTTATATGTATAGATAATTTGATTTTAATATATAAATAAATAAAGTATTCTAGAAACTTTTTGCAACGCACAACCACATTGTGAAATCTTCCAGGAATGATATTTCCGAACAGTTACGATATTGAAATCTTCAAGAAAAGAGCTTATTCCTTTTTAAAAGGCCGACAACGTACTTGCAATTCCCCTGATGTTGTGGGTGCACATTGTGGTAATCACTTACCATCAGGTGTGCTGCAAACTCGTTTGTCCCCTGTACTATAAAAAAAATACGGGCTCTGTGGTCTAGAGGTTTAGTACACTGCCTTACCGGTTGTCGCAGGTTCAATACCTCGCACTATACAAATATTTGTATTCATGAGTATGATTGTTTGTATTGGTCTGGATGTTTCCTCTGTGTATATTATGTACGTATTTATGTGTACTGTGTTTATGTATTTTATGTATATCAGTTGTTCAGTATCTATAACACCAATTTTGCTTAGCTTGGAACTAGATGGCGCTATGTGAATTGTCCTGGTTTATTACCATTATACTAGCCGATCCCGCGAACTCTATTACGCCTCAGAATTAAATAATATGTCAAATGTTTTTTAGAAGTTTAATAAACCAATAAATTTCTAAACGCACCCTGTTTGACAGTTACGAACAGTTTGACAAAATAAAAGTATATGTTTTTACTATTTTCCATGCAATATCTTCATATTTCTTCCATGGAGTTCTACGAACATTTCCAAACTAAAATTAGTCAAATTGGTTCAGCCATTCTCGAGTTTTACCGAAACTAACAATAATAATACCTCAGTACGATACACACAGCGCCATCTAGTCCCAAGCTAAGCACAGCATAACACCATATAAATACATAGATTTTTTTTTTTTTGTAAATACTTAATAACATACATAGAAAACACCCAAACCGATACAAACAATCATACTCATGAATACAAATGTTTGCACCGTGCGGAAAATCGAACCGGCAACCATCGTAAGTGAAGCAGTATGCTAAACCACTAGACCACCGAGGCGATCAATTGTAAGATATCCATATTCCTTTTATAAAAAACTTAAAAATCACTCACTAAAAGATTCATCTGTTTGCGTTCACGCAAAATCTAAACAATTCCGTTGGTAACCAAATGACGACATTACCATACGACAGCAAGCTCGGGGGCGAGCCGCGTAAATCTATTTGCGTGGAAGCCAGATAGAATATATCGAACAGTGGAAATGTAAATAACACCTTGTCAAAGTGAGCGAAATTCACGCACCCGCCGACTATGTATTCAAATCACAGCGCTGCAATAAAAAAACGTTAGTTTGACGTGGGTCCGGGGCAGACTTGAGCCGGGCCGTCCGAAACTTTTTTGATTTATGGCGCTTCGAGATTTCGCGTTGAATTTGTAGATGTTTGTAGATCTGTGGTGCGGTTAAATAGTGAAGGGTGGAAGTTTTACAAGGTATGACATTGTAAGTTTACATAAAAAAAAAGCAAGGTCCTTCACCAGAAGGTCCAAACCTTGAGGTCTTAAGAGTATTACAAACCAAACATTTTACTCGTGTACAGTATTCTGTACTAGAATAGAAAATTATTCAAATAAACTTCAATTAAGCAATTTTGAATATTGTATGTAAGGTTTATTTGTTGATTACAATCCAGGTACAGAAAAACTATTTTTATTCGGACTACTCCAATGCTTTTTTTTTTTTATGATAATGTACACAATGTGACTGTGCACCCGCCTGTGCTAACGGTTTACGCTGGCGGGGCACCAGTGGAGGATCATAAGATGAGCATGAGGTCAGGCCAGTTAGCCCATCGTGATAAGCTCACCAGGAATTTATCACGATGATTTCCAGGGGGAACCGCGTGGAGGTCAACCTGATATGGTACACAGAGTCCACATTACTAACAATCCCCTTTCCTCCACTACTCTAATGCTGTCGGCCTATACAGCTGCACGGGACAATAGAGGGCGAGTGCAGATGGCACTCCAAACCCGCGGAAGGACTTATGGAGCGGCTGAAGGTCAACTCTGCCTGACGGACATGAGTAAGGTCACCGCTAGGGATTCAAATCTCGGCTCAGGCCATCGTAATTTTCATCACCATTTGAATTGGACGGGGGATTGATCGGAAGGAAATAAAACTTAATATCTAAATATATATAACTCAAAGGTGACTGACTGACATAGTGTTCTATCAACGCAGAGCGCGAACCACTGGACGGATCGGGCTGAAATTTGGCATGCAGGTAGATGTTATGACGTACGCATCCGCTTAAAAAGGATTTTGATTCATTCTACCCACAAGGGGATAAAATAAGGGATGAAAATTTGTATGAAACTTTGTCAATTTTGAACCGATCGGGCTGAGACTTTGCATGCATAAAGCTACTATGACGTAGGCATCCCCTAAGAAAGGATTTTGATAAATTCCACCCCTAAGGGGATAAATTAATCCGAGCGAAGCCGCGGGCAAAAACTAGTTGTAAAATAAACTTAATTTTTCAACAAAACCAAACTGTAACGAGTTTTTTTTCACAGCGCCATCTATTGGCGTTGCATGCTAACTATTATATTTGATTCAAATACACGAGCTCTTTGAGAATCACTACAGTATGTTTACAATCTTTACATAGTATAACACAAAGTCGCTTCCACTGTCTGTTCCCATATATCTTTTAAAATGTGCAACGGATTTTAATGCAGTTTTCAGCAATTGATGAGTTATTCAAGAGGAAGTTTATATATGCATAATACATATACATCTATGCGTGTTATAGTGTAGAATATAGTAACCTAATAAAATAAACATAACAATGGATCGAAATTTAAATTAACAGAGGTTATAGAGACATTGGGCTTCTAGTAAGATGTCATACATTACTTGATACTCAAATAATTGAGAATTAATAAAAATTAGATAGCTTTTTTGTTTATTTAGCCCAATTATTTTTGGATAAAAGGTCACTATTCCACGCGGAAAAAGCTATGGGAATGTAGTTTAATATAAATCAATCAACCATGCCTCAAACCCTCATCTAGTAATTCTATTAAATATTATAAAGCTAAGAATTTAATTAGTACCAAAAAAAAAACATTAAACGCACTATACAAAAAAATATTTAAATTTCGAACAATGTTATAAACACCAAAAAAAAAACAAACTGCACTAAACTCAAGAACTGTTTAAATTTCGAACGATTTAACAAAAATTTGTACTCGTTCGAATTTCAAAATTCTTTTATGCTATATAACGTTACACAACTGGCAGGAGCGGAGAATCAATGAAGAAAAAACAAAAAATGAAGAACACCTGTTTCCTCTTTAATAAATGTGCGTAGCCTAATTTAATATAAAATTAGGCTATATGAAGGTTAAAATTTGTGATAATGGCACGGTGGTTTTAGAACTTATAGAATGTTATCAACGTGGTTAGACATATAGATAAGAATTTCTATTATAGGCTTAATTACAAATAATATAACAATACATGTTACCTTTTTCTTGTCTATTTCAGCCGCCAAGCTGTTTGCTTTTAACATATATGTCGTTTGAATGGTAAGATATGGTAGTGAAATTACAGTAGATTTGAAAATAACGGACGTTTATTGTTCTTTCATATAATAACTACTAAACGGAATACAAATTTGGTATACATATTCTATTTGACTAAATGTAGTTGGTTGGGGAATGAGATTGTTGGTAATGTGGACTAATGAACGCATTTTTAGCAATGTATCATGTCGGGCTGATCTCCACCTAGTCTAAATTTGTCATGATAGTCGAACTGACCCGAATTTATACATATATTAAATTTATTATCCTCCACTGGTTCCACTCACTGCCAGCAAAAACCGCTATCACATGCGGGTGCACCATTCCATTATCATCCATAAGAAAAATATATAATTAAAATACAAAAAATACAGTCGGAAAATGGACTATAATTTGGACACGTTTGAGTATAATTTTACGCAACACACGGTGTTTTCGCGTATATATGAGAATAAAAGTTTTGTGATTATGACAATTTGGGACATACGCCGCTGTAATGGCAACACAGCTGGCAGTGGTACATACTCAACGACACTTAACAGGTTGTTTCATTAATTTAAATTTGTTAAGAGGACTGTGTCCACGCAATAAAATTGTAATATAGGTATTCCATCAGCATTTATTGAGCGGAGCGGGAAGAAGATCAGATTTGCACTCTTTGAAACGATATTCCTCCAATTCTTGTCCCTGACCGGTCTAGGTAGCGAGCTTTGAAAAAGGGTAGCACAATAGATCTATGTAAGTCACAGTGCTACAGGTCCAAGCAAATAACAATAGCTCAAACAACCCAATTAAAAAAAATTTCATATTTGCACTCTTTGTAACGATATTCCTCTGAAACTGCTTGACCGATCGCGACTAAAGTTTCATCGAAGATCGTCTTAAAGCCTTCATTGGTTATCACTCAAAAAAATTTCGATCGATCAAGGTTGAGTTCTTAAGAATAAAATGTTCTGCTCAACACTTGACCTGGTATGTAAACACACCGGTAACAAACCTAATTCTATCTCTACTCAGAGACCTTGCGTTAAATATTTACACGAAAATTTCAACTGAAAGTATCTCGCTCGAGTGAGGGAGGACCCAAGCGTAATATTTCCAGTTGTTATTTTGACATAAATATGTACGTTCCGCTCTACTCAGATTACTATAATGTTGCATTAAATATAAAGATATTTTTTCGCTATTCTGAAAATTTTTTGCACCAGTTATTACCCACTCAGTACCACATATCCCACTGTTTTAGGTTGACTGGAAGAGATCTCTTCTAGGGATAAGTCCGCCTTTGCTCACATTGTCTCTAAATTATAATATCTTTGTATTATCTGTGCAATAAAGAATATATATAAAATTCATTATAAATCCAATATCTTGCATATATTCTAAAATTATTATTGGATTGTTCATACCAATGAAATAAAGATAGGTTTTTCATATTGTAAAAATTTTTTCAGTATCGTGTAATTGTAAAAAAAACTTGTTTAAAGGAAATCTAGCTAGTGTGAAATGTGATATTAGTTTGTTTATTCTGTAGAAAATACGAATACCTAAATAATAAAAATCGATAGTAGATAGAAGTACCTCTTTCGAATATTTTATTATAATGGTATTTCTTTATTTGCCACAAAATTATTCGTGTTAAGACTCGATTAACAATATAAATAATGTGTACTAAAAAATTTTAGAAAATTTTCATAGTAACATAGTTTTGTGTGAAAAAAGCTCGGGGACATGCAGCCTTAATAACAATAATAAAGGCGTGCTCGGTGTGTGACCGACAGAAATAAAGTTCTGCGAATTTTAACGTCACGTCCGTTGTTGCGTGTCACTAGGTGTCATGTAATTTACTTACAGATAAAAAAACATTTTTACTGGAAATACAATAGAAATTTTATTTTAATTAAAATGCCAAGCATACATATGGTAATGTGTGACCGTTGTTTATATACATGAATATCACGGACATCACGTTATCATGTGATGCCTGTGATACCATTCATAAATTGATATTCAGGATGACTAAAATGTCATGCAAATTATCCTCTAATTTTAATACATTATATTGTATTGGCAATATAGCTAGAAAAGCTCTACAATGATCGCTCATATATTTAAGATTAAAAGGAGTAGTAACACTGTATTATTACGTTACCACGCAGAGAACCTATACTTTATTACCATTAATTAAAAAAAAACTAAATCAATGAACACAACGTGAATGCTGAATTAACGTAAACATTACTCTATTTAACTGAATAATTAAGTTTTATATAAAGGTATGGTAACATATTTTATTCTTACGTTACCACGCGGAGAATCAATACTGTTTTACCACTAATTCAGAAAATACAAAAAATAACGTATGTACAATGTGAATGTTGAATTAACTTTAACTTTAATCAACTATATAATGATAAAAAGGAGTAATAACACGTTGTATTCTTACATTACCACGCGGAGAATCAATACTGTTTTACCACTAATTCAGAAAATACAAAAAATAACGTATGTACTATGTGAATGCTGAATTAACTTAAACTTTAATCAACTGTATAATGATAAAAAGGAGTGATAATTCGTTGTATTCTTACGTTACCACGCGGAGAATCAATAGTATATTACCACTAATTCAGAAAATACAAAAAATAACGTATGTACAATGTGAATGTTGAATTAACTTTAACTTTAATCAACTATATAATGATAAAAAGGAGTAATAACACGTTGTATTCTTACATTACCACGCGGAGAATCAATACTGTTTTACCACTAATTCAGAAAATACAAAAAATAACGTATGCACAATGTGAATGCTGAATTAACTTAAACTTTAATCAACTGTATAATGATAAAAAGGAGTGATAACACGTTGTATTCTTACGTTACCACGCGGAGAATCAATAGTATATTACCACTAATTTGAGATGGACTCCGATTACTCCAGAATCGGGCACCGTGGTCGCAACTGAGAGCTAGTAATTATACGAACTGGGCGTTCAATGGTCACGCTTGTACAATTCCCACAAAGGGATCGACATTAATTGGAATTCTAATTAAAGGGAACCTTTTAATTTGCCACGATCTACTATTGCGTCTCGGGGAATTTACATTTTTATACTCATTTAGGGAGAACGATGGGAATTATCTGTTTTATAAAATACAAGTATACAGATGGGAATAGTAAGTTTAATAAAAAAATAGGTTAGACAAAAATTGTAGATTATATAACTGTCTGGATACTTTTTTTTTTGTGAGAATCACCATATGGTGTACTGTATATATTTGTATGATAATCATTTCACATCATTACCTCTTTTCATGACAACTGGCCGCTTACAGACAAGACAGACGCGTTCCATAGTTCACCTATAAAATATTCTCACGTCATCCGTCACTCATCACCTACAGCTATAATTCTATATAATACTAGCTGTTCCGGCATGCGTTGTTTTGCCTTAAAATAAAAAAAAATTAGGGGTGGACTACCCCTAACATTTAGGGGGATGAAAAATAGATGTTGGCCGATTCTCAGACCTACTCAATACGCTCACAAAATTTCATGAGAATCGGTTAAGACATTTCGGAGGAGTATGGGAACGAAAACAGTGACACGAGAATTTTATGTATAAGATTTTCTATTATCGATTTCTGTAACTTTTCTTAATATACATTTTTATCATTAGTTGATATTATTGGGTCTATTTTATTTATATTTATTCTTATTATAATTATTTATAATTACAATTACTACAGACCCCACAACAATTTCTAAGATATTGCAATTATGTACGAGAATATATTTATTTATTTATTCTTTTACACACAAAAATGTATACATGGCGGACTTAATGCCTGATGGCATTCTCTACCAGTCAACAGTCGCGGCGATCAGATATAATAAGGCGGTGCACTTTAATAATTAATTGAAAGAAAAAAAGAAAAACAAAAATTATAACAAATAGATACATAAAAATAGTACATATATATACAGATACAAATATATAAAAATACTAATATACCAATATAAAATATATAAGTTTATGGATTACATATAAATAAAATATAAATATTTGCCCGAGAATATATATATATTGGTATATATATATTCTCGGGCATTTAATATAAGTAAAATATATATTTATTATATACCCTTAAAAATAAATACAGGTAGCTGTCACCTGCAGCCCGTTATTGTGCTGCAAAACGAATACATGCGATTGTCGGTATATTGTGTTTTGAAGTTCAATTTTCATTTGAAAAATAAATGAAGCATATTTTTAATACAACCAGCAATTATGTACAGACTAGTAATAACCATCGCATGTAAAAAAACAATCTTTTTTTTAATTATAGAAACTATCAATTTATGCAAAATATTTTGGTAAAATATAATTACTTTTGTAACGATTAAGACATACTGTTATATTTTATTTTTTGTAATTATTGCAATGTGTTAAGTATTCGTTTATTTAGTGTGTGTATATATTTGTATTTATACTTAATATCGTAAATATAGTCATATCATAAATATATGTCATTTATGATATTAAGTTTATTATAATTGTGAGTGCACGACACTTACAATTATATATATATATATATATATATATATATATATATATATATATATATATATTAGTTTAAACATCTACCGAATAAATACCATTTCATATAATCGTGACGTTATTGAGTCATATGTTTACTGTCTAGTAATATATAACAATGTTTTTTTTTTAATATTTGAAGAATAATATGTAAAAGATGGATGTAAAAATGGTACTTAGCGGACTTGACTTCATTGTATCTACCTTATGAGTACAATAGATTTAATCGTATGCAAATCGTTGAAACGAGAATATGTATATTATGTTATAATATTGAGTGAGATAAATTATTAGTTTTGAGAATATCAGTGACGATAGCATTGTGAAACATTTGCCGTGCCTATATCTTAGATGCCAGTTACCCCAATGACAGTTATGTTAATATGTTAGCAGTTTATCACATCGCTTTACTTTCGAAGGTCGTATGTTCAATTCCTGCAAACATTCATGAGCATGATTATTTATATCAGTAATCTGGTACCCATAACACAAGCTCTACCTAGCTTATTACTGTTAAAATATATTAGACAGATTTAATATTTAACGGCGCTTTTTAAATTGTCCAGGGAATTATTATATTCATTATTATGTGCATGTACTAATATTTTATAACTATGTAACAGAAATAATGAACTTAATATGTTTTCGTAAGCCACAATGGTTTCCACTACATCCGGAAGTCTTCACCAAGGTTTCGTATTATCGTTACAAAGAGTGCAAATCTGATCTCGAACATCTCAATTATCATTGCTACTTACTTATTATGGTTCTGGAACGAGAATATATAATATAATAAATATTATATTATATATTCAGAATCTAACACAAAAGAACTGTAAATTAAATGTTTGTAAACAATTTAGAAAAACCTTAACTAATTACTCTGAAATTGTGTTTCGCAGAGCAGTGGGCTGAAGTCATGACTAATTAGGTTCAAGTTACACTTTAATTTGTTTTATATTTTAATTACCCCTGATTCTCGACTTACTATTTAAAAGAGTGTTTATGTTAGTGAAAGGTAAGTTAAGAGAGGTAGTGAAACGTATTTTTACTGTGATGATTGAGAAATACAAGATTTATAGTATTCTACTTGGAGGCTAAAGAAAATGATAGGCATAGAGGCAAGTTTTTTGACAAAACTCGCCTTTGGCAAATGCCAAATGTATCCATATATAGGTATATATACTACTAGCTGACCACGTTGTTTTACCATATAAATTAAAATTGCTGTTAATAAATATGTATAGTGTAAGGGTAAAAATTTAAGGTCTTATGTATTTTTAATGCCAAATTAAAATTACAAAATAATATTTAGGGATGGACACTAATTATTGTGGTATAAGAAAATAGATGTTGGTCGACTCTCAGACCTTCCTGACATGCTCAAAAAATAAAAAATAAATCGGTAAAGGCGTTCCGGAGAAGCATTGTTTCACACAAACATGAATTTTATATATAAGATAATACATACTGTAATCCAACTATTTATAAATAAACTATTTACTTATAGCCCAACTAATATATATAACTCAAAGGTAACTGACTGACATAGTGATCGATCAACGCGCAGCCCAAACCACTGGACGGATCGGGCTGAAATTTGGCATGCAGATAGGTAGATGTTATGACGTAGTCATCCGCTAAGAAAGGATTTTCATTAATTCTACCCCCATAAAATAGGGGATGAAAGTTTGTATGAAATTTTGTCAATGTTAAACCGATCGGGCTGAGACTTTGCATGCATAAACCTACTATGACGTAACATCCCCTAAGAAAGGATTTTGATAAATTCCACCCCTATGGGGATAAATTAACGCGAGCGAAGCCGCAGGCAAAAGCTAGTATATATATATATTAATATAATGAATAGTTTTAATATACATTGGAAACCTAGTATTGACTGTTTGGCGACTAGACTGCGAGTCTTATGAGTCTTTCGCTTCGCAATAGTAGGTTTCCGCACTGAATATCTGTGGTATCACACATGCATATATTGTATTTCTAATATCATATGTGCATTTAGAAAAAAATATTTATATCAGTTGTCTAGTAGCCAAGCCTATGCCTAACTTGGGACTAGACAGCTGTGTGTGAATTGTCCTGGGATCTCTTGTCCTATCCATATCTATAATAATAATATTCTATTTTAAATTTTTATATGTCTCTTTCTATCAGATACATTTACTTTCTTTGCCTTTCCACTTGTATAAAAAAAAAATATAAACATCGTAATGGGAACAGGAAAAAACAATTACTTGAAGCAATATATCTTAATTATCACATCACAAACCGGAATATAATTCGCTAACTAGAAACAAATGTTTCTGTTGTGCCAACACTGCTCAAACAGACGGAATTATTATTTTCATCATGTACCAGCATTCGGATCCACTCAGTACACATGCGTTCACTTGGAGCTACGAATTGTATAGATGTAATAATTAACTGGTCGACACAAGTTTTGTTACCTTCTTTTTCTGTTTTTGGGTATTTTTATAGCTCAGAGTATGAAGAAAATTATATTATTAATATAGGAGATTGCAAATTATTTGGCTTCAATTTTTTATATAAAAAAATTTAAGCTATTAATAGAAATAGAAATAATCTTTATTCAAATAAACTCATTACAAGCACTTTTGAATAGTTATATTTTGATTCTACCACTCATTCGGAATGCAGTATCATCACAAGAAGAATGAGCAAGAAACTTGTGTGTTGCTCTTTAATTAATAAGTATTTAGTTAATCTCTCAATCTCCCAGTATTTTCTTCATCCATCCAAATCCATCCATAAAAATACAGCCAAACTGTGCGGCTCTATTTTTATGGAGTACCTATGAAGAAAATACTGGAAGATTTAGAGACTAATAGCTTAAATTTTTATATGCACAATTATTTCATTTGGACGATAACATATAAAGTTTGATATAGGTTTTCGATATTTTACATATACACATTTACCACAAATATAGACAAACAACCGGGATGAATTACACAACATCTTATTGTCGAAGCCATATCTATAACAACAGCAAAATATATTTCAGTGTCCAATTAAAAACGCATCTAAATTGATCATAGTAAATGAGGGGAGTTAGCTGTAACTCAAAAACAAAAGCTGTGAGAGAAAAATTGTTGCTATATTCAAAGAATACTCGTTAATACGAGGTAGAAACGGAAAAAAAACCGAAGGAAACAAACAATTTTTATTTTTTTGTTGGTCATTGATGAATTCATTTATTACCATCTGTTAACTGTGTAACTCCGAATAAAAAAATAAAAATGTCTAAAATTATTATTTCAGGCAACTAGGCCCATACTATAGACTAACATACATCATCATCATCTTCTTCTTCTTTCTTTCTTTCTTATCCCATTTATTTGTGGTCGGCGTAATATGTTTTTCTTATCCATTCATCTCTGTTCGCAGTCATCTCGTTATTTACTCCTTTTCTTATCATATCATCTTTCACAGAATCCATCCATCCCTTTTTCGGCCTTCTTCTGCCTCTATCCATCAACATTCCTATGTAACACCTTCCTTAAAACTTATGGACTGACATACATATGAAATTAACATATTGATATAGTCTGTATGGTCACGGCAATCTGCCACGGTAGCGCCGATACACCACACCCACAGGCCAGTAGTCCTCCTTCGTGATGGTGGGCAGGAAGTTGGTCACAGATGCCCTAAAACTCGCGTTGTGACTCGACTCTAGCTGCGTCACCCTCTATATCAGGTTACTCTTGGTTCGTATATATTCGACAATGTCCTGCTCCTTAGTGGCGTAATGTAGACAGGTACATTGCAGTGGTCAGCAGCACGCATCAGGAAATTGGGCCCAATGGGTGAAAAAAATATAGTTGCCTAAGTTATTATTAAACTTATTATATGTAAATAACTGAACTAATTAAATTGTAAAATAAAACTAATCGCAAATTTCCAAATGCGTTATCTTCTTCATTTATAAACGTTCTTAGCTCTTTGTTGGACAAATATCCCGTAGCTGTAGCGACAACGAATTTATATGAAGGCAAACAAAATAATTAGCGACTTATTTCTCAGTAAACATACGTGATGAATTACAGGGACGACCGCCACTGTATCGCAGTTGGTACCCAGCCGGGATGGCGGTTATATGTATGTAAGCTGCATAATAATATTCTATATATCATTGTTTCATCTTGTAATAACATCTGTGGGTACTAATAAATATATTTATTACTTCGTTAATTTATTTATTTATTTAATTTTCCACACTTACATCTATTTTTACAGGTCTTAGCCTAATACAATAGTGCAGCAAACATTATTTTTTAAATTAATTATAACTTATAATAAATAAAGCGATCTTCGTGAAGAGAACAAGAAAATAGATCTATTTGCTCCGTTATATGATTATATGATTTGCTACGTCAATGTACGCAGTGCTCTTGTGACCGGTGCTTTGCCTAGTAAGTGTGTGGCCCCGCGCGGCACAGCCAGCAGTTGCGGTCGACGGCGACACCATACATATTTATCCGGAACACAGAACTCCACACCACTCAACACCTGGCTATTGTTAATTTTACCTCTAATCAATTTAAATAATTTAATTTAAATATATATCTATCACAATTCAACTTAGTATCTTAAAGACACAACTGGCGTGTTCCGCTGTCGCTACCAGAATGCCGTGGCTTACTTTTTTCTTTTTCTTTTTTTTTCAGCCTACTCTAATGCTGTTGGCCGCAGCTGATCTTTACAGCTTCACCGAACGATAGGGGGCGAGTGCAGATGGCACTCCAAACCCGCGGAAGGCAAACTCCCGCCTGACGGATACGACTTTAGACTGAGGGCACCGATGGGGATTCGAACCTCGGCTCAGGCCGTCGTAATATCGATCCCCGTTTGAATTGGACGGGGGATCGATCGGAGGGGACCGTGGCTTACAAAATTTCCCCCCTTTTATACCGAGAGACGTGGGGAGATTACGCAACTAATTAGGTGATATTCAGACAATGTTAGTCGTGATGACGAAATGTTAGAGACGATTTTGAAGACAACCTACATTATTCTACCATAGTCAAGGCAACTAAATAAATAAATAGTAACTAAGTCTTAGCTACATTTCTTTAAAAAAAAAGTTTAAAAAAAAACAGTCAAATCCACACGTACGAAGTCGCTGGTAATTACTAGTTGAGTATAACCAATACAATTATAAAGAATGTCAGAAAGCAGGCGTTCTAAGTGAGTCCACTTAGTCTAAGAGCTAAGTGCTGGCGAAATCTGTCTCAGCGGTAATTGACACATCGAGGGTCCATTTCGGTCCCGACAAGGGTCCTTGTTATCACAATCCTGAAATGGTACGTGCATTAAAATATTTACTCTATCACCTATTGAGATAAAGTTTTTTATGGAATACAAAATATGTCCTAATTCTACAGAGGTTTTATCCCTTTATATAGCATACATTAAAATATTTACTTTAGTAACATTGGGATAGAGTTTTTTATGCCGCACAATGTTTAGACATCAGATTCGTTATTCGATAAAAGGATCTTACTGTGTATATAATTCAATAGATTTATTCTTAGCAGGGATCTACTATTAAACGCGATTTCATCTACTTGCTTTTTGAGATAAAAGACAGTTCATCCTTCCATGTTCCTCTTTGTTATATAATCAATATTCAAATCGAATTAATTAATATATATATTTCATATATATATATTTAATTTTAAACCACTACAATTATTTAACACTGTAATAATGAATCACACATATTTAAAGTTTATTACAATTATTATTTAACTATTACTGTCTTTTTATAATATATTTTATATAACCTTATTCACGCACACTTGTTTTTGCACGATCCATTTTTATGTTATTTCTATTGACAGCTCCCTTTGACACTCCTTGCAATCAACAGCGCGGAACGCGCCAAAATTTGAATTGTTGAAATATTTAATTATATTATTATAAAGAATTTCTTTATATATATATAAACATATATATAGGATATCTATCCTATATATATATTTATATATATATATATAGATAGATAGATAATTTTATTTAAAAGAGCAACACACAAGTTTCTTACTTATTCTACTTGTGATGAATCTGCATTCCGAATAAGCGGTAGAATCAAAAAACTTGACTATTCAACAGTGCTTATATTTAGTTCATTTGAATAATGATTATTTCTATTTCTATTTCTATTGATTTATTGCCGACATAACACAAATAATACAATTTACAATAAGACACAAAATAAGAAATAAATAATAACATAGAAAGTTGGCAATAGGTGCTGCCTCAGCTGTTGCTGACATAAGCACAACCTCAATGAGGTGCACCTCATATAGCATACAGCGCTGGTTTAGGAAACCAATGTTATAATATATATATTTAAAACCGAAACATGTGTACCAATTCCCTGAGTAAATTATGACATAGTGTAGTGTTGCGAATATCGACGTCCTCCACCGAGTTTATATAATTCCAAAAAATACATGCTATGCGATCTCCACACCACGTTTGTCTAATAAAATTTATAATATACGAGCTTTTGCCCGCGGCTTCGCTCGCATTAATTTATCCCCTTAGGGGTGGAATTTATCAAAATCCTTTCTCAGGGAATGCCTAGCATACTACTCGTCATAGTAGCTTCATTCATGCAAACTCTCAGCCCGATCGATTTAAAATTGAAGAATTAATAAGAATCCTTTCTTAGCCTACGTCATAACATCTACCTGCATGCCAAATTTCAGCCCGATCCGTCCAGTGGTTTGGGCTGTGCGTTGATAAATCACTATGTCAGTCACCTTTGAGTTATATATATATAGATTTAAATTTACCAAAAACATAGAAAATATAAATTATAAACGTAAATAAAAAGCAAAAGACAAAAAGAAACTATGCCTGTATTTGATATTTATGCAAATTCACGCAAAAGCAAAAGAAAATATATATATATATTACTTAAAAATCTACTGCCACCTTATAGTAATCCAGGAAATATCTAATAATCGTATTATCATTACAGTACTTATAATCACAAGTTATTAGACGTATGCCTAACAAGTACACCAACAAAACGTTTTATAAATCTTATTTGACTATTTAACCTATACTTGAACTTGTTCTATACTTGAACGTGTAAAGTCGCACTAGCAGACTCTGAGATTCTATCCTAGATTTGACGGGGAAGGAAGTGAATGAATTTTATGAAAAGTTCGTCTCATTTAGGTACATTAGTGAATATATTTTTTTATTTTCCTGTTTGAAAATTCGCACAACGTCCTTTAGTAGCCTAAAAACTAACTACAGCATAAAGATACCTGCTTAAAATTGCAGTAAGTTATAATATTAGAACATGTAAAGTCGCACTAGCAGACTTCCTAGATCTGGCTGGTCATCGAGCGAACGAGTTCCATGAGGAGATCGATCGATAGTAGTGAATATATTTTTTTCTTTTCCTTTAGACAATTCAGACAGAGCCCTTTAGTAACTTCAAAACTAACTGCAACATAAAAACACCTGTTTAAAACTGCAGTAATTTCTATACTAGAATGTGTAAAACCGCACTAGCAGACTCTTCTCAGATTTGGCTAAGCAGGGAGTGAACGAATTCCATAAAAAATCTCATTTATATTAGTGAATAAATTCTTTTCCCTTATAGAAAATTCAGACAGCGCCTTCAGCAGCTTCAATACTAAAGATAAGTAAATAGATAAAAAAGTTAAGGAAAGAAAAAATATATCACTATAAATAGAATCCGACGACGAGTAGCGTCGATACGAAATAAATCATGATGATAGAAAAGACATCGCCCCCGGATATAATTAAATAATATCCGAGTGACACGGGTCGCGTCTGTCACAGAACGTAACAGTCGATGTGTGACGTTGTGACTGACCAACTGACGAATTCACTTACGTTCCATCTAATGAATAAATTATATTATATATTATTGCTGTCTTATATCATAATAAGATTATAAATGGGGAATATAAATGAGGGGGGGGGGAGAGAGGAAGGTAATTAGGTAGTAGGTAATGTGGATTGATGACGTCATTGCTACCAATGTACTATGTAAGGTTGACAGCGGTTTCCCCTGGAATCCATCATGATAAATTCCTGGTGAATTAATCACAATGAGTTAACTGACCTGACCTCATGCCCATCCTGTCATCCTCCACTGATGCGAGCGTAAACCATTTGCGCAGGCGGGTTAACCTTTCCATTATCATCTACTAAAAAAGAATATTATGAACGCAAAAAGTATGGATGTTTGTTACTCTTTCACGCAAAAACTATTGAACGGATTTTGATGAAACTTTACAGTAGTATAGCTTATGCATCAGATAACACATAGGCTATATTTTATATTGAAATTTAACGCGAGTGAAACCGCGGACGCAGCTAGTATATCCATAGATGGATATACCCAGTGCTGGATTCTTGCAGCACTGCGAATAAGCATAGATAAGTAATTTGGTAAATTCTGTTCTCAGAATTTACCAAATTAATGATTTATGTGTATTTTATGCTCATGTGATCATTAATTTAATATTCAGTAAAACTATAGACAAATAGCATATATCTATTCTCAATTTGAACATGGACTTTAACAACAAACTAAAAAGTATGTATGTTAAATACATGTGTAATGTTTTTTTACTAATATAATGACATTTAATGCATAATTTAAAAAAATATTAGCATTCTGTACTCCTTCTCTGCATATACTATAAGTGTACGAAATTTCGTACACTTCCGTCTCAGTGGGTACAAAAATGCTTCACGTATTAATACCAGGTGTAGAGTTGCAGTTTGGTTGTCGAACAGTCAACACTATGATTTTAAGCTATATCCGAACTTTATTCAATGCCTGATAATTCCCCATAAATAGGCAAAACATATATCCCAATATAGGTGTAGATTCAGTAACGGTCAGAAATTGATCACCAATAGAGAAAGTCGTACTTTACCATCGCTTCAGTAGCGATGGTCAGGTTTCCGCACTGAATATTTGTGATCTCACGCATGCTCATGGTAGCGGAATTAAACAAAATAATATAAATTCATTAAGTTACATTAAAAGCTGTCATCCAGTAGATAGATAGATAGATAGATATATCGTTTATTTGTTTGTTACTAATCACACACAACATGTTCATAAGAATAGACAATACATAATACGACATAAGA
Organism: Achroia grisella; assembly: GCF_030625045.1. Taxonomy (NCBI): domain Eukaryota; kingdom Metazoa; phylum Arthropoda; class Insecta; order Lepidoptera; family Pyralidae; genus Achroia; species Achroia grisella. Next base: position 1,800,053 of record NW_026712570.1, on the reverse strand, counting down.
TTTATAAAATTGTGTTATTATATGTGATCTGTAGCAATACAAAAAGGTCGAAG